>NW_027206329.1:5000-503331 GCF_024711535.1 Dipodomys merriami | reverse complement strand
ACACCGGGTGGGCTATAGAGCCGGGCATCACAGATCTTTTTGATGGGCTGCGGGTACCATCTGGAAGCTGTTTGGACAATTAGGAGGTCTGAGTACATCATGCGATTAGATGTGGGACTCTGAGCTTCATGCATTGTTTGCAATAGGGCTGAGCCCTCCCTCCGGTATTGTCCTGGTGCTCTCAGAGTGTGTGCTGGTTTCTGGCAGTGAGAAAAGTTTAATGTGTGTTTTATTCCCTGAGTCTCACTAGGAAGTTCTATTGTTGGCAGGGATGATTCTGTCATTGGGAGGTCTGTGTGTTCTGTGTGTAAGGGAATCTACAGACTTCATAGCACATCTTGGCTTTCTCTCTGAATACTTAGTTTCTGTGAAAGACTGGTCTCGGAAAGGCCTAAGTGTTTAAGGCTTCAGATGCTTTATAGGTTTCCAGACATATCCAGGGCTTGTTCTTTTTGATCTTTCAATGACAGCTCTAATTTCCTCCCTTAGTCATAGTCTATTAACCCCTTTGACTCTGGCATAAATGAGGGTAACAGGCAGGACTGTTGTGTTGCTAAGTAAAGCAGACAGGGCTGCTTTGTTGCTGAGAAAAAGCAGGCAGGCCTGTCTTTTACATAGTTTCATTTTATTCCCCGAAGTTGGTAAATAAAGCCTCCAGATTGGCCTTCAGGAGCTGCTCATGATCATTGCTCCATTCCTTTTCCCTGCTCTTACCATACTGCCTTGCTATTTGAATTCATTTTTATTTTTAATTTTTGTCAGAAACAAAGAGGCAATTAAAAATCTACATGTAATGTTAATTTTTATTCCTGAATTACTAAAATACATGAAGAACATGTGAATTAAAGCAGCATAAAATGGCAGATGGCATGAGCTTGATCACTGTCCCTCTACTCTGTCTCTCTTGCTCTACCCTGGGGTGACCACTGCAAATTGTTAGTTATGTATCCCTTCATCTAAACCAAATTTTCACAAAGAACAGGCTATTTAAAAAGAGACTTGCCCACAGTTATCCAAGGCCCTCAAACTGCTATCTTAGTTGGAGGCCAATTTTCCATTCACACTATGGATTTTCAAACGTCTACACTCAGGTTCACAGACCTGAGCCAAGTCTGTGCTGGAACCAGAACCGGAGGTGGTAACTTATTGATCACTAAGGGAGAAGTCTGCAATAGCTAGAAATCTGCCCTTTGCCTTTCCCACTAAGTCACAGTATCAGGTATGAGGACCAAGGAGTTAGACAGGCCTTTTAAAAGTTACTAGACTTTGGGTTTTAACTTTTGTAATTCCAAGTTTCTTTTCAGATCAAATATTGGGCCTGTACAACAGCAGCCCATGAGGAAGTGATGTCCAGAACTTGTGCAAGTGTCTCAGATTATTTGAATTTGTTTTTACTGAATTTTTTTTCTACAATCCACACCTATGGCCAAATAGGGTGTAGAAAAACAAGGCCACTTCCACTAAACCAGATTGTTCATGTTCAAGACCTAACTTGAGTCCACTCCATTTGATGCAATACTGTTCAAAGGAACATTCATTCAGTGAGGAGTAAAACAGTGTATATCTGTCAGAGATAGATGTTAACCCTTGACTTTTAACGTTATAGGTGTTATTTGAGCCAGATGCTTGTGGCATATACCTGTAATCCTGGCTACTCAGCATTCTAATTTGAAGCCACCCAAGACCAGAATGTCTGTGAGACTTTTATCTCCAATTAACCACCAATAAGCCCGAAGTAGAGTTGTGGTTCAAGTGGTAGAGCATTAGTCTTGGACACAAAAGCTCAGGAACAGTACCCAGGCCCTCAGTTCAAGTGTCAGGGCTAGCAAACACATACCAAAAATGTCGTATTTGCAAGCAAAGAATAAATTTTAATTTGATCTCTTTTTAGCCAATTTAATGTCTGAGTTCTTGATCTGCAAGCATCTTGGCCACTCTACTCCTGGAGAATAACAATTATTCAAGTGGAAAAGAAGTATCTAGAATGATTCTCCATTAGAGATGCTGGTGTTTGAAAGACTGCGAAAAAAATACTTCAGTCTCTAAAAAAATATAACACTCACAGTGGAACCTCTGAATTTGTTCATTGATGGTCAGTATCTAGGCTTGAACTCAGAACCTGGGCTTTGTCCCTCAAGGCTAGCACTCTACCACTTGAGACACATCTCCACCTCTAGCCTCTTTGGCAGTCAATTGGAGTAAGAGTCCATGGATTTTCCTATCTTAGCTGGATTCGAATAACGATCCTCAGATCTCAGCCTCCTGAGTAGCTAGGATTACAGGCTTGACCCTGTGATGGCTAATTGAAATTTAATGATACCTACTACCAGAGATGGTAGTTAAGGCATTTACATCCACCACAAAAGTCCAAGTTAATTTCAGCTATGGTTTCTCCAACACACTTAAGAGAAAGATCAATAGAGATCTATCATTAAACCTTAATAGTAGAATTCAAATACTCTTGGCTTATATTATTTTTTTTACTTGTGAGAATACCACACAAAGGAGTTACAATTACATGGGCAAGATCTTGGTTTATTTTGAGTCCTGCTAAATCCTAGATGTCCAGAGACAAATCCCAAAATACAAGTGTTAGGAGGTCAGAGACAGGAGAGTTCCCTGAAATTGCATTAAAATTAATATTAACAATAGTATCATTTGACTACCAATCTAACAAGTACACTTAATATAATTTTTTCCAAGCCTTACCATTTCCTAACAATTGGACCAATGTCATTATTTCTCATGGAGGCATAGAATCCCATTGTGTATATATACCACATTTTCTTGATCCATTCATCTACTGAGAGGCATCTGGGTGGGTTCCATATCTTACTTATGGTAAATAATGCTGCAATAATAAACATAGTCATGCTGGTAGCTTTAGTGTGGTCTTGTTTGTGATCCTTTGGGTAAATGTCCAAAAGTGGGATTGCTGGCAAATAGGGGAGCTCTATGTGGAGTCTTTTGAGGAACCTCCATATTGCTTTCCAAAGTGGTTGAACAAGTTTTCACTGTCACCAATGTTCACTTCTCTCCGCATGCCCTCAAGCATCTGTTGTTATTAGAGTTCTTGATTATTGCCATTCTAACTGGGGTGAGGTTGTATCTCTATGCTGTTATGATTTGCATTTCTTTTATGGCTAGACAGGTTGAACATTTCTTCATATGTCTATTGGCAATCCTTCTTCCCTCTTCAGAGAAGTTTCTCTGTAAGTCTTTAGCCCATTTATTTATTGGGCAGTTGTTTCTTTGGAGATTTGTTCTTGGGGAATTTAATTTTTTAAGTTCCAGGTATATTTTAGATATGAGTCCCTTGTTGGTTGTATGGCTAGTGAAGATCTTCTCCCAATCTCTGGCCTTTTTATTGATCTTGCTATCTATGTACTTGGCCATGCAGAAGCTCTGCAATTTTGTGCAATCCCATTTGTTCAATCCTTCTTTGATTTGTTGTGTTTCTGGGACTCAATTAAGAAAATTTCGTCCTGTGCCAAGGAGACCTAGTGTTTCTCCTATTCCATACTGTAATGTTTTCAGATTGTCTGCTTTGATTCTGAGGTCTTTGATCCATTTGGAGTTGATTCTGGTGCAGAATGATATATAAGAATCTAGCTTTCATTTTCTACAAGTAGTTAACCAATTTTGCCAGCACCATATACTGAAGAGGCTGTCTTTCTTCCATTCTATATTTTGAGCTCTGTTATCGAAGATTAGTTGGCTATAGGTCTGTGTGTTCATTTCTGGGTTTTCAATTCTGTTCCATTGGTCCTAAGGTCTGTTCTTGTGCCAGTACAATGCTCTTTTGATTACTAGGGCTTTGTAGTAGAGTTTGAAATTTGGTATTGATATTACTCCAGCCCTGTTCTTTCTGTTGAGGATTGTTTTTGCTATTCGGGGTCTTTTACTGTACCATATGTATTTTTGGATTGGCTCTTCTAATTCCTTGAAGAATGAGGTTGGAATATTGATAGGTATTGCATTGAATTTGGAGATAGCCTTCGGAAGTATGGCCATTTTCACGATGTTGATCTTTCAAATCCAGGAGCATGGGAGTTTTTGTCACTTTCTAAGTTTTGATTTCCTTTTTCAGGTTTTCAAAGCTTTCATCATAAGTGTCCTTCACTTCATTGGTTAAGTTAATTCCTAGGTATTTTATTTTTTGTGGGGCTATTACGAATGGAATTGCTTTTCTAATTTCAGCCTCACTTTTTTCATTGTTGGAATACAGAAAAGCAATTGATTATAGAGGGTTAATTGTATACCCTGCTACTTTGCCAAATTTTTGAATCAGCTTGATTAATTTGATAGTTGTGTCTGTGGGATTCTTTAATCACAATATCATGTCATCTGCAAAGAGGGAGAGTTTTACTTCTTTTTTCCCTATTTGGATCACCTTTATGTTTGCATATAGTCTTATTTATAGCTAGGCATTCTAATACTAGATTGAAGAGAAGTGGAGAGAGTGGACATCCTTGTCTCGTTCCTGAGTTAAGAGGAAATATCTTTAGTTTTTCACCATTAAATAGAATCCTGGCTGTTGGTTTGTCATATATAGCCTTTATTGTATTGATGAATGTTCCATGGATTCCTAATTTATCTAGAACCTTCATCATAAAGGGGTATTGGATCTTGTCAAATGCTTTTTCTGCATCTATTGAGATAACCATGTGGTTCTTATCCCTGCTCCTGATGATGTGATAAATTATACTAATTGATTTCCGTATATTGAACCAGCTTTGCATCCCTGAAATAATCCTGTTTTATCTTGGTGTATGATTTTTTGGATGAATTGTTGATGTCGATTGGCCAAAATTTTGATGAGAAGCTTTTCATGAATGTTCATCCAAGAAATAGTTCTATGGTCCTTTTTCTTTGATAAGACCCTGCCCGGTTATGGGATGAGGGTTATGATGGCTTCATAGAATGAGTTCCGTATTAAACTTTCTCTTTCAATTTCATTGAAGAATTGGAGGGGTATTAGTGTGAGTTCTGCTTTGAAGACCTTGTAGAATTCCGCTGTGAAATCATCTGGAACTGCACTTTTGTTAGAAGAGAGATCTCTTATTACTGTTTATATTTCAATGCTTGATATGGGCCTGTTAAGGTGATTTAACTTATCTTGGTGTAGCTTTGGCATGTCAGTATTTGCTATGAAAAGGTCCATTTCTGCCAACTTCTCAATGTTATTAGCATAAAGTTTTGAGAAGTATTCCCTTAAAATGTTCTGAGTCTTGGTTGTTTCCCTGGTGATGTTTCCATTCTCATCTCTGAGTTTATTTATTTGGGTATGTTCTTTTCTTTTTCTGATAAAATTTGCTAAGGGTCTGTCAATTTTGTTAATTTTTTCGAAGAACCAAATCTTTGTTTTGTTGATTCTTTGTATGGCTTTTTTTATTCTAATTCATTTAATTCTGATTTAAGTTTAATTATTTCTTTCTGTCCATTGGGTTGGGGTTTATCCTGCTGCTCTTTTTCAAGGAGGCTCAGTTGTCTCATTAAATTGTTGGTTTCAGATCTCTCAAATATGTCGATATAGGAACTCAGAGCTATAAACTTGCCTCGGAGTACTGTCTTTGCTGTGTCCTAGAGGAGTTGGTAATTTGTGTGCTCATTTTTGTTGAATATCTTGAACATTTGAATTTCATTTCTAATCTCTTCCATGACCCACTCATGATTCAGCAGTGTCTTGGTTCAGCCACCATGTGTTACAGAACTTTCTTAATGGCTTTTGGTGTGGAGTCCTACTTTTAATCCCTTGTGGTCTGAGAGAATGCAAGGTATAACTTCAATGTATCTGAATTTGGACAAGTTTGCTTGTGGCCTAAAATGTGGTCTATTTTGGAAAATGTTCCATATGCTGCTGAGAAAAACGTGTATTCTGATGCTTCTGGGTGAAATCTTCGGTAGATGTCTGTTAAATCTAGTTGATCTGTGTAGTTTTTTAGATATGGGGGTTCTTTGTTGAGTTTTTGCCATTGATCTATCTAGTAGGGATAGTGATGTGTTAAAGTCTCCAACAATTAATGTCTTTGGATCTATGTGGGATTTGAGGGAAAGTTGGGTTTCTTGGATAAATTTGGGTGCTCTGTTGTTTGTTGAATACATATTTAGAATTGTAATATCCTCTGAAGGAGAGATACATTAATTAGTATGTAGCAACCTACTTTATCTGTTCTCACTAATTTTAAAGTGAATTCTATTTTATCTGATATTAGGATTGCAACTCGTGCCTGTTTATGGGGGCCGTTTGCTTGGTAGATTTTGTTTCAACCTTTCACATTGAAAATGTGTTTGTTTTTATGGGCAAGATGTGACTCCTGAAGGCAGCAGATAGAAGGTTCTTGCTTTTTAATCCAACTAGACTGTCTATGTCTCTTAATTGGAGAGTTAAGTCCATTAATGTTGAGAGATATAACTGAGAAGTATTTGGGAGTTTCCGCCATTTTATCCACCTTCTTGGGGGCTGTGGTAACTGGGTTCTTTCTATGGTACTTGGATTCTCAGGTTGGCTGCGGTTTCTTGGCCTTTTTTGTGGTCTTGTTGGTTTTCTATGAGTAGGACAACTTTAAGAACCTTTTGTAGGGCTGGTTTTTGTTTCATTTTTTCTTTGCTATGGAAGGTTTTTATTTGTCCTTCCTTTATGAAGGAGAGTTTAGCTGAATACAGTTTTCTTGGTTGACTCTTGTTTGTCTTTACCGCATGGCATACATCAATCCAGGCTCTTCTTGCTTTGATTGTCACTGATGAAAATCTGAGGTGATTCTAACTGGTATCCCTTTATAGGTGATTGATCTTTTCTCCTTGACAGCTTTAAGGTTCTTTTCCTCGGTCTGAATTAATCCTGTGAGGATTATAATGTGAAGCTGGGTTGTCCTGTTCTGATCTGGTCATTTTTGGAATTTTAAAAGTTTCTTGGATCTGAATAGGCCTATCTTTTTGCATGTTTGGGAAGTTCTCTGCTAGGAACCTGTTAAACAAATTTCCTAGACCATTAAGTTCTGTTTCTAGGTGTTCCTCTACACACATTATCCTCAGATTAGGCCTTCTGATGGTGTCTTCCAAATGTTGAATAGATCTGTCATATTTCTTGGACTTTTCTTGGATGGTTGTATGTTCTTTCTCTATAATATCTAGGCTGTGTAAATGCCTAAGACATAGTAGATATCATTGAATACTAGACACATGGCTCTGGCACTCTCTACTAATATGCATTTATTTGCATACTACCACCTGCCTATCCATGTATGGCTATTTTGTCCACCTCGGGTCTTGATCTCAGTGCCTGCCAAGAATTTCATCCTCGAGTAAGAAGCCAAGTGTGACACCTGTTTTCCTTTTCTGGGAGAGTGCTGGGTGGCAGGCATGATGGAGAACAAGTCTACATATCTAGATGCAATGTGATAGTACCTTAACAATGTCATACATGTTTAGGTGTCCTCACAGTCAATAAAATAAATGGTAAATAAATGAATAAAACAACAAATACAATGAATAACCACACCAAACATGATATAGACTGAAAATTTATATGGAAATTCAATCTTATCTTTAAAATATATATAAGGAGTATGACAGGGGCATAAATTCAGGCCTAGGGAAGAGGCCTGAATTTCTGGTCTTCAAGCATAGTGAGCTTCCCCTTCCCCCAGAGTGCAACATAGTTACCTAGTCCCTAAGTTTAAATCCGATGCCTCGCAGATAAAAAATCGCACATTCCAAGCCAAGGAGTTTCATTAGCATTTTAAATATTTTTTAAAGTTCACTTTGCCTTTATATGAAACATTTTGATTTTATAACATGAGAGTTTTTCAAAAAAGAGGTTTAAACTTTTACATTTCAGCATAGCACATTGGTGTTTTTGACCATCTGTCATGAATAGTAAAAATGAAAATGAGGATATCATTTCTCCCTAGGAGGTTGGGACAGTTGATGTTATTTCTTATTTTTTCTATTTTTTTATTTTTTGTCGGTCGTGGGGCTTGCACTCTTGACTTCCGTGCTGCCCTGTGCCCTTCAGCTCAAGGCAAATGCTCAAGCACTTGATCCACATCACCACTTCCAGTTTTCTAGAGGTTTATTGTAGATAAGAGTCTCACAGACTTTCCTCCCTGGCTGGCCTTGAGTGGCCTTCCTCAAATATCAGCCTCCTGAGTAGCTAGGATTAAAGGCGTGAGCCACCTGTGCCCGGTAGTTGATATTATTTCTATTTAGAGTTATTTTTATAATTATAAAATGTCTGCAATTGTGTCCTGTGAGTTTTCCTCAGTGCCTACCACGAAATAGACTAGGGGAGTCCTCATACCACCAAAGGTTGAGTTTCTGAATAAACACTCACTTCTGTGAGGGCAATAGGTACTTGTAATCATTTTGGGAATAAACTGGATTCTAAAATGAAAAACAAAAACATTGGTACTACGATGTAGCTCAGTAGTGGAATAGTTGCCTAAAAAGCATAAGACCCTGGAAGAAAAGTTTCCTAAAGCTCAGAATGTTAGCATTTTGTATGAACAAAGTTTTTTCCGTTTTTTTGTCGGTGGTGAGGCTTGAACTCTGAGATTGGGCATTATCCCTGCGCTCTTCTGCTCTTTGTGAGCACTCTACAGCTTGAGCCACACCACCATTTCCGGTTTTCTACTGGTTTATTGGAGGTAAGAGTTTCCCGGGGCTTGCTTTGAACCTTCATCCTCACCTCTCAGCCTCCTGAGTAACTAGGATTATAGGTCTGAGCCACTGACACCTGGTACATGAACAAACATTTTAAGATTGATTCTAAAGAAAGAAACTTCGATCATAGATTTTGAACAAATAATTCATAATGCCATAGTTAAGGCACTAATTCAGAAGTATTTGTTCATTGGCTGGTTTCTTAGTTTATTTATATATATACATTATTTATATATATACACATATTATTAAAAACATAGCTTTGAAGTATACCTAAGAACCTAAGTGCTCATGTAAAATTATACAAATGCACAAGTTTGATTTTTTTTCAGTTTGCTGGTACCATAAATTAGGTGGGATTTGTTGGTTAGCTTATTCTTGGCCATCCTCTTGTATAGAGGAGATGGGAAAATACGTAAGGTTCCTGGCAGGGATCCAAATGGGAGCAGACTCACCTATGGGAAAAACACATCCAAATACCCTGATCATAGTAACTAGGGGGTCAGGTCCTCTCCATTGTTGTGTCAGGGGGTCCTTCCACACATACATACACACACACACACACACACACACACACACACACACACACATACATACACACATGAGGGTCACCATGCACCAGCTTGGTTTGTGGAGTGGATGGGGGAGAGTTTCCTCCAGCGGTAGGGCTGAGGGGAGATTAGTTCCCCCCGAGGAAGGAACTGGAGTTGGTGGGGAATGCTATGCTGAGGAGAGGCTGCAATTGCCATGGCCTGGAAGATTCCATGGCCTGAAAGGTTCAGGGCCCAGTCAGTGCTGCGATTGCAGTCAGGGGTGAGGGGGCAAACCCAGGGAAAGGGGGGCCCAGGGGCACACTGCAGTGGCAGCCAAGGCCAGGGACCAGTGGGGGTGGGCGTACATGCAGGGCGGGGGTGGGGCAGCCGAGGAGAGGAGTGGAGGGCAGAGAGTGAGGTCAGAGAGAAGAGCAAGCACATGCAGGAGGGGAAGTGGCCTCAGCGGCTGGCCAGGAGCAGAGAGCATGTGGAGCCAGGACGGCAGGCACATTGCCAAGCAGTCTCATGGAGGCGAGGCAGCCATGGCACCCCTGAGTCTGAGATCCTGGCAGAGGGAGCAAGGCAGCGGTAGCTGAGGTGCAGCAATGGAGACAGTTGCTGCTGAGGCTGGGGTGGTGGTGGAAGTAGCGGTTCCTGGGAAGGAGGCCGCTGAGTTGCTGGCAAGGACTGCTGAGGAATTGGCAGCAGCAGCAGCTGAGGAGGAGGAGCAGAAGAAGCTCACAGCCTTGCCAGGCACCCTCAGACGCCCCCGCCCCCTCCCAGCAGTGGCGCATTTCACACATGGTGCTGCCAGCTTGGATCCTTGGTGCCTCTCTCAGTTGCCTGGCGGAAATGGTGCGGCCCTAACCTGCTTTCAGCCCTGACTTGATCCTGGCCCCAGGTCCTCAGACTCCAGGGCCTGCAAGCACCAAGAGCCACCACCTACAGCTTCTCCCCAGCAGCACACATAAGTGCTGCCCCTTTGGCCCACACCCCGTGACCCCTGTAGCTTGTGACTCCCTGTCACCCCGCCAGTGGACCCAGACCTGTGCCTCCCGCCTCCCCTCTCCTGTCCCACCCGCACCTCTCTCATGCCCCACAGTCTGCCCTGGCTCTGCCATATGAGACCCAATTGCTGGGGTGTGGTGTCGACCCTGGGATCCCACCCCCATCCCTAGTGGCCAATGTCCCCAGGAAAAGGGGAGATGAAGAAATGGGTGAGGAGGGGACACCACAGAGCCTAGAGCAGTGGGAGCCACACAGCCGCATATCTGCACCCTTCCTCTCCCTGGTGGGAACCTGATGGCTTTAGTCAGAGGTGGGTAGGCCCAGAATCATATCATCCATGTAGGCATAGACAAGGGAGGTATCTGAACCCAGCAGAGGCTCTAAAAGTGTGGCCAAGTATTGTTGGCAGAAGGCCATACCCTGTGGCAGCACCATCCATTCAAACCTCCGATCAGGCTGGGAAAAATTAAGAGAAGGTGTAGAGAAAGCAAACTTCTCGCAGTCATCTGGATGCAGAGGGATAGGAAAAATAACAATCTTTAATATCAATCACAACCAAGTTATATTCTGAAGGTATAGCAGGAGTCCAGGGCATGCCTCTTAGCGGTGTTCCTCCTAGCTCCATCCTTTCATTTACCTTACTTAGGTCTTGGAGCATCCTCCAAGCCCAGGAGGCATTTTGAATAACAAATACGGGTGTGTTCCAAGGACTTATAGAAGGGCGGATATGCACTAGGCTTATCTGTTCCTCCACCAGAAGGTGGAGGGCTTCAAGTTTAGGTTTGGTCAATGGCCACTGCTCCACCCAGATTGGGCTTCCTGGCTTCCAACTAATGGGAGGTACTCGGGGGCAGTGGCCTTTAGGATTGGGGGTGCACCCGAGCAGGTCCCCTATGTTCTTCTCTGTAATTATGAAAGTTAAAAAAATCCCTTTCCTTAACTCCCTCAATATCCTGTTTAAGCCTTTGTGCTTCTTACCCATCCAGGATATCATCATAGGATGCTTGATGTTCTGTAGTGACCATGGCATCCATTTGTCTTAGCATATCTTGCCCTAGTAAATTGGCAGTGAGGTTCTTTGCCACAAAAGGGTGTATATTTCCTTGTTCTCCATCTGGGCTAGTCCATGTCATAAGGGCAACTGTTTCTTTGGACTGGGAATTGCCCCCTACCACCAATATTGGGGGCCCAGGTGCAAGCTTCCAGTCCAAGGGCACTTCCTCCTCCCTGAGTATGGTTTGGTTTGCCCCAGTGTCAATTAAGCAGTGAAACCTCTTTCTGCCTATGAAAATACTCATTTTAGGGTGGAGTCCATCCACCAGGGGGATGGTCCAATGGGCCTGGGTCACCCTCCACGAGGCTGCCTGGGCCTCACAGCAGAGGGGGTTCCTCCTTGAGTTAATGGGGCTAGAGGATGCCCCTCCTCTAGTTTAAAGACTTCCCATCTAAATCAAACTTATATCCCTCCATGCCCCTGGGGCAGGGTGTAGGGGGCGGTTTGCTTTCAGGCCGGTTGGTGGGGGAGTGTTGTAAACAGTCCCTCTTAAAGTTCCCCTCCTGCCCGCATTTAAAACAAGTCACTCTCCCCGATAGTCTTGGAGTTCTTTGGCCCTGGGGTGCCAGCGCCTGAGTAATAGCCTCAGTCATTGTAGATGCCGGAGCCTGTAAAGCTAAAGCTAGTGATTGGGACTGGTGCTGTTGCGTTCCCACATCCTGTGAGGCCACCACCCATCTTCTCAGGGAATTCTCTCTCAATCCCGTGCAGGCCATGTGGTGGTCTGCATTCATCCCTTCCAAGCTTAACAAACTGATCTCGGAGGTTCCCTGCGGGCAGCTTGGGGTGAATGCTCTGTTGGACTCGATCTATGAAATCAGGTAGAGGCTCACCCGATTTTTGTCTCACTCCTGCTATGGGGGACTCAGTAGGCCCATCATCTAGTTTGTACCATGCGGCAAGTCCTGCTTGCCTCACCTGGTCACGGTATGGGGCAGGTATTGTGGCCTGTTGGATGCCAGTAGAGTGCCCTTTCCCCGTACCTGCTAGCATGGCATAAGTAATGGGTATTGCGGGTTGAGCCTGTCGGTTACTCTCTGCTCGCACTCTGCATTCCTCCTTAAAGAAAGCACACCATTTAATAAACTGAGAACTAGTAAGAACGGCTTTGGCCACATCCATCCAGTCCTTAGGGACACACGGGTGTTAGGCAATGTCTTGTAATAGGGTCTGGGCCCAGGGAGAGTTTGGGCCATCCTCTGACACCGCCTTGTGGAGCTCTTTAAGATCCTTAGCTTCCCATGGATACCATTCCAGGGGCCTGTTAGCCCCTGATGCCAGGTTGACCGGATACGCTTGGGGAAGCGAATCCTGTGGCCTAGAGTATGGGCTCTCCAGTGGCCCTTCCTTTCCAGAGGAGGTCTCTGAGTAGGTTACTTTCCCGGCCCTCGGCCCCTCCAATGAAGTTTGGTAGGGGTCTGGGTCTTGCAAGTCCCACTCGCAGGTATTGTAGGGCGCCGTACCTCCCCTCCAATCGGGAGAATAGGGAGGGGGCCTAGGAAGATCAGTATCAGCTGGGTCAGAGGGGGTAATTTTTACCCTCGTTTTGACTTCTACTGTGCACGTCTCAGTGCGTTCTCGAACTGATTTGACCCTTTCCTTTTCCTTCTCATTTCCCAAGTCCTCCTGTACTCCTTCTAGGCCTAACGTTGCCTCCTCCTCCTTCTTCTGTGATATAGCATTACCCATATATAGGGTTTCACTTACCCTGAGAGACTGCTTAGCCTCGGCCGGTAGATTTTCCTTTCATGCCCCACGTTGGGTGTCAGATATTGGGTCTTCGTCCGTCCCACAAAAGACGGACGGGGTCTGAGGAAAGGTAAGTGTGGCACTTGCGCATTCCCCAGCCTCCCTCAGCCCAGGAGACAATGAGACACAGCAGGGAGCCAAATCCAGCAGGTAGAAAATCTCATTTATTAACAGAGAGCAGCCCCTTTTAAAGACAAAAATGGTGGATGGCATGGTAAGGGAGGAAGAGGAACCAATCACTGTCAAGGTCACACCCTATCATTCACCTGAGCCTTCACGGGGTGGTTAGGCACTGATCGGCAGGTCAATTGAGCTCTGCCCACTCTACTCTCTCCCAGCGCCGCCTACCCCCCAGCTGTTAGCAGTTTTCCCAGGGTAATTACATTTCCCAGCTCTGCGAGCTCTGCTAGTGATCCTGGTCCATCTGGTCTCCTCGTCCACCTCAAGAATCCACCAATTCACCCAGAAGCATCTAGGCTGGAAGTAGGGAGTCCATCCATGTATATAGCCTTTAGCAACCCATCAAATTCCCCAACCATGCCCCCACCCCAGGTCAGACACCCCTCTGGAGGCATCATGACCCCCTTCTTTGTTTCCTCTCCTGGCTCTGAGGAGCTACCTGTCTCAGGACTGCTTCACCCAGAGTCCTAGCATAGGGTTTTAGTGAATGGGGATTCAAGGCTGGTTGTTCCCAATGGGAAGTGTCTGTCCCTGGAGAAAGGGAGAGGCAGGGTGGTTCTGTGATATTAGAGCAATGTTCCCCTTGGTGGGATCCCCTGGTTCTGACCAGGGAACCCCTATGCTCAAGTTTGTACATTTCCCAGATGAGGAACCAACTAACTCAGGAGAGACAATGCTCTGAGTCTGTGTGTGCAAGAAAGAGTGAAAGAGAGAGAGACAGAGAGAGAGAGAGAGAGAGACAGAGAGAGAGACAGAGAGAGAGACAGAGAGAGAGACAGAGAGAGAGAGAGATTGAGAGAGAGATTGAGAGAGAGATTGAGAGAGAGATTGAGAGAGAGATTGAGAGAGAGAGAGAGAGAGAGAGAGAGAGAGAGAGAGAGAGAGAGAGAGAGAGAGAGAGAGAGAGAGATCATCTTTCTCCCTGTAAAGCCTGATGGTGCTCAGAAGGAGAATGATCAGGTGGTAAATTTCAAGTGCTACATTGATGAGTCTTCTGTCTCCGGTTTGGATTTGTGTGTGTGTGTGTGTGTGTGTGTGTGTGTGTGTGTGTGTGTGTGTGTGTGTGTGTGTGTGTGCATGTGTGTGCCATTCCTGGGGTTTGCTTTCATGGCCTGGATGGTATTCTATCCCTGAGCCTTTGTGCTCAAGTTTAGCGCTCTACTACTTGAACCACAGCTCTACTTCTGGCTTTTGGGTGTTTAATTGGAGAAAAGTGTCTCATATAGACTTTCCTGCTTACAATTGTCATCTTCAGATCTCAGCCTCCTAAGTAGCTAACATTACAGGGGTGAGCCACTAGCACCTGTCCTCTACCCTACCTCTTACGTATAACCTCGGCCCTCCTCTGAGTCCCAGAACAATATATCTCACCAAGCTGACTTTTTTTTTGCCAGTCTTGGGGCTTGAACTCAGGATCTGCACATGTTCCTGAGCTTCTTTTGCTCAAGGCTAGCACTCTACCACTTAAGCCCCAGTGCCACTTTTGGCTTTTTCTGTTTCTGTGGTACTGAAGAATAGAACCCAAGGCTTCATGCATGCGTGCTATGTAAGCAGTCTACCACTAAGCCACATACACAACCCAAGGTTCACTTCTAATGGCATTTATGAGGGTGAGGTTTATTAGCTTACCTATTTCGTTGTAGAAATTGCTGACTATTTCATATCTTTGCCAATATTTGGGACCAGCCTGTGACTTGGCAATGAGGAGTAATAAATGAGTGATAACCACCAGGCCCCGGAGGTCTAGGCTCACATCATACAGAGGGAGAGAGAATAAGAAGCCAGAACCTTCAACAACTCCTATAGCCTAGAACTGTGGTCTCCCTGGAGGCAGTTTCTGGCTTCTAGGTGTCCTCGACCAGAACATAAGGCTTCAGTTCTTTAAATAGCAGAGAAGGATGCTTTGTTCAAGTTGCCGGCTCAGACTTAGTACTCTCTGAGGGCTTGTCCAGTTTGGGTGTCTGGGCATGGGCAACCTACTGAATGCTCATCATCCATACAAAGAAACAAGGAGTTATTGTCTTCTCTTTTTTTTTTTTTGGCAGGTCTGTGGTTGTACTATGAGCCTAGGCTCTGTCTCTGAGCTTCTTTTGCTCAAGTGTAGCACTCTGCCTTTGAGCCACAGACCCATTCATGGTTTTTCTTTTTCATGTGACCTCTAGAAAGAAGGTGTCATGGACTTTCCCACCCTGACTGAATTCAATTTGGCATTCCTTACATCTCAGCCTCCTAAGGAGCTAGGATTATAGGCAGGTACCATTGACACCTTGCTTTCTTTTCTTCTTGTTCTTTTTTTAAATCGTAACAATCTGAAATCTTCACGGTGTCATTCCAATGGTTTTCATTCAAATTAAACTACTCAGGCTTGGAGTTTGAATGTTAGGTCTGCACCCACAAATGGAGGGAGATCCTGAAAAATTCATTCCTGTTCATGTGAATGCTAATGGAATGTTATAAAAGTAATAATTAAATGTGCAGTTGCTTCATGATTCTATTTTAAAATGTCAAAGAATAATTATTGGATTTATATCTTCATTTCTAGCATCAGGATATGATTAAGGATATTGACTAATTTTTAATTAATGCTCATAAAATGGAAGATAATTTAATAACTAATAGTTGTTAATAATATATATATATGATTTAATATCCTCCCAGTCCCTCTTTCTCCCAATATATGTATGTATATTTATATATACATATATATCTCAATCTACATATCTATCAACATATATATATTTATATATATATACATATATCATGCCTATGATCAAGCCACACTAGTCCCATAAATATATATATATATATATATATATACACGTATATACATATATATGTATATATATATGTATATATATACCTATGATCAAGCCACACTAGTCCCATATATATATATGTATACATATATATATACATAGATACATATATATATATACATATATATATATATATGCATATATATATATGGGACTAGTGTGGCTTGATCATAGGTCCTCAGAACTTCCTGGTAGCTCAGTTTGCCAGAGTCTGGTCTTCTAAGACTGTGACCCCATTTATGGATTGGGCATTGTAGTCTGTGAGTTGAAATCACAGAATGGCCAAAAATTTATTCTTTGTAGTAAGAAGCCAATTTTGACACATTGTTTTCCTTCTCTGCGAAAGTCCTTGACCTCAGTATGATGTATAAAATATATCCTATGTGATATGATATAGTAAAAGGAATGTTATATGTGTAATAATACAAAATAAATAAAGGTAATAAATGTCAACACAGTAAACCCATGTATGTAAATAGATCTCATATATGAACATTACCTTTTCCAGTGCTGGGGCTTCAATTTAGGCCCTAAGAACTGGTCTGAATTTCTTGTCTTCAAGTATAGTGAGCCATTCCCCTTCACCCCCAGTGTCACAGAGTTACCCAGACCCTGACTTCAAATCCCATGTTTGCCAGAAAAATTGTGCAAATTCAAGCCAGGATCTTATTATTATTATTATTTTATTATTATTATTATTTTATTATTATTATTATTATTATTATTATTATTATTATTATTATTATTATTATTATTATTATTATTATTATTGCCAAGTACGGAGCTTGATGTCAGGTCTTGGCATCTCTGCCACTGCCAGCACTGCGATCCTAGAACCTGAGTTCAAATCTCGGGACAGGCAAAAAATATAAAAAATAGAAAGGAGAAGCATAATACTGAGAAGTTCAAGAAGGTAGTTTTACCTTTTTATTTCCTTTGTATTATAACCATCCTGGGTATAAATGCCAAGGCCCAGAAAATGTACATGACCTTGCATTGCTGATGTTTGGTGGCTATTAAGGAAGCCACAGCGGAAATCGGAAAATTAGGTCTGGAGGTCGAATCCCAGGACTGCCACTAATGAATGGTGGGAGATTCTAAGAAACCCATTCCCATATACATCCATAGGAATGGAATGTCATAAAAGTAACAATTAAATTAGTAGTTAGTGTACGATTGTATTATAAAATTATACACAGTTATACCACATTGACTAATTTTTATTAATATTTTATTATGTATTCAAACATGATACTTTAAAAAGGAAGGAATTTAATCGCGAATAATTGGTAGTAATATTCTATATGAAGTTACATAGTATACCGACATCTCTCTCTTGTTGTATACATATACATCCATTTATCTGTCAACCAATGTACACATTTATCTGTTCATACTCTTGTCACTCCCAGGGCTCAGTGGTAGGGTGCTTGCCTAGTAAGTACAAAGCACTGGGTTCGATTCCTCACTACCGCGTACACAGAAAAATCTGGAAGTCATGCTGTTGATCAAGCAGTTGAGCACTAGCTTTGAGCACAAAATCTTAGGGACTGTGGCTAGACCCTTACTCAAGACCCAGGACTGGCTCCAAAAAAAAAAAAAAAAAGAAAATAGAATGTTCTCACTGCAACGATATAAAGATAGGACTGCAAATACCTCATCATAAAGCAAACCGGGAGTCTGGTGCTGACAGCTGACATCTAACCTGACTTAGCCAGAAGTGAACCACTGCAACCCAGCCCCACGGAACCAGATGCTGCTGGCTCACTCAGCCCTGTCATCCAAGATACTCAGGGGCTGAGATCTGACACTGGTGGGTTTAAAACCCAGCCCTTGCAGGAAATCTGCAAAACTCTGAGCTGTGGCTCACAGTGGTAGAGCTTTAGCCTTGAGCAAAAGATCTTAGAACAGTACCCCCAACCTTCAAGTGCATTCCATGTGGCTGAATCCCAGCCCTCCCAAAAAAACCCATCCCTCTAAATCATTAGATGTGAATTTTGGGTGGTTTGTAACGTGTTTCTGAAAGAAAGGTGATACCGATGAAAATATTCTAATTCTAATGACTGTGTGTGGGATACAGCTATGTGATGAGTCCTTCATGAAGTGTGTGCTGAGTCCTTCATGGGGTTCATTCTTTCATCTGGTCCTTGTAAGAGTTCCACAAGTATGATGATGGTGCAGATGAGAAACTTGAGGCTCACCAAAATTATGTATGTACTGAAATCTAGAGAGTTGTCTCCTGCAGACAATTGTTTATTTTTCTCAGTCGTGAACCCTGAACTCAGAGCCTAGGCACTGACCCTTCCCTGTTGGCTCATGGCTAATGCCCTACCATGTGGAGCCAAGGATACTCTTGCAACAGAGTGTTAAGATCTAGGCATCTGTAGCTGAGGTCTGTCACCCTGCCTACTCAAGAAGCTGAGATCTGAGGATCTGGGTTCCAAACTATCCCAGACACAAAGCGTCCCATGAGAATATTATCTCCTGTTCACCACTTAGAGACTTGAATTGGAAGCTGTGCACCACTAACTCATGCCTGTCCTCCTAGCTACTCAGGAACCTGACAGCTGAGGATCAGGGTCCAAAGTCAGCCTGGGTAGGAAATTTTTGAGATAGATGGTACTCTCCAATGACCCAACATAAGCCTGAAGAAATGCTGTAGCTCAAGTGGTAGCACACTTGGCTTTAGCTGAAGAATTGAAGGATAGCGCCCAGGCCTAGACTTCAAATCCTCCAACATAAAACAAGAGAAAGAAAGAAACCTGAAGAGGAGGGGTTAGACTGCTTTGCATGTATGAATCCCTGGGTTTTTATTCCTCGGTACCACATCACTAAAAATAAGCCTTAAGTGGCCCTGTGGCTCAAGTGGTAGAGTGCTATCTTTGTACAGGAGAAACTCAGGTACAGTGCACAGGTCCTGAATTCAAGTTCCATGACAAGTGTATGCACACACACACACACACACACACACACACACACACACACACAGATATCAGAAGTGAAGCTGTGACAGCAAATTGTGGTAAAGAACTGAGCTTTGGTTCTGAGCTCATAGTCAGCACCCAGGCCCTGTGTTCAACCCCTAAAGCTAGCCATCCATCGCTCAACTAGGAGAGGTCAAAGGTTTCAAAACCTGGTGAGCTTCACCAGGCCTAGATGACAGGAAGCATTGTGATATTACCCATGTGCTTAGATTCAGCGAGCTTCTGGAAACCTAAGGGGGCAACTTTGCCAATTAGGAATCTTTTAATTCGGTTCAGCTCTCTAGTTGTCTGCCAGAAGGACCCTTGAATTAATTGTGGCAGTTTGTTTCAACACTGGGACATAGTCTAACAAAGACACGGTAAGTGCAAGGAACTTGGCCTGCCACAGAAGGTGGCAGAAATGAAGGCTTCCTGTCCAAACAGAGCACTGGGGAAAGAGATAGCTTTGGATACAAAGAGGCCTTTTTATCCTGGCCTTCAGAGCCTGCCCACAATCATCCTCACTAATTGGCCCAGATGGAGTTGTTTGTTACACAGCTGTACAGGAGTGAGGCCTTTTGTCTGCCTGTTCCAACAATGAGTCTGACTTCCTCCAGCAGCCTGAGGTGCGCAGAAACCCTCAGGCTACATTGAGAACAATGAGGGAAGCCCCAGAATATGCACTGTCTTGAAAGCACTCTCTGTGCTAAGAAACCATTTTATTCAAAGCAAATTTCCTAGCTGAGTGCCTTTCAACATAGGGACTCTGGATCTTCACCAATAGAAATACATGCATACATACATGGGTAGACATGGAGTTACTATTTTTTGTTTTTTTGTTTTTGGCAAGTCTGGGTGTTATACTATGAGCCTAGGCACTGTCCCTGAGCTCCTTTTGCTCAAGGGTAGTGCTATGCCTTTGAGTCAGAGCCCCACTCATGTTTTTTTTTTTTTTTTAAATTCCTGTGATCCCTTAGAAATAAGATTGTCCTGGGCTTTCCTGTCCCGACTGAATTCAAATTGTCATTCTCTACCTCTCAGACTCCTGAAGAGCTAGGATTACAGGCAGGATCCACTGACACTTGGCTTTCTTTTCTTCTTGTTCTGTTTTTCCTCATGAGAATCTGAAATCATCACAGTGTCATTCTAATGGTTTGCATTTCTGAGTAAACTACTCAGGCCTGAAGTTGGAATGCCAGGACCGCCACCTACAAATGGAGGGAGATCTTAAGAAAATCATTCCTATCCATGGTAATGCTTAATTGAATTTATAAAAGTTACAATTAAATTGACAGTTAGTTCATGATTCTCTTATACAATGCCACACAAAAATTATTGGATTATGTCTTCCATTCTAAAACCCTGGTTTGGTTCTCCTAATTAGAACACTGACTTATTTTACATTAATACTTTAGTAAGTATTCAACAATGATACTGCATTAAATGGAGACTTAATTTAATTACTAATAATTCATAATTTATATAATTTAATATCCTCACATTGTCTCTCGCTTATATATAGCAAACTACACATCTATCTATCTATCTATCTATTGATCAATCGATCGATCTATCTATCTATATCTATCTTTCCATATCTATATCTATTCCTATATCTAACAATCTCTCTCTTTCTCTCTCTCTCTCTCTCTCTCTCTCTCTCTCTCTCTCTCTCTATATATATATATATATATATATATATATATATATATATATATAGCCCACTACTATGGATAAATCACAGGTCCTCAGAACTGGCTGGTGGCTCAGTTTGCCAAAGGCTTTTGTTCTACAACTGACCCATTCATAAATTATGCATTTTGGGCTGTGAGTTCAAATCCCAGCATTGCCAAAAGTTTATATGTGCAGTAAGAAGCCAATTTTGACAGATTTTTTCCTTCTCTGTAAAAGTCCTGTGTCTCAGTATGATGTATAATCCACATGCAAATATATCCATGTGATAAGATATAATAACTGAAAAAGTTATATATGTAATAATGCTAAATAAAATAAACAATGAATAAAAAAGGGTAATAAATGTCATATGGAGTATAACCATCTTTGTAAAAATCTTATATATGAGTATTATTTTTCCAGTGATGGGGCTTGAATTCAGGCCCTTGAAACTGGTCTGATATTCTTATCTTCAAAGATGGTGAGCTTCCCCTCCCACACAGTGCCACAGAGTTCCTCAGAACATGAGTTCAAATCCCAGGCCTGCCAGAAAAATGGTGCAAATTCCAAGCCAGGGCCTTAATTTTTCTGGCCAGGCCCGAGCCTTGAACTCAGCTTGTGGCAACTCTGCCTTAGCCTTAATCACTCTAGGCTGGGGTGCAGCCTCTGGACCCACAGCCCATCCTGAGATCCTAGGACCTGAGTTCAAATCATTGGAGTGGCAAAAAAAGGTGAAAGTTGGGAAGGTGGCTCAGTAGCAGAGTGCTTGCCTTGCATGCATAATGTCCTGAGTTGGATTCCTCAGCACCACATAAGCAGAAAAAAGCCGGAAGTGTTGCTATGGCTCAAGTGGTAGAACGATAGCCTTGACCTGAAGAGTTGAGGGACAGTGCACAGAATCAGACTTCTGCCTGACAACATACAAAAAAAAGAGGGTGAAAGAAGGAGAAGGATAAAACTGGGAAGTTCCAGAAGGTGGTTTTACATAGTTTTTTTTTTTTTCCTTTGAATTGTGACCATCTTGGGTCTAAATGACAGGGACCGGAATGTGTACGTGACCTTGCACTGCTGAAGTTTGATGGGCTGTCAGGGAAGCCATAGCCAAAACCAGCAAACTAGGTCCGGGGTTCAAATCCCTGCCACCTACGAATGTCAGGAGATCCTAAAAAATGCATTCCGATAGACAGCCATGTGAATGGAATGTTGTAAAATTAACAATTACATTAGTACGTAGTGTATGTTTATATTATAAAATTATACACAATAATCATAGTACATTGGCTAATTTTCAATGAATAATTTATTATTAATTTAAACATGATACCTAAATAAAGGAAGAAATAATTTAATTATTGATAATTGGTAGTAAAATAGTATATATGACTTAATATAAAGACATCCCTTTCTTGTTTTATATGTATATATATGTCTATATATAAAACAAACCATATCTATTTCTACACTTGTCACTACTGGGACTCAGTGGTAGAGTGTTTGCCTAGTATGTATGAAGCACTAGATTCATTTCCACACTATCACATGCAAACAAAAAGCCAGAAGTGGTGCTGTCACTGAAGCACCAAAAACAAGTTAGAAAGTTGTGACTGTAACTATAGAATGCCAGGACTTCAAATACCTCATGACAGAGCAAGCCGGGAATCTGAAGCTGTTGGCTGCCATCTAACCTGACTTAGCCACAGGTCAACAGCTGCAAAACAACTCCATGGAACCAGACTCTGCTGGCTCACCCCTAGCTGCTCAGGGATGAGTTCTGAAACTGGTTGTTTGAATACTCAGCCCTGGTAAGAAGTCTGAGAGACTCTGACCTGACGCTGAAAGTCGTAGAGTTCTAGCCATGAGGAAAAGGTCTTAGGAGAGTACCCTCAACCTATGCGTGCAATCCCCAAGGCTGAGGACCCTCCCCGCCATTAACCACCCCTCTACACCATTAGATGTGAACTTTTGTGATTTGTGACGTTTTTCTGAAAGAATGGTGATACTGATGAAAACACCCGAATTCTAATTACAGTTTGTGGGATAGAGCTATGTGATGAGCCCTTCCTGGGGTGCTGGTGCTCAGTCCTTCACAGGATGCTATGCGCTGAGTCCTTCATGGGGTTTATTCTTTCATCTGGTCCTTGCTGGAGCTCCACAAGTTAGATGATTGTGCAGATGAGAAAGTTGAGGCTCAGGTATGTCCCCAAGGCAAGGCCAAATTTATATATGTACTGAAATCTAGTGACTTGTCTCCTGCTGACAATTGGTTTGGTTTCGTTTTCTCCATCATGAACCTTCAACCCAGAGCCTAGGTGCTGACTTTCCTCTTTTGCTCATGGCTAGTACTCTACCACGCGGAGCCAAAGACCCCCTTGCAGCAAAGTATCACGGCTTAGGTGTTTTTAGCTGGGGTCTATCATCCTGCCTGCTCAGGAACCTGAGGATTTGGGTTCCAAACTATCCCAGAAACAAAAGGTCCCATGAGACTATTATCTCCTATTCACCACTTAGAAACTTAAATTGGAAGCTGGGCACCAGTGAATCGCACCTCTCATCCTAGCTATTCAGGAGCCTGAGAGCTGAGGATCAGGGTCCAAAGCCAGCCTCGGCAGGAGATTCCTTGAGATGGTTATCTCCAAAGAAACACCAGAAAGCCTGAAGGGGGGCACTGTAGCTCAAATGGTAGAGTGCTAGAATTGAGCTGAAGAGCTTAAGAGACAGCACCCAGGCCCAGGCTTTAACTCCTCCAAATATAAGAAAAGAAATCAAGAAACCTGACATGGAGTGCTGGGAATGTGTCTTAGGGGTAGAGTGCTTTGCATTATAAATGAAATATTAATTTAGTGGAAGTTATAAATCAAATAATATTGCAATGCATCAATTACATAGGCTATGAGAATTATTGATAAAATTAATAAAACTTATTTTAATGAGATTACTTAAGAATTGAAACAAGTGATAATTTTCTTTTCTAGGTGAAGTTGATAAATTAAAGCCCAAAGATTCCAGAGTCCTGTGTGCTTGATATATGTCAATTTACACATATGCTTTGCTCATCTCAACGTTATTTGAAGATAACTGAGAATAGGACTAGAATGGAAAGAATCACTCAAATATTTACTTTTATTTTGTGACTAAATATGTCTTTTTATATCTCTTTATTTTATTGCAAAAATCTGGTAAATCTATTTAAGTCACATCAACAATGAGAAATAATTAGCCCCTAGCTCCTTAAAAGAAAGGAAACAACAAACATAAAAATTGAACCTCATTTTGAAATGGTCTTTTTATATTGTGGTGCTTTGTAATTGTGGATTATGTGACTATCCCATGAATCTGAGTTCAAAACACTAGGGCCACTGGAAGAAAATTTCAAAATCTAGAGCAGCTAACACAGCTAACACAGCTGTGCAGTTGTTTGTTGATTTCACTACAGTAGCAGCAGAGCATAAAATGTGGAAAGAAATAATTCTACTTCTTTTCAGGCAAGAATGTGATGAAAAGCATACTGTTATCTACTTAGATGAAATATGAAAACCACACTTTAAAAGCTTACTAATCGATCAGCCCTTTAAGTGACAGTGCCATTTTTAAGGCACTCTAGATAATTCAAGTCCTTCATCTCTCCACAACCATTACTGCCATTCACAAATCATTGCCAAGGTGAATTTGCAGTTCTTTTAGATATTTCAAATGGCTTAGGAGTAACATAAACAATAATTCCAGTTTTTGAGAAAATTTAATTTACAATCAGCAAACAAATCAGATTCAACTCCATACCATAACCTTTAGGAAAAATGAATTAAGGAATACGGCATGTACTTTGTAATTTAATATTAGACATTAGAGCAAAATGCCAGAAAAAGACTCTGCAAGAAATAAACAGAAGTCTTTGTTAAGATATTAAAGATTATCTAGGGACAAGTAATTTTACCTACATTTCCTATTATATGATAGCATATTTTTGTCTGCTAATCAGAGAGACTCAAAAATATTTTTAAATATGACATGAAAAATGCATCGGCATGAATAAATGAAATCAGGGAGTAGATGGGTCAGGAGCTGGGTTTGTTAAATATTCTCATTATTTTGAATGATCTGGTTTTTTTGCATGTGTGGAATTATGAATGTATTTTATGTCTGGGCAGGAAAGTATGATTATTAGAACATTGTCTGATATCCAATGTAAGGAACCTACTCAGAGTGATAAATGTGTGTGTGTGTGTGTGTGTGTGTGTGTGTATGTGTGTGTGTGTGTGTGTGTGTGTGTGTGTATGTGTGCCTGCAAGTCTGTGTTTAGAAGGAAGAATCTTATTACGCTCAGGGTATATATTTAATTCTATTAGGTATAGTACATTAATGACAGTAGATAAAAGTAATTAACATTTTGCGCCATATGTTTGTGTTCATATGATTGCATGAACAAACTAAAAAGTTATGTTTCGCATATGAGTTTTGTGAAAGGTCAGCTGAAATTATAAACATTTGGAATCATCAGAAAGATATCAATGGCAATCTTTTCAGTGTAGATCAATTTTAGACAACACTTGCAAGAATATGAAATCCTATATGGAAATGCAATATTTATTGATTTTTCCATAGCTACAGTATTCTATAAATTTGTAGGAAAACCAGTTAAATTATGGAAACATAAAAGGAATGTGATTATTTATTGCATACAGTTTCATTGTCAAAATAGGAAGGAAAACCCTAAATATTACAGTTTGTGCCGTATTTCACATTGGGAAGGTTTGTCTGTATCAATAAGTTTATTTCTTTTGGTTCTGCTTTCCTATTCATAACTCTGTTTCTCATACTATTCTTCTAAGGACTTTTTCTTTCTTCCCATTTAGGCTTCAACATACGTCATGCTGTGTTTGTTTGCTAACAGTAGTCAGTCCACCATTTGAACCATCTCTCCAGCCCAGAAATTTTTGTAGTTAATTGGCGATAGAACTTTATGAACTTTACTACCAGCCTGAAAACCATTATCCCCCAAGTTTTATCCTTCTTAATCACTAGGATTATAGAGATGAGTCGTGGACCCCAAGAATCAATGACATTTCATGTCTTATAGATTCCACATGTTTGCTAGTAATTGTAATAATAAACTACCATAGATTGGGTAGCGTTAACACTGTAAATACATTGCCTCTGAGTTTGTGGAACTAGAACTCCAAGGTCAGAGCTGGCTTCTTCTGAGTCCTCTTTCCTTGGCATATTCAAGGCCTTCTGCTTCCCTTGGAGGGCACTTCAACTTAAATGCTACCTTTGAGATTCTGTTTCCAAATGCAGTCACTTTCTGAGGCAATGGGTTTTTGATCTTTAGTATGATTTCAGTGGGACAGTGTCCAACACAAAACAAATTATTTAATGGGTAGAAGAAAATCTCTCATAAGATATTATTTGGTATGGGCATGGAAGTTATGGTTGTACTTTTAAGACAATTAGCAAGAGAGGTAAAGGTTTTATTAGAGCTTGTAAAACCAGTATGAAGTATTGACCTTAGACATGCCCAATTCTTACCCTGGCACACACTTAAATTCCTAGCAGTACTGGGGGATTTAACCCAAAACCCTATACTTGTGAAACAGCATTTCCATTACTGCTATACCTTCAGATTGTAATTAGATTGCTTATTTTGAGGTAGTATCACTCTGCCTGGGCCTGATTGGACTGTAGTAATCTTAACACAAGCAAAAAGATTGCACCCAGCAAATGGTTATAGTTTCTGAAACTTCTTTTTGTATCTAGGCTTGCCTGGAACTGGAATTCTCTAATGTGTTTCCCAAGTAGATAAGATTACAGGTTTGAGCCACTTTATCCAGTAAAAGTATACGATTTGAAAATATCTTGATATTGCCCATATTTGTGATTAACATACATAACTAACCTTAAATTTCTCCCTCTTTTGTTTAATACTCTGAGTTGAAAACATCGGCTTACTTGATATACATGGCTTTGTTTTGGATGGAATCCCATAACAATCCAAAAAAATTTCCCAAATGTTTATGCCAAAAATCACAGAAAAAAGGCTGCAGATTGGAAAAAAATTGATCCTTAAGTTATAAATGCAATATATTTATAGTGTTAGTCAATGCTTTCTTAAGTATGAGAAGAGAAGAAAGGCAGAAATGGAAAGATGTCAGATATAATTTTGATAACTTACTAAGTCTCTGCAGAAATTCTGTAGTTGTCACTTCATGTTAACTTCCTTTCTTAAAACTTGCTTTATTACAACCCTGTGGGTTGGACTGATTGGTTACCTTCTCCAGGAAATGAGGCTGATTTTAGAAGGCTGATGGTGTGGTAAAAAAGGAATGATGAGAATGAGCACAGATATTGTCACAGAATGAGCCAACCAGGTTCAACTGCTGAACAGCAAAACAAAGCTAAGTATCAAATCTGATGATCCATATTGGAAGATGTATAGATAGATACGTATACATATACATTTACATGCATGGATGAAATAGTAAATCTCCAGTTGAATATAGAGAAACTTGGCCTGACAATTATTAAATTATATAAAACTGGTTGCAGGAAAGGTACAGCAAAATATCACTAGTTAGCATAGATTTTGCATAGATTTTTTAAAAGGATGAAAATTCTTTCTTCATAATATACTTTACAAATGCACTTAGTACGTTTTAAGTTTTTTTACATTGTAGTAGGAACATCTATACAATGCTGAAAATTGGAATTACACACAATATGCAGCATGGGTAGGCTCTGGTGGTTCAAGGATTTAATCTTAGCTAGTTAAGAGATTGAGATCTGAAGATTACAATTTGAAGCCAGCAAGTGTAGGAAAGTTCCTTAGACTCTTATCTCCAATTAACCATAGGGGCAAATGGATTTCCAGTTCAAATTGTATGTAGATCATTGGCCTTGACCATAAAAGCACCAGCCAGACCCTGAATTTAAGCCCTAGATCAAAAGAAACAAAAACACAAAATACAACTTGGAAGTAGATATTTTATAATGAGGCACATTTTTATGTACTCTCCATTGTTAGAAAGACTAGACTTCTGTGTTAGCTTTATAACCTACCATAATAAGTGATATTTTCCATGTATTAAGCAGAAAGGCTTACTCAGATATACAAGTTTGAAGATTTCAACGTATGTTCAGTTGGTTGTATTGCTTTGGTGGTCTGTGACAAGACTATATCAAAGTGGAAAGTATGTCAAAGAGAAATGTTTTTGACCTAGAATGATTAAAATATAAAAGAAGAAAGTAGATGAGAGACTATGTTTTCATGGTTTCACTCTGAAGAACTCAATCTCCAGAAGAACTATTCAGGTATTCTCCACAGTCTGGGAGGGAATGGAAAGCCATTTTTCTTTCACACATAGGTCTTTCTGGGGCATACTAAAATCAAATGGCAACATCTTCACCAATAACAGAATATTAGTCCATTATGATTCACAGAATAAGTTTCCTGGCATATATTTTCTTTTGTTCTTCTTTTTGTGGTGGTGATATAAATATTTTTTCCAGAAAGGCAACCTGGTCTTAATCATTATCCACAAAATTGATGCTGTCATATAATCAGAGAGTTTTTTTAAATAAATTAACACAATAGTAGGCTCATTTTATGCCAACACAAAATATAAACACTAATTACATTTTCACTGAACAACCACTCATAAAAAATCATGAAATAATAAAGTACAAGTCCATGTCAATTTTTTTTGTCAGTCGTGGGGCTTGAACTCTGGGGCTGGTCACTGTCCTCAGCTCTTCAGCTCAAGGCTACCACTGTACCACTTAAGGCACATTGCTGTTTCTGGTTTTTAGGTGGTTTACTGGAGACAATTTTCTCACAGACTTTTCTGCCCAGGCTGGCTTTGAACCACTATCCTCAGATGTCAGACTCCTGAGTATCTAGGATTATAGGCATGAACCACCAAATCCCAGATCCAATTCAATTTTAAACAAGCAATCTTATTGTAACTTCTGGCTTTTTTCCAATAAAAATATTTTTTAACATTAGTTTAACTATGAGTTATTTTTAGATGTAACTGGGATTTTTTAATAGAAACAAATATAATTTTTACTATTACTAAGTATCTCACAAAAATCCAGTGTAATTGATTTTCCCCAAAGTCAAATATTACATACTATCTCACACTATTATTATTACATTTTATATTGCATATAGTGTGAAGTGAAAATAGTTTGAACAATTTCATATAAATTAGTAGATTCTATTTTAGCATTATAAATTCACATCTGTGGTTTTAAATGAAGGAAAGAATATTTTAGAGTTAAAATCCAATATGAATGTGTAGTGTGTCCCAAGTAAACCAAAAATTCTGAGTTCATACAGACAAAATTATTACAATTGGAAATAATGAGGCAAGAGGAGGCCGAATTCAAATCACATCAAACATTATCTGTTATTCTCCCACGTCTTCCACCTGCAAGACCTCCCTGGTCCCAGTTGTCACAAAACTTCAAGTGTCTCTCTTAGAATTCTATGTGGAAAAGTTCTAAATCACTGATTCTTTTTCTGCTTTGTGTTATATGAGACAAAATTTAGACACAAAAAAGTTGAATTAAAATGCACACATATGTTGAAGTCACCACAGCTGGAAAAACAACCAAAAAGATTGGAATTCCCCTAGGAACAAAAACATGTTATACCCGGGTTTTTTTGAAGTACAAAAACCTCAAATACATGTTAATTTGAGTAGAGTATAAGGATAACTGTCTCTCAGAAATAAGGTTGTGTTAATTTGTAATTAAATTCATCTGGATGAACGTAATATAGCAAATCCCTTGAATGGATCAAATTGTTTAAAACAAAGGTAATTGTAAGTGAAGTAAGATCTGCACATATTTAAAAGAAAAAACTGCTACAATATCAAATCACAAACAGCATGACTTACTTGAAAACTTCAGAAATGCAATGAATAAATCCAATAGTATCCATATTGAGAACTAACTACTGATTTAACAAGAACAAAATGAGCAAATGATAGAATCTGAGCAGCATACATGAGTGTACATAATTTAAAACTACACTAAATTACAGTGTAGAAGACTGAATGTGGGTTACCTAAAGGAAACCATCAACACATGATATAAATGAAATTTAAAAAATCTAATGAAAAGAGAGAATAGAAGTAGTTTCTGGAAAATATTACTTTCATAAATGGTGGTCAAAATCTTTCTAGTACTGACAATATTGCACAACTACTTAGTTATATCCAAAAAAAAACCAAGTTACTCGAGCTGATTTGAAACTTTGGCAAAGTAGCATGATACAACTGTAACATTTTTATGGATTTGACTCTGGCATTCATTTCCTCTTTGATCTGACAAATGAATATATGAAAGAACATAACGTCTCCAACTATATATCAAGACCTAACTAAATATATAATCAGAAAAATTATCATGCAAGCCATATTGCAAACTGGCGTAAAAGAAAAATCAATCATACTAATTCTGTATTTATTTTAAATAATTTTTTCCATAAATTATTTCCTTTAGCTTGCATTTTAAAACATTGTGTTAAATGGTGTATAACTTGGTAAATAATTTTGGATGCTTCCTTAAATTGTGTTCTGAGTATAATGTCTCACTTCAGTTGCTAACTCATGAAATGATGTTGATTACAAAACAAATGCTAATAACCACTGTTTCTAATACACAGACTCTCATAAGCATGATTTCAGTAAGCATAGGTTAACATTTTGATATCATGGTCTCATGACTGATGAGGCAGATCTGCATGAGTATAGTTGTGCATAGGTTCCTCAGCCTAAATTTAATCACTGTTAAAAAATGTTTATATCTTTGTCACTCATCAGAGATTAAACCTGAGTATAAAACCTAAGGAAAATGATAAGGTAAGAATTTAGCTTTTCTGGATATAAAGTAAAGAAAAATGCAGCATAGAGTAACTGATTTTTTAAAGTCAACCTATTTCTCCAAAACATTCTACGCATTTCCTTACACTGTGTATTATTCTTAAGAAGGGAAAGGGGAATGTGAGAAGAAGACAAACCAAGAATTGTCTTCAAATATAAATAATTTGGATTTACCTCTTTATTTCATTATAGGCTTTTTGGATAAAAACTGTTTGAATAATTGATTTCCATGTCAGGTATAAAGTATCCTAGTTGCATATACCAAACTACATTCAGAAAATGGTATATAGCGATTAAGTAATGAAAACATATTCAATGAATAGCAAAAAGTACATACCTATAGGGATAATATTTTGAAAATATTCTAATATAATAATTAATTGGATTGAACAATTTCACATTGACAGCAAATAACTAGATTAATGCTAAAACGACAAGAATGTCTTTCTAAAGGAGCAAAACCAATATCTCCTTTTACTTTATTAGGGAAATAACTGAACAAAAATTGGAAATTAACATATAAATATATAACAACTGGAATGAATATTTGTCTTTTTATTAGCAAATATTAATTTCAAATGTATTTTATTATGTTACACAAACAGGTCCATATAATGTAGCTTGCTAAATTTTATTCATTTTATTAATTTCATTATCCTATTTTATACTTTTATTATGCCATCATACTATCATAAACTATTTGAAAATATATACTCCACAATATTTCTCTTCATCTCTCTTACTTTTTTCTAAATTTAATCAGTTCCATATTTTATACCTTAGTCATTCATTTTATTTTCTGGGTCTAGAGTCTGCATATGAGAAATCTAGTATTTCTTTTTCACAATATGGCTTATTGCTTCAATATGAAGGTTTCCAGTTTTATCTATTTTCTTGAAGATGCTATGATTTCATTATTACGTCTGGCTAAATAATATATCATTGTGTATATATGCATCTATATTACAATTTCTTTATTCAATTAATGATTAAGGAACATGTAGCTTAATTCTGTAGTTATTTATGTTTTTTATGTGGGAGAAGGAAGGATGGAAATAATGATGTTTGGACTGAGAAACATGTTCTTTAGGCAGGCACTCTACTATTTGAAACATCCTCTCAGCTGCTCTTTTATAACTCTTTCAATAATGTATTATATCTAAAAAATAAAATGTAATTACATTTGAAAAGATATTCTTTTTCAGTATCTATATTATTACTTATTACAGTGATACATTTAGCATGTCATGTGAGTGTGGGGATGTATGTGAGCATGAAAATGCATGCATGTTTTTAGATGTAGCTGACTCTAAGAAAACTGAATTTATATGAGATATAGGATTCAAATAAAGGTTTCAGACCTATAAGTTGCTAAATTGATGTATATGTCCAGTATGTGGAGTGTGATTTCAAGATCATATTTTGGTAAGTTTCATACCAAGTAAGTAGATCTTTCTAATCCAAAATTATAAGGAATAAAATAGCTACTCTGTTTCATAATCATCCAATCTTAGTACTCCAGACATTTTAATAAGTGGAAAAAATGCTTAAAAGTATGATGGGTCGGTAGTAAGCCATTAGGGACTCTACATTTTCCCCAAAATCTTCAGATGCACTCTATGGATATTAATTACAAATATATTCATAAACATACAGATATAATATTATCTTATATATGTAAATAGATGTATATAAGGGAAATATACATTAATTATATTTAAATGTGTACCAAAAATATTCATGTATATTTAAGTGTAATTCATCATATCATATATGTTTGTATATATATATATATATTTTTTTCTCTTTTTTGGTCCGTCAGGGGGTGTCAACGTCTAGTGCGTTGGGGTCCCTGGGTAAGGGTCACGAAATCACCAGAACACAGGGGATGCAGAGTGCAAACAGCAATTGCCACTGCAGGCTGTGCTTTATTGTTAGTGGGTATTTAAAGAAAAGCAAGCATGATCTTTGCCAAGATTTAGTCAGAAGACATTCACACAAAAAATTTCAACTGATACATTTTTACATAACCTATGAGACAATGTCTTGGTATATATCTAAACTATTTTAGAGCAAGCTCAAACCAATTCTCCAATCTCAGGAAAATGTTTGACCAGCTGTTCATCTATGTTTAAGCAAGCAGAAGAGCTACTTCCTCAGCTCCCAGGAGGCTGTGACATGTGTTTTGATATACGGAGAGAGAACATTTTCCCTCTCTAGCCCGGCATGCCAAGAGCTTTCCTAATACTCAAACACAGTCCTCAGATAATCCTAAGGCTGGAGCCTGCATCATTCTGCCTCTTCAACATAGACCCTGAGTCTTTAGAGTGGGGCTTGAACTCTGGACTTGGGTGCTGTCCCTCTGCTCTTCAGCTCAAGGTGAGTGCTCTACCGCTTGAGACATAGCAATATTTCTAGTTTTCTGGTTGTTTATTGGAAATAAGAATCTCGTGGAATTTCCTGTCTGGGCTGGCATTAAACTGTGATCCTCAGATCTCAGCGTCCTGAATAGCTAGGATTACAGGCGTGAACCACTGGTGCCTATCTATATTTATATCTGAGATTTGTTAGTGGAACAAAGGTTACAGAAACTATTATTCTTACCTCAAAAGGGTTCACATTGACAGGTACCATTACAAGAATTAAAACAATAAATATTCACAGTGGCACAAAAATCCCTTAGGTGCCTTGCAAGACAGCACATTTTTCTAGACACTGCATATGGTGTGAACAATTTGCAAACAAAGCGACCCTAGAAGATATTGGGCCCTACACAAAACTGACAATTGCATAAACCCAGTCATCTATGACAGATTTAGCAAGGCCTATCTTGGAAATTCTTGTTAGGGACATAATGAAAAATTTATAGTTTAGTTGTGATTACAGAACTCTTTTACACCTGTCACTCAGACATTAACTATATTTAACATAGTCCGTTTTGCTCTAACATATTTTTTTGGCTCAGGAAACTCTTTTGTTTGTGAAAACTTGGCTGTTCACAACGTAGACATGGGTTTTTTTTAACCTTCTGAAATTGCTGTTTGCATAGAATTCTATGAGATGATCTTCTCTTTGACATATCATAGGAATAAACTTACTCTGATTCAAACCTGGACAGCAGCTAGCTTGTTCTCTCCCCTAGAAAACCATCTGTGTAGACTTCTTTACATGTAAACAGACCCTCATTTACTTGCAAATGTCTGTCAGTGAGTCAAACTTCATTCACCTAAGTGAGGTGAATTCCTCTCCCATGCTTCCTTTACATTGAAAATGGTAAGAACTGTTTAACAGTGTGCATACTTCTTAATGTGAAGTGTGACTCCTATTTTACATAATGTAAATCAAGCAGAGGAATCAGTTTAAGATGTGAAAGAGCCTTTCAAAGAGTCTTTGGCCTTGAAAATTGTCCTGGATATGAATTTTTGGAGAAATATCCCTTTTCAAAGACCAAGGACTGATTTTTTTTATATTGTGCTGGTACTGGTGTTTGAACTCCTGGCCTTGAGCTCTATCTGTGTAAGGTCCATTCCTGGATGAGGAGCAGACTCTATCCTCCTCGAAGCAAGTTGTTCACCCAGTACCTGCATTACCTAGGCAACTGGCACACCTGGAAGATGTTACAGCTGCATCTGCTGAGGTCACATCTGAATTTGATATTGCCACACCTTTCTCCACCCATATCCTAGATAAGGCCTAGCCCAAGCCCAGACACCCTTTTTCCCAGGTCTTTCCCAGGCCTTTCCCAGATGCATGGAGGGCCAAGATGGCCTGGTGCCAGCCCTAATGATGAATAAACCTACCCCTTCCCTGAATAACACCTGTGTGGTGTGGTTCTTACTTGACCTCTCTTTAAAAACCTAACAATCTGGGCTTTAATTCTCAATGTTTACTCTATACCACCTGAGCCACATTTCAATTCTTCTCTTAGGTTTATCTACTTAGAATAGCTTTGAATTGCAATTTTCAGATTTGAACCTACCTAGTATCTAGCTGTAAGCCACTGGTGCCCTGCAAGAACTCACTTCTTAAGAATAAATATTCACGGGGCTGGGAAGGTGGTTCAGTGGTAGAGCGCTTGTCTTTCCTGCATGAGGCCCTTCATGAGGTTCGATTCCTCAGCACCACATAAATAGAAAAAAAAAGCTGGAAATGGTGCTGTGCTTCAAGTGGTAGATCGCTAGCCTTGAGCTGAAGAGCCAAGAACAGCACCCAGGCCCAGAGTTCAGGCCCATGACCAGACTCCCCCCCCCAAAAAAAAAGAATAATTATTCACAAAAAGAGTAAACAACATATTTGTTCAATTACTTATGTGTTGTCAGATAAACCAAGTCACTTGCTACTGGAAGAGAAAAAGAGAGAATTTAGAGATGAATATGGAGGAGAGACACAAAGAAAGAAGAAGGGAAGGGAGGGTAAATGAGAGGAGGGGTGGGGAAGGGAGGATAGTAGAGGAGGGGGAGCTGAGTAGAATTGTCTACTCCTCACTAAGTTATTGTTGAACAATCAGTGGCTTTGCATTTATGTAGCCAAAGCTTTTTTGGTAGTAGTAAGCTGAGATATACAATATCAATTTACTTCTAATCACCTGTTAATGTGCTTACCCCTTCAAAAAGGAAGCCACAGTTAGGTTACTGTTACAGAGAAGGCAAGAGTACTCAGTTTAAGTAATACTGAGAAACAATAATTGATGTGCCAGGAATGCTCCCTTGCCCAAACATTACTCTTGTTCCCTGCTCCAGTCTTCTTCTAAACAAGAATAGCAGAAACAGAAGAGGAAGGAGATATCTGAGTCATGATCATCTTTCTGTTTACCCTCATCTGTTTACCTTCATCCCCTCAAACAATAAAGCCAAAGGAGACTTAACCTGAATTAGTGATGGAATGGTGGAGGGGGGGTTCAGTCTAACTTAATGTGAAAGTTTTAAAATAATTGGTACAGCATTTAAAATATTGAAATAAAACTTTTTAAATTATTGATAAGAGGTTACTCATAATTTATTGAAAAATTAGAAGACTACAGGGCTCACTACATAGTAAAATCTGCATAATTAAAACGTACTCCTGCTTCTATCATCAGAAATTGAAAATCGTCCCTAAACTTCCAATACTAGGTAAATTACCCTCGATATTCATGGAAATTATTTTCCTTCCATCTTCAGAGTGTAGAGAAGAAAAAAGCTCTATTGGATGGCCTTGAAGGTCCAATTATGAATTTAGGTCAGAAGGTGAATAGTAAAGGAGACCTATCAGCCATTCACAGATTAGAAATGTGGAGAAATATTCTCATTTATGTAGGTCAAAGATGGACGTGAAGATGTGGCAAGTCCAAAGCCAAACGCCAAAGGCAGAGATATTTAACAAAATACTATGAATTTGAAATAAGTCTTAAGTAAGGAGCTGGGCTTACAGGGAGTAGGACAGACGAATGGAGAGGGAAATGGTGGACTGTTACAGTCATATCACTCAATGTACATATGTGAGAATATAGGTAGGAAACATGAAAGGATAGGTGGGGTTGGGGTAAGGGAAGGAAGAAAAGTGGAAAGATTGACAATGATTCAGATGTATTGTACAATGAAATGTACATACCCTCTATTCCACACTGATATGGTGAAGCAAAACCCTATTGCACAACTAGCTAAAGATTAAAAAAAATTGGTTTTAATATTAAGAGACCAGATGCATAGACCTTTAGAGATAAATGAGAGGATAGCATTGACAAATTGTTTAGGCTTGTGCTCTTTTCAATATACAAAATTTAATAAGTGTCAAGTCTGCTGCAAAGGTAAATTTTATTTTGCCAATTCTTTTTGCAAATTGCTAAAAATATAGAGAACCAAATTCCAATACCACTTCACTTCCTAAAAAAATTTTTATAGACCTTTAGGTTTCTCAATTCTCTCTAAATATCTTAACGTAATGAATTGGAACTAATTTCATCCCACATTTAAATTTAAATTTTAAATCACTAAAGTCTTTTAAAATCCTCTCACTCGGGCACAGGTAAGGATAGATAACTGATGTGGGCAGAATAAGAATTATTCAGAAGGCATACTTACCTAGTTTTTTCTCTGCTGGATCATAGAATACAGACTGTGCTAATTGGAAAAAGTTAGCCTTCCAAGGTTTTCTGCATATAAACACTCCATCTACATTTTGTTATTAGAGGATTATTTAAGATTAGCTATATGTAGATTGATAATAACTGAGCATGATAGAAAGTGAGGGAAAACCATCTACACTTCAGTGAGTTTCTGACTTGTATTTCACAAAGTGTTATCAAAGCTCTCTATGAGAAATCTAGCAGCTGCATTTCTAAAAAGTCCTTGGGTTGTTACACTTTCTGATAATTAAAGTATATCTCCTTGGAGTTCCTTACTATTCAATGATGCTGTATTAGCTCTTTGTTACATTTTGCAGACCGGTCTTGGTGATGAAATTTGTGCTTTTCAAAATTCCTCTCCCAATTCCATCCACAAAATGCAGACAAAAATTATCTGAAAACATTTGTATCTGTTGATAGTGCATATACTTTCATTTTTTCATTACAAACATAGAATGTAATAAAAATTTTCATAGCAATTACACTGCACTAGTTTGTGGGCAGATTCTAATGTAAATGATATACTGTGTTTATGTAGAGAATTTCAGTATACAAAGTTTTAATATGCCTGTGGTCCTAAAACCAATACCTTATTGATATTGATTGACAAATACAACTTCCTCTAAGAACAGAAGTTTTCCTTTTATCTTTTTAATATTTTAATCTTTACAATTTTTTATTTTAAAGATAGTGTACAGAGGGGTTATAGTTACGTAAGTAAGGTAATGAGTACATTTCTTTTTTTTTTCTTGATTGTTAGTCGTGAGGCTTGAAATCTGGCGTGAGCCCTGCCTCTCAGCTCTTCAGCTCAAGGCTAGCACTCTACAACTTGAGCTACATTTCTGGTTTTCTGGTGATTTATTGGAGATAATAGTTTCACGGACTTTCCTGCCCAGGTTGGCTTTGAACCGCGATTCTCAGATCTCAAACTCCTGAGTAGCTATGATTAAAGGCATGAGCCACTGGTGCATAAAATGAGTACATTTCTCATTGAGCATTTTTACCCTATCATTTTGTCCCCTACTATCCCTTCTCTTCACACCTCCCCAACTCATCTCTCGACCTGCTTTCTGACAGACTGTCTTGTACATCTCATCGTTAAAATGGTTCAACCTTGTATCTTAAATGAAGAAATGCTGGCTTGATTTATGCTTATTCTACTTGTGTAGACACACTTAAAATCGCTCGCCAAGTCTAAGAGCACATAAATGAAACACGTAATTTTTTGCCAGTTGGTACAGTTGTGTTCTACACATTTATTGACAGGTTACAAATTATTCTCAAACTTTAATACATTAAAAATAATTTCTTTTTTTCTTATTTTCTTGGCCAGGAAATCAGCAACACCTCAGTCAGCATTTCTCTCATAGGACTTAACACATGGGTTTGTTAAATGTTGACCTGAGGTCCAGTCTTCTGAGGACACACTATTCTGCTTAGGAATTGATGCTGGCTGTTGGAAAAGGGCTCAAGGAAGGATGCTATTTAAAGCCGTGTAACTTTATTATTTACCAGGGTATTCTCCTGCTGCTTTGGTTTTTGAGAGTGTCTATAAGAGCAAGCATTCCATGGAGAGCAGGGAGACACCATATGATTTTGCATACTGAGATTTCCAAGTAATTTGCTATATCTTGTACTGCATTTTGCAAGTCGAATCTGTCAAAACCTACCAGTTTTAAGAGATGAGAGCAGTGGTAAAAGAACTCTTAGAGACAAATACATATTCAAAATATTTGGTTCCAAGCATTCCATCTAAGGTATATTCAACAACTAGTGAAAATTGTGTTGGCTGTAACTATGTGTCTTTCTCCATCTGTGCATGTATACATGTATATATGTATGTATTTGTGTGTATAGTAATATACATGTGTACATATATAAGGGGAAATACACACATATATGCATATATAAATAAATATACATATATAAATATATGTTTAATGATGTAATATATAGTTCCCAGTACATAGTCATTCTGACAAAGTGTACAAAATAAACTGCTCTGTTGTCTATCCTTTGTACTCACTTCCCCCATTACCATGTTTTTCTTTTTTTTTATTGTGAAAATACTGTACAGAGGGGTTACAATTACATGGGCAAGATAATGAGTACATTTCTTATCAAGAATTTCAGCCCCCTCCTTTGTTTCCCATTCACATCCTCCCCATCCTCCCCCAACCCCCTCATCCAATACTCCCCGCTCCCCCACCAAAGTTGTAAAGTTCGTTTTTGACACAACGACTTTTACTTCTCATTGTTGCAATGGGTCCACCTGTATCCCAATTTAAACGACTTGATTTTCCCCCTTCCCCTCCACAAATTATACCGACATCAAATAGAGTGACAGCAGGGGTTATACTTTGGGGGAGGGACAAAGAAAGCTACAAAGAAATAATCTTATAAATGTGTTCGATACAATCACATGAAAGAAAAAAAGCATTTGAATACATATCTTAGGGTTAATTTACCTAACATAACCTTATCTCACCTTTTCAGACATATACTAGATACTTCAAATAAGGGAAACAATGGGACCTAAGTTTCTTTGGGCCTGACTTACTTCACTTAATATAATTTTTTCCAAGTCTTTCCATTTCCTAACAAATAGGGCAATGTCATTCGTTCTGATGGAGGCATAGAATTCCTTTATGTATATATACCACAATTTCTTGATCCATTCCTCTACTGAGGGGCATCTGGGTTGGTTCCATATCTTAGCTATAGTAAATAATGCTACAATAAACATAGTCGTGCTGGTAGCTTTAGTGTGGTATTGTTTGTGAACATTTGGGTAAATGCCCAAAAGTGGGATTGCTGGATCATAGGGGAGCTCTATGTGGAGTCTTTTGAGGAAACTCCATATTACTTTCCAAAGTGGTTGAACAAGGTTAAACTCCCACTAACAACTCAGTAAGGTTCCCTTCTGTCCACATGCCCTCTAGCATCTTTGTTTTTAGAGTTCTTTATTTTAGCCATTCTAACTGGGGTGAGGTGGTATCTTAATGTTCTTTTGATTTGCATTTCTTTTATGGCTAGGGAGTTAGAGCATTTCTTCATGTGTCTATTGGCCATCCTTCTTTCCCCTTCAGAATTGTTTTTCTTTAAGTCTTTAGCCCACTTATTTATTGGGCAGGCGTTTTTTGAAAATTTGATGTTAGGAAGTTTAATTTTTTGAATTCCAAGTATATTTTAGATATGAGATTCTTGTCCGTTGTATGGCTAGTGAAGATCTTCTCCCAATCCGTGGGCTTTCTATTAATCTGGCTACCTATGATCTTTGCCATGCAGAAGCTCTGCAATTTCATGCAATCCCATTTGTCCAACCTTTCTTTGATTTGTTGTGTTTCTGGGTCTCTATTAAGAAAATTTCATCCTGCGCCAATGAGACCTAGGTTTTCTCCCATTACACGCTGTAATGTTTTCAGAGTGTCTGCTTTGACTCCGAGGTCTTTGATCCATTTGGAGTTGATATTGGTGTAAGGTGATATATAAGGTTCTAGCTTTAGTTTTCTACAAGTAGTTAACCAATTTTGTCAGCACCATTTACTGAAGAGGCTGTCTTTTCCACTCTATTTTTTGAACTTCCTTATCGATGTTTAGGAGGCTATAGGTCTTCAGGTTTATTTCTGGGTTTTCAATTCTATTCCATTGGTCCTGAGGTCTGTTCTTGTGCCAGTACCAAGCTGTTTTGATTACGATGGCATTATAGTAGAGTTTGATATTTGGTATTGCTATTCCTCCAACAGTGTTCATTCTGTTGAGGATCATTTTTGCTATTCAGGGTCTTTTAATGTTCCATATGAATTTTTGGATGGGCTCTTCTATTTCCTTAAAGAATGAGGTTGGACTTTTCATAGGTATCGCGTTGGGAATTATTGCCATTTTCACGATGTTGATCTTTCCAATCCAGGAGCATGGCTGTTTTTGCCACTTTCTAAGTTCTGTTTTCATATACATTTTCAAGTTTTTAAAGTTTTCATCATAGAGGTCCTTCACTTCTTTGGTTAAATTAATTCCTCTGTATTTTATTTTTGTGGGGCTATTACGAATGGAATTGCTTTCCTAATTTCAGCCACACTTTTCTCATTGTTTGCACACAGAAAAGCTGTTGATTTTGGGGGGTTAATTTTATACCCTTCTACTTTGCCAAAGTTTTCAATCAGCTTGAGTAATTTGGGAGTGGAGTCTATGGAATTCTTTAAATACAAGATCATGTCATCTGCAAAGAGGGAGCGTATTACTTCTTCTTTCCCTATTTGGATCGCCTTTATGTTTGCATCTTGTCTTATTGTTGTAGCTAGGCATTCTAATACTAGCTTGAAGAGAAGTGGAGAGAGTGGACATCCTTGTCTCATTCCTGAGTTAAGAGAAAATGGCTTTAGTTTTTCACCATTAAGTATAATGCTGGCTACAGGTTTGTCATATACAGCCTTTATCGTATTGAGGAATGTTCCATGGATTCCTAATTTTTCCAGAACCTTCATCATAAAGGGGTGTTATATCTTGGCAAATGCTTTTTCTTCATCTATTGAGATAACCATACGGTTCTTATCCTTGCTCCTGTTGATGTGATGAATTATATTAATTGATTTGCTTATATTGAACAAGCTTTGCATCTCTGAAATGAATTCTGTTTCATCATGGTGTATGATTTCTTGGATGAATTGTTGAAGTCGATTGGCCAAAATTTTGTTGAGAAGTTTGCATCAATGTCCATCAAAGAAATAGGTCTATAGGTCTCTTTCATTGACCAGTCCCTGCTTGGTTTTGGGATCAGTGTTATGATGGCTTCATAGAATGAGTTCGGTAGTGAATTTTCACTTTCAGTTTCATTGAAGAGTTGGAGGAGTATTGATGTGAGCTCTGCTATGTAGGACTTGTAGAATTCTGCTGTAAAATCATCTGGTTCTGGGCTTTTCTTAGATTGGAGTTCTCTTATTGCTGTTTCTATTTCAATGCTTAGGGGCCTTTTAAGATGGTTTAAGTCATCTTGGTTTAGTTTTGGCATATCAATATTTGCTAGGAAAAAGGTCCATTTCTGTCAAGTTCCCAAACTTATTAGCATAAAGTTTTGAGAAGTATTCCCTTATAATGTTCTGAATCTTGGTTGTGTCTGTGGTGTTTTTTCCATTCTCATCTCGGGGTTTATTTATTAGGGTGTATTCTCTTCTTTTTCTGATAAGGTTTGCTAAGTGTCTGTCAAGTTCGTTAATTTTTTCGAAGAACCAACTCTTTGTTTTGTTGATTCTTTCTAAAGTTTTTTTGGATTCTAATTCATTTAATTCTGATTTAGTTTTGATTATTTCTTTCCGACTACTGGGTTGGGGTTTATCTTGCTGCTCTTTTTCAAGGAGATGTGTCATTAAATTTTTGGTTTCAGATCTCTCCAATTTGTTGATGTAGGAACTCAGAGCTATAAACATGCCTCTGAGTCCTGTCTTTGCTGTGTCACAGAGGAACTGGTGATTTATGTGCTCATTTTGGTTGAATATTATGAACATTTGAATTTCCTTTCTAATCTCTTCCATGACCCATTCCTGATTCAGCAGTGTGTTGTTCAGCCTCCATGTGTTACTGGACTTTCTTTGGTGGCTTTTGGTGTTGAGTTCTAATTTAATTCCTTTGTGGTCTGAGAGAATGCAAGGTATAATTTTAATGTTTCTGAATTTTGACAACTTTGCTTTGTGGCCTAAAATCTGGTCTATTTTAGAAAATGATCCATGTAATGCTGAGTAAAACGTGTATTCTTTTGCTGCTGAGTGAAATATTCTGTTAAATCTAGTTGATCTATGCAGTTGTTTAGGTCTGCATTTTCTGTGTCGAGTTTTTGCCTAGTTTATCTATCTAGTGGGGAGAGTGGTTGTGTTAAAATCCCTAACAATTAATGTCTTTGGATCTATGTGGGATTTGAAGGAAATTACTTCTTTTTGGATAAATTTGGGTGCTCCGTTGTTTTGCGAATAGATATTTAGAATTGTAATATCCTCCTGAAGGAGAGATCCCTTATTAGTATGTAGCGACTTACTTTATCTCTTCTTACGAATTTTAATTTAAAGTCTATTTTATCTGATATTAGGATTGCAACTCCCGCCTGTTTATGGGGGCCGTTTGCTTGGTAGATTTTGTTCCAGCCTTTAACATTGAAAATGTGTTTGTTTTTATGTGAAAGATGTGACTTCTCAAGGCAGCAGAGCGAAGGATCTGGCTTTTTAATCCAACTAGACAGTCTATGCCACTTAAATGGGGAGTTAAGTCCATTAATGTTGAGAGATAGGACTAAGACATATTTGGGAGTTACTGCCATATAATCCACCTTCTTGGGGGCAGCAGCAACCTGATTACTCCTATGGTTCCTGGATTCTCATTTTGGGTACGGTTTCTTGGCCTTCATTGTGGTCTTATTGGTTTTCTATGTGTAGGACATCTTTAAGAATCTTTTGTAGCCCTGGTTTGGTGGACAAATGTTGTTTGTTTTTCATTGCTATGGAAAGTTTTTATTTGGCCTTCAGTTATGCAGGAGATTTTAGCTGGGTACAGTATTTTTGGTTGATAGTTGTTTGTCTTTAGGGCATGGCATACATCATTCCAGGCTCTTTTTGCTTTGATTGTCTCTGCTGAGAAATCTGAGGTGATTCTAATTGGTTTCAATTTATAGGTGATTAATCTTTACTCCTTGATTCATTTAAGGATCTCTTCTTTGGTCTGAATTGATCCTGTGTGGATTACAATGTGATGGTAGGATGTCCTATTTTAGTCTGGTCTATTTGGACTTCTAAAAGCTTCTTGTATGTGAATAGGCCTATCTTTTTGCATGTTTGGGAAGTTCTCTACTAGGATCCTGTTAAACAAATTTCGTAGACCTTTAACTTCTGTTTGTAGGTGCTCCTCTACAACCATTTTCCTCAGATTAGGCCTTCTGATGATGTCTTCCAAGTGTTGAAAAAAAATCTGTCATGTTTCTTGGACTTGTCTTGGATGGTTGTATGTTCTTTCACTATAATATGTAGGTTGTCTTCAATCCCCGAGATTCGATCTTCTGTATGGTCTAACCTGCTGTCAAGACTTTCTACTTTGTTTTTTATTTCTTTTCCTTCTAATTGGTCAGCTTTGATACTGTCAAATTCTTTGTTGGAGCTTTGTTTTAGATCTTGTATGAACTTCTGTACTTCCTTAATTTGTTGTTCAGTGTTTATTCTCAAATCACTTAGTTGATTGGATATGGTTTTCTTCGACTTCCATTCCTTCTGTTGGGGTCCATTCACCATTACATTTGTGGTCTCCCTGACTCCCTTCAGCTCTTTGTTAATTGTTTAAATGAATGCCTTTAGTGTTCTTTGTGTATTTTCATCCTGCTCTCTCAATTCCTGTATTACTCTTTGCTTAGCTTCCTCACATTCATGCCATTCCTGTAGTTCTCTTTGAGTGTTCTCTGCCTGTTCATGCCATTCCTGCCTTTCTCTTCTAGTGTTCTCAAGCTGCTCACGCAATTCCTATATCAGTTTCTGAGTAGTTCCTCATGCTCATGATATTCCTGTATTAACCTTTGGTTTACCTCCTCTCTCTCCCTATCACTCTCATACAGAGTCCTTAGTAGGTTTTCAATATTTTCCTGTATTGACCTTTGGTTTTCTACCTCTCTCTCGCTATCACTCTCATACAGAGTAGTTTGTATGTTTTCAAACTTTTCATTTACCATGTTTGCCAGCAATTTTTGTAGAGTTATTTGGGAACTCTCCTCTGGATTATTGTTTATCTGTTCTGTCCCGTGATTATCATGAGTGGGAGTTGAGACACCCGGACTTGCCATTTTTCTTGTGTTTTTCCGGCTTACTCTGCACATTTGGGATTAGAATAACACCAGTTTTCTGCTAGAACACTATCTTAAGGCAAGTATCAACCAAAGTCTGTTGTTGCACAGTCAAAATTCTGCAGATACAATCTAGTTCAACAGATATTTCTATTCAACATCAAAGAGCTATATTTTAATGGGCTCCAAACCACAAAGAAAAATTTGACAAACCAGAAATTATGAGGTTTAGGGAGAGATGCAGTAAAAATAGGAATAGAGAGATGTGGGAAGGCACGGGGAGACAACTTAACTAAATCCTAATGTTAAAGCATGAAATAGGTTGGATAGGATGAAAGTAGAGTTTAAAAAGAAGAAAGAGAAAAGGGAAAAATAGACAAGAATAAATACAAAATACAAAACACAAAATTAAAAATTGCAATCCTTAAAAATTATGCATAAATGAAAACAAAATATTCAGAGAAGAATGTGGATATAATGAGAGAGGGGGAGGGATATAAAGGGGATGTGAAAAACTTAATAATAAAGATACTTAAAAAATATTATATAGATATAAAGAGGTAGTACTCCTAATAAGGAATTTAAGTCCAAGTGGTTTTAAATTGAGTAATAAATTTGTGGATTAAGTGTGTACACAATGGGGGATAAGGTCTAATAATTGGCTACGGGTATATCTGAGGATGAACAGAACAATTAAGTCACACAAAGAAGAACAAAACAGTGAAAAGTTGAAAAGAATGAAAAAGAAAGAAAAAAGGATCAAAAGTTCAATAGAGCTAAACATAAAAGAAAAAAAGTAAAAAAAAAAAATTAAAGAAAAACGCTCACAAACATATACCTCTAAAATGTGAATTATAAGAGGAAGAAAAAAAAGGTACTAGAAGACAATTTTTTTCAAAAAGTAAAAATTAAAAATTTAAAAATACTTTTAGAAAAAAATTTTATAATAGGTACAAAAAATAAAGAAAAAGTTCTTTGATTTTTTTTTGGGAGGTTTGAGAAGATCCTGTATCTCCCTTGTGTCATAATCAGCCACTTGTTGGAGTCTCTGGTCTGCTTCCAGTGCTTGATTTTCCTGTGGCTTGGTTGGTTTCTTAAGTCAATTTGTTTGAGCAGGCAGAAAAATGCTCTGCTTTACCCAGGATTATGTGTTCCTCCTCCCAGGCTAGTTCAATGGGAGGGAGTACTGCTTTGAGTATCACAAAAGAGGGAGATGGGTGTTTCCTCAAGTTTGGAGTTGCTGTGATTAGGTTAGGTTCTGGGTAGAGTTGAGGACTTTCAGCAAACAATAGCTTTCCCCTGAGGGGCTAGAATGTGAGAGACTCACAGAGCCCAGCCTGGAGCCACTCTCAGGATTTATGTTTACTGAATTTCAATTGGTTGTCCATACTGCTAAAGGACCGGGCAGCCTCTGGCTCTAATTACCCAGTGAAGAATCCCACTCCTGGGGCTGTTGGCCCGAGCTGGGTCACTTTTCCCTAAGTGGAGCTGAGTCTGGAAGATCAGTTAGGTTCTTGTGACCTGCTAAATGACTCTAGTTTTCTTCCATGGACTGAGTTGGATTTAGCAGCTCAGCCGAGCTTTGTCAGTATCAAAGATGGAGATCTCTGGTAGTGGGGGGGAGGGGTGGCCTTCCCTCCTCTGAAGACGTTAGGTTCCTGGGTTGTCTCTGGTTTGTGAACTGTAGGATGAAGGTATCTGCTCCTTGTCGGTTCTTGGTGGTGTTGAATAGAATCCTCTTGCCTACCATGTCTGGCTCTTTTGTCCTGAAATCTCTGTGTTGCAGGTATGGTGGCTACAGCCTCCGCTGCCACCGTTGCCGTCTCAGTGGCAGCTGCTGTCAAGAGCTCAGATCTGTCTCCTTGCCTGAATTTTCTTCTCTGGTCTAACTCTGTCCTGTGATGGCACACTTGGTGTGATTCTCTGGCTTAGGACTGTTCACTGGAACTATAAAACTGCTTTCTATGCGAGACCTTGTTTAGCCTCCAGCTTCTCCTCCGCCATCTTCCCAGAACTCCCCCCCCCATTACCTTGTTTTTCATCCCTGTGAAAAACTTCACTCTACTTTCCATAGGATAGGTTTGTTTTCACTACATGTAGTTACTTATTGATAATGAAAGAAAAAGGTTGTTTGTAAAAGAAAAAAGAACTTTTAGGTCACAAGTTAAAATATCTTATCCGTTCCTATGATTTATATGAAATAAAATTTATAATAGTAGTAAAAGTGAAAAAGAATTCCTAGATATGTTGTTTTGCCATTTAGAATGGCAAAGAATAATATCACGTCACTCTTACAATTCTTAAAGAATGCAGGGGAAACTGTTGGTCCCTATCATGTTCCCACAAAACCAGTGGATCCTGAAGGACAATAGTAAGACAGCAGGAATTATAAGTAACAGACATGGAGCATGAAAGAGAAAGGGAGAAAATGAGATAGAGTGAAAGAGAGAGAGAAATATCATAATACTGAAAATGCATAACAGATAAACAAGAGCTGTATGAGAATATTCATACTGCTATCTTTAAACTCTACATGTACATTTGAAGGTATTTGATATATGATAACCCATCAACATAAAATATAAAATGATTTTGATAAAAATAAAAAAGACTCAGGAGAAATTATAAATGCAAAAGCAATCTTCACAGAAGCAAACTCTCAGAGATATTTCATGACTTTGAGAAGGATTAAGTGGCTGAAGTTAGTATAAATTTAGAAGTATACCAATTTACAAAAAACATAAAAAGATATTCATATATTTCATTATATAACCCGATGCAGAAAGCAAATGTTGTTTAGATGATTTTTTAAAACACTGTCTCTCAGGAGCAGGGAAGGCGGCTCAGTGTAGAGAGCTTGCCTTGCATGTATTAGGCCCTGGGTTTGTTTCCTCAGCAACACATAAGTAGAAAAAGGCAAAAGCGGTGGTGTGGCTCAAGTGATAGTGCTAGACTTGAGCTGAGGGACAGCACCCAGGCCCCAGAGTTCAAGCCCCATAACCAACAAAATCAAAATAAAAAACAAAACAAAACAAAACATAGCCTCTCACTTTTGTGACCTGAACTCTGTAGTACCGCGGCTTCAGCCTAGGGCTAAGATTTTAGGTGTGGACATTTATCATCCCTCCTGATTGAGACTGTACTTGATAAATTTTTAATAAATATTTTGTTCTTTATTTTCCTCTTTGTAAATTCACATGCACCTATTAAAAAATGGCTTGGCCATCCCAGTTACCTTCTCAAAGTACCTCTTGATGTCGACTTACAAAAAGTTGTATTATATTACAAGAGGAACAATGCCACAAATAAGAAAACTAATAATTAAATATTAATAATTAATAAAATAAAAAAATTATCAGTGTTTTAAGTATTTGAAGGGTACTACAAATTAGATTTTACTATTTTCTCATATTCCTGTACATTTAACACTGGCTAAGATTTTGATGTTGAACAAGCGTTTTATAGGCTATGAGTAATCTTTAAATTTGCCCACTAAGATTACTTTTTATGGATCATCTCATCTCATCTTTTTTATATGGCTTGTATCATCATTTGTTCCTCACGAACTTATAAAGTAATGTATGGAAGTTCTAAAGTTTTAACAGAAACTGTGTAGTTAACAAAGTCTTAAATCTTCACTCTGCTTCTTTACACAAAACCTTTGCAAATTCTCATTAGTAATGTTTCTATAAACTCTGAAATGTACATACTTAGTAGCATATAACTGCTACCATAAATCTTAAATACTTTATAGAAAAGTTTTATGACCTGCCAAACAGTCCTAATTTTGGCATATATAAGCAAATTCTCAAATTTAAATACATTTAAAACATTAAAATTTTAACAAACCTGAACACTTGCTGCCATGTTCATTATGACAGGTGCCTTGTATAGAATAATGGAATTCCTCCTCCCACACATCTCAAACAACAATTATCAGGAATTATTTAATTTTTGACATGTCAATCTTGACTTTATTCTTAAATGTGTGCTTATGTAAGAAATACATGGTTCTAAAACTTCATGAAAATTCCTTTGAACTTACTTTTTTGAATTGTCTAGTTTAAGAAAATCAGTTGCACTTTATATATAAAAAATGTTTTGTGCGGGCTGGGAAGTTGGCTCAGTTGTAGAGCGCTTGGCTTGCATGCCTGAGGCCCTGGGATCGATTTCTCAGCACCACATAAACAAAAAGCCGGAAGTGGTGCTGTGGCTCAAGTGGTAGAGCACTAGCCTTGAGCTGAAGAGCTGAGGGACAGTGCCCAAGCCCAGAGTTCAGGCCCCACAACCGGACCAAAAAAAAAATGTTTTGTGCTCAATTCGGCAGCACATACACTAAAATTGGAACATTACAGAGAAGATTACTATGGCCCTGCGAAAGGTTGACACCCAAATTCGTGAAGTGTTCCAGATGCTGGAGAGGATGTGGCCACAAGGAACCCTACTGCATTCTTGGTGAGAGTGTAAACTTTGGAAAGTATGGAGGGTCCTCTAAAGACTCCATAAAAAGCTCCACCATGACCTAGCAATCCCACTTTTGGGGATTTTACCAAATGATCACAAATAATCTACCAGCACAACTATTTTTACTGCAGCATTATTTACAATAACTAAGATACAGAGCCCACCCCGATGGCCCTCAGTAGATGAATGGATGAAGGAAAATGTGGTATATGTACAAAATGGAATTCTATGCCTCCATCAGAAACAATGACATCGCCCAATTTTTTAGGAATTGCAAAGACTTAGAAAAAAAATTCATTAAGTGAAGTAAGCTAAGTCCAAAGAAACATATGTCCCATGGTTTCCATTATTTTCAATAACTAATATATGTCTGGGATAAGCAGAAAAGGTCAAAAGCCATGTGCATATGACCAGATAAGATGATATTAAGGGAAATGATCCCCAAGATAGGGACACAAGGAGTTTTATCTCTATTGTTTCTAACGTACTTATAATGTGCAATGGGATATTTTTTCTTTGTTTGTATGTTCCTCTCCCAAACTATAAGCCCAGTTTTCACTGTATTTGAAGTTGGTGCCCCTACATCCTATGTATATGTTTCACTAATTTGGGGAGGGGAAGGGAAATAAAAAATGCTTAAATAGGGATACAGGTTGACCCATTGTAACAATGAGATGCACAAGACATTCTGTTGAAAAATGAACGTTACAATTTAGGCCAGGGAAGGGGGGTGTATTTGTGGAGGTGGGAGGGTAGGGATGATGGGGGAAAAATAAAGGAGGATGTAACAATGCTTGTTAGGAATTGTACTCATTGTTTGCTCATGTAAGTGTGACCCCTTTGTAAAGTATTTTTACAATTAAAATATGTATACAAATTTTCTGAGATGGAAGGGTTATTTACTCTATTTTATCCATATAATATCATTAACAAAGAAATTAATGTAGAACACTGATATGATGTTATTTTGACTAAATGTGTGGGTGTGTCTGTGGGTGTGTGCGCACACACCCACACGTGCACAAACACACATGCTTGTGTATTAGCATGCTCAGAGTGAAATCAGTGCTTCAAAGTATTGCTAGGCCTTTTCTCTCTAGATTGGTGAGCACTATATGAGCTACATCTCCATTCCTGGCTCTTTGCTAGTTCACTATAAGTTTTGAAAAATAATTTCATGAATTTATTTTGCCCTGATTGGCTTCCAACTGTTATCCACAGATCTCAGGCTACTGAGTAGATATCTACGGTAGATAGGATTACAGATGTGACCAGCCAGCACAAGGCTTTCAGAATAATTTTAAACGTAGGAGAAAATTTACTTCTCGGGGGCGTGTTTTATCATCTCCTACTATTAAAGCATTTTGGAGTGAATATATGTGAATTTATTTCGTTTTGGGATTCTTAAAAGACAGTAAGTGAAGCTATTTAAAATTTTAGTACTTTTTAAAAAAGGCTATTGGAGCTGAGTGACAGAAGAAATTTGACTATCTTTGGACCTCAATTAATAAGTTCAGTTCTGTTCGGGATAACCCAATGTCACCAACACAGTCTGTGTTGAAGATAAACTGTAACAGAAAACAATCTCCATGGGCAGTAATTGTTATGCTATTTTTTCTGGGACAACATGAATATTGAATTGAGAGTGTAAGAGAATGGGGGTTTTACCTACCTTTTTTATATTGTTGAAAGACTTTTGGAAACATTAACTTATTTCCTTGCTCACTGTTTGTCTTTGGACCATTCGCTTAGTGCCTTTAATTACAATTTTTCCCAACACTAGAATGATAATAATATTAGCATTATCACAAATGTTCCCTTAAGAATTGAGAGAAATAAAACTTGTGAAATGTTTAACATAAATTTCTATGAATGAGCTTTGAGTTTAGCCAGCAGTTTTTTAAATACTAAATAGAATGCAATAAATATTACAAAAACCATTACAGGTAGTGAGTAACCAGAAGTAATGTTATCTATTGACCATGCTCTGTTTCCAAGGAAGCTAGTTGGATAACTTCTCATGCTGTAAATCAAACTGGTTATCTTATGTCTTTTTTTTTTTTTTTTTTTTTTTGGGTCCGGTCGTGGGGCCTGAACTCTGGGCCTGGGCGCTGTCCCTCAGCTCTTCAGCTCAAGGCTAGCGCTCTACCACTTGAGCCACAGCGCCATCTCCGGCTTTTTTCTTTTTTGCTTATGTGGTGCTGAGGAATAGAACCCAGGGCCTCAGGCATGCAAGGCAAGCACTCTACCACTGAGCCATCTTCCCAGCCCCTGGTTATCTTATGTCTTGGTAGTATAAAAATTTCAGGGACAGAATAATGAAGGAATGTTGTAGACTGAGGTGAAGTCCATACGAAAATGTGCAAAACTAATAAAACGTAAAAGTATCTGAAAAGTATATTGTGTTTTACATCGTTTAAGTTACATTGCAAAAATAGGGAATACCTAGAAGAATGAATTCTAATTTTGGTATTATATCATAGGTCCTTAGGAGGATGAACTCTTTCCTCATTCTTGTAGAGGCAATATCAAATGAGAGGAACTGTATTTTTTTGTTTGCTTCTTTACATTTATTCTTCAATTTGAAATCTGAACTACATGAGACGGAAAGAATCTAAGGGAAATTAGACACGCAGGCTTTGGAAGAACAATCATCTTAAAATAAATAAAGTACATATAGTCTTATAAAAGGTCTAACTATATTGAGTTATATAGTCTCAAGTGTAAACGGAAAATGATTTAGGCAATATCATGTTATTGAAAAATGAAAAATGTTAGTAATTGCTTAATTTTTTTCTTTCTAAAACCTTGAATTAATTATTGATTTTGTATAGAGAGATTAAAGATGAGATTAACAAGAAATGATTAAAAATGGACAAAAGTTCTGAATAGACATGTTTTCCAATAGCCTCAAAATCGCCAGTGGCTTTACAAAATTATGTTTAATACCACTTCTATGCTGGCTTAATGCTTTCTGAACAGAAGTCATTAGAGAAATGCAATTTAAAATTAATATGATACTACTTCATAACTATTATACTCATTAAAAAATCAGAGGAACCTGGTGTGGTCGTTAAGGCTTGTAATTCCAAGCATTGGAGAGGTTGGAGTAAGGGGATTTGAGTCTATGGCCAGTCTAGGGTACTACACATAGTAAAAACCTGCCCTTACAAAAAACTCAGAAGGTAATAATGTTGGTGAGAATGTAGAAAAAGGAAATTTTCTACACTCTTGGTCAACATACAGGTTAGTATTCTCATTGTAGAAAGTAGTATGCAATTTTCTAAGAAATGCAAACTTGAAATATCATCTGATCCACTGATCATGTGATTATTTCTCTATGTATAACTGATAAATATATCTGTGGTTCATTATTATTCACATTATTCACAACAACAGCCAACATAAAAATCGAAGTTAAGTGTTCAAGTACAGACTAATAAAGCAACTGTGGTGCATGCACAAATATATTTTTCTGTTTCATACTTAAAATAGCAAGAGATTTCTCTCATTAGCCACAACTTACAATAACCTGAATGATGTATTCAAATCAAGAAAAATATTGTCTTCTAATCATTGTAAAACAACACACACACACACACACACACACACACACACACACACACACACACCAATCTCAAACATTTAGAGAGAATTTTTTTAAAAAGTAAAGCAAAGTGGAATTGCTGGGGCATTTAGGTCACAGTGTAGAAGATAGTAGATATACAGGATGACCAAGTATAGAGTTGTAATGTACAACATGAGGATACAGGGGACAACACTGGCCTTACATAGGAATGAAGATAAGTAAGTAGGAGTTGTTCTTCCTCATAGGGGTTGCTCTTTCAGTTGTTCTTCCTTCAGTAATGGATAAAATGAACATAATTCTTTAAGTATAACTGCCTGTTGCCCCATTTGTCAGGAAATGAAAAGACTTGAAAAAAATTATATTAAGTGAAATAACCGAGGCACAAAGAAACATAGGTCCCATGGTTTCCTTTATTTATAATAACTAGTATATATCTGAGACAAGCAGAAATGGTCAGATAAGTTGATGTTAGGCGAAAAGTACCCCAAGATAAGAACTCGTTTTTTAAAAAAATCTTTCTTGCTATTGTTTCTAAAATATTTATAAGATATTTCTGTGTTGCTTTGTATGTCCCTCCCCCATGGTATAAGTCCTGTTTGCACTGTATTTGATTTAGGTATAATTTGTGGAGGGGAAAGAAAAAATATTTAAATAAGGATAAAGGTGGACCCATTGCAACAATGAGATGTATAAGATGTTATGTCAAAAAACAAACTTTACAGCTTTGGCACGGGGCAGGGGAATTTATAGGAAGGGATGGCAAGGCGAAACAAAAGAAGAATAAACAATGCTTGATAAGAAATGTACTCATTACCTTGCCTATGTAATTGTAACCCCTCTGTACAATATTTTCACAATAAAAATATTAAGTAGATACATTATATTACACCTGATAACAGTGCCTACATACTTCACTTTATTGGTTAAATAAATGTTGACCTCCTCAAAAAAAGGAAACAATAACAAGCAATATAGCAATAATGTATGCTCAACATAGAACAAAATGTCAAATTAAAATACATGAAATTTTCCTTGATGTAAACTAATTATTACCAATAAGAGAAACCTTGAGACCTATGTTCCTTTAAGTCTGGCTTACTTCAGTTAATATGATTTGTTCCAAGATCTTCTATTTCCTTACAGATAAGGTGGTATCATTGTTTCTAATGGAAGCATAGTATTCCATGTATGTGTATTTGTGTATGTGTGTGTGTGTGTGTGTGTGTGTGTGTGTGTGTGTGTCACATTTTCTTGTTCCATTCATCTACTGAGAGGCATATGAGTTGATTCCATATCTTAGCTTTGGTAAATAATACTGTGATAAACATAATTGTGCTGGTAGCTTCAGTGTGGTCTTGTTTGTGGTCACATGGTTAAATGCTCAGAAGTGGGATTATTGGGAAAAAAGGGGAACATTATTGTTCACATCACATATAATCTTATTAGATGAGCAGAATAACTCAATAGCTATGTACATAGGACCGTATAAGGTGTTTCCAAATGAAATGAACTCCAAGATATGTTCTTTATTGTTGTTGTTCTTAATGTATTACGTGATTTTTTTTCATCCTTTTGTGTTTTACCCACCAATGGTTTATCCCCTGTAGTCATTGTATTTGATTTGGTACCCTGGGTGTTAAAACTAGGGAACTAGGGAAACGAAAGGGAAAAAATAAAATGGTGAGACAAAGAAAAAAGGGGGGACCTATGCAACAATGGTACTCATAAGACAATATGTTGGAAATGATATTGGGGGGGTTGTTGTGAATGAATAAGGAGAGACATTTTAGAAGGGGTAAAAAAGTTAGAAAAGAAATGAATTGATTACCTTACTTATGTAACTATACCCCTCTGTACATTACCTGGACAATAAAATTTAAATAAAAATAAAGTATATGAGAGCAGCAATACAGGAGATGGGAGTGGGGGAAGTACTGTAGTATAGTATAGTAGAAAAGCTGTGGAGAGCAGTAATTTGACTTTACCATAGGAAGTAATAAACTACCATACAGATTTACAGCCTAATGTCAGTCACTGAAAAGGGAAAACAAAATGCAAAATCAGCAAAGCAATATAGATAAAATAGAAAACTAAAATATTAAGGTGAAGAGATGACTTGAACCAACAATAACAAATGACACAATTAGAAAACAAATAAGCTGGTAAGTATAAAAAATATTACCCATAATTCTATTAAATGTTGTTTACATCACAATTTGTTAGAAATATAATTCAAATCACAGTTTAATAGTATATCATTTTCATAGTATGTTACTTATCATTGATTTAGTAATATTCAATGTTAAATATATAATTTTTATTTCAGCACCTATAGAAAAGAAAAAAGTGAAACTAATTTTAATATTTTATGAATTGTATAATTGACAAGCATTAGAATTTTAACAAATAATATGTCATTATTGTTTCATTTCTGTGAATTAATGTAATAATTCAAAGTGTATTCTACACTTAGTAATCGTCCTTAACATCAAATAATAAATTATTGCTCATGACTCTTGGTATTAGGTGGAACGGTTCAGAATTGTGGTAAAAATTCACCACACTTTACATGAGGGTATGTCTCCTCTCATCTAGCTTATTTTCTAGAAATTTGATTTCTACATGCATGTTAAATTCTTGTCTAGGGGAGAGATATACAATTATATGCAATTATAGACATGAGGAGTATTTCAGATGGTACTTAAAAGTCATATTCGTTAATTAAATTTTTATTATTTTGTACCAAATAAATATTTATAGAGACTGAATTTCTGAGTAAATGATGGTGTATCTGTGCCAGATTATACGTATTAAGGCTTATTTTATATTTCTGACTTTGTTTCTGAAGTTGGATTGAATTTTCCAAAAGAGGATAAGTGTATTATATTGGATATATGAAAGTAAACTTAATGTTTATTCCATAAATGCTTTGCCACTTATCTAATCCCAATATAAATTATCCATGTGTTTGAAGTAATGAAAATATCAACAGATATAAGCCATATAAATCCATCTGTAGTAGACAAGTATTTTCAAGTAAAAGAGGATAGTTGATCCTCTTTTACATTACAGAATATTCTTGGGAAAATGTGCTCCAGGCTGGCCACAACTGCAGAATACTATGGTTTGATCTAGCATAAGAGAAAGAAGGAAGGGGAACCTTCTTTCCAAAATTTTGTTCCCAGGGATGTGATCTGTTTTATGGTGGTGAGTTGGAAATGAACATTTTTCACAGTCAAACTTGAAAAGCCATCTTGATAGACCATTTCTGTAAGTGGTTACAGATGATTATTCCTGGATTTCCAAGGATGCCAGATTGCCTCATTTTGAGACAATTAAAACAGGAATTTAGTCAGCTGTTTTTGTATGTTTAGGAGAAAAACCCATTGACTCTAGGCCAGCGAATCTTTGGGGCCCAGAGAAGCTAATACATCGAAGAGTAATCCTAGACCTCTAAAAACAAAACAAACAAACAAAAACTCCAGTATTCATTGCCAGTCAAGGCTGCTATCACAGCCTACATGAAGTCAGGCAAAAAACAGAAGCTGAGAGTAATTTAGATGATAATTAAAATATTTGTGATGAGGCAGACTGAAATGAGACTCCAGAGAGAGGGTCAGAAAGACTGATCAGACTAAAATTGGTCACAAAAAGATTGGAAAATAGTATTCCTTGTAGAACACATAAATCATAGAAGTCCTGTGCATGTAAGAAGAGAGCAGACCACATTCCTTTTTTTTTTGAGAAATGCACATTTTCTTAAACATCAGCTTAATGAATTTTCAATGGAAATCTTTGAATTAAATATTTGACCACATGTGGGAGAAGGCCAATTGCTGAAGAAAAAAAAAATATCATCACTCTGTTAGGGGTTCTAATATCACATTAGGAAGTAATAAAGCACAGATTTGTAATAAAAAGTGAAAAAAATTATTCCAAATGAGGGTTTCATATGTTTTGAGGTAAATGTTCTTGATTTAGCTGCTAGCAATTACCATACAATTGATTCAGTCCCACAGCTGAGTTGATATTGACTACAGTATTCTCACATGAAAGAAAAGAGAAAATTTACAAATGTCTGATGAAATGAGTCAAGGATGAAGTGTTCTAATAGTGATATCTGAGGTTTAGACACAGGTGAAGAGGTAGATTTTCTTTTATAAAAGTCTCTCATTTTTAGGCTGGTGCCAGTGCCTCACAGTTGTAATCCTAGCTACTAAGGAAGCTGAGATCTGAGGACTGCTGTTCAAAGCCAGCCTGGGCTGGAAAGTCCCTCAGACTCTCAGCTCCATTTAACCACCAGAAAAACAGAAACTGTGGCTCAAGAGGTAGAGCCCTTATCTTGAGTTGAAGAGGTCAGGGACAGTGCCCAAGCCCAGATTTCAAGCCCCTAAAACAACAACAACAACAAATCACACTTTTCTTGGACTGCTTACATCTTTTCCTAACATTCAATAAAGAAGCCATTTTATCACCCACTACATTTAAGTCCTATCCTAGCTGCTGCAAATAGAATGGTTTGTTATCTTATGTCAAAAGATTCATATTTAGGGCTGGGAAGGTGGTTCAGTGGTAGAGGGCTTGCCTTATATGCATGAGGTCCTGGGTTTGATTACTCAGCACTGCATAAGTAAAAAGAAAAAAGCTGGAAGTGGCGCTTTGGCTCAAGTAGTAGAGCACTAGCCTTGAGCTGAAGTGCTGAGGGACAGCGCTCAGGCCCAGAGTTCAGGCCCCATGACCAGACGCCCCCCCCCAAAAAAAAAGGTTCCTATTTGGGGAAAAAATACCAGCAGTGGTAACTTGTTTTCCAGTCCTTGAACTCTGGGTCGGGTCCCTGAACATAGTTATGCTGGTAGCTTTCATGTGAGCTTGCTTGTTATTTACTGGATTACTGCCCAAGACAGGAATTACTGGGTCTTAAGGGAAATCTATGTTTAGTCTTTTGAGGAACGTCCGTACTGCATTCCTGAGTGGTTGAACAAGTTTAATTTCCCACCAACTGTGTAATAGAGTTCCCATTTGGCTACATCCCTGTCAGCATTCGCTATTGTTAGTTTTCTTGATAATCGCCATTCTATCTGGGGCGATGTAGAATCTGTCATGTACTTGTAGATTTGTAGGCACCTTCTAGCTACCATAAATGAATGAATCTTTGAAAACTATATTGCTCTGAGTGTGCATACCTTTCTTTTAGTATAATTTTCCCAAGCCTTTCATTTTCCTAAAGACTGGTGAAAAGTCATCCTTTCTGATGGGTGAATAGAATTCCATTGTGTGTGTTTGTGTGTGTGTGTGTGTGTGTGTGTGTGTAAAATGACAATAGGCCCATGAGTTCATTTCTAATCCTTTGGTTTCATCTGTAATTTTGTAATTTCTTATTACATTCAGATTGCTTTCTCTACTGCATTGAAGAATATTGTTGGGATTTTGATGGGTATTGTATTGTCAATTGTTTGGGGGCAGTATTGCAGTTTTCACAATGTTAATTGTTAAGTCTTCCAACCAGGAGCATTGAAAGACATTCCATTTCCTTGAATCTCCTTAAATTTCCTATTTTAAATTTATTAATTCCTAGTTTTGTTGTTGTTTTGTTTTGTATAGATTTGATTGGATTTTGAAGCTAATACATATGAGGTTTTTTGGATTTAAGTGTGGATCTTCCCATTGTTAGTAAAACAGAAAAACTACTGATTCTTGTGAGTTTTATACTCTGCTACATTGCTGAAGGTTAGCACCACCTTTACTAAAGTGGGGGGAAGAAGCTATAGTGTCCTTTAAATATAGGATCCTTTCATCTGTAAATAGGGATAGTTTTACTTCTTCGCTATTTGGATCCCCTTTATGTTTTCCTCTTGCCTATTGCTCTTGCTAGAAAGTCCACTACTATATTGAAGAATAGTAGAGATAGTGGACATCCTTTTCTCATTCCTGATTTTAATGACTTCATGCTTCCACCATTAGGTACACGCTTATTATCTCTTTGCCATATACATACTTTGTATTATATTTAAGAAAGCTCCATGCATTCCTAGCTTCTCAGACCTTTAATCATAAAGGGGTACGGGAGCTTGTTAAAAGCTATTTCTACATCCATATAGATGATCATGTGGTTCTTTCCCTGCTTCTACTGATGTCATGTTTTATGTTTATTGACAAGTATATTGAATCCAATTGTATCCTAGGATGAATACTGTTTGATCATAGCATATAATTTTTTTGTTAGTTGCTAAAATTGGTTGGTGAGAAATTTATTGAGAAGTTTGCATCAATGCTTATCAAGGAGTTGGGTTCGTAGTTCTTTTTCTTTGATGAGTCCCCATCAATTTGGGAAAATCTAATTCTTTTTTTTGGAAGGGGTGGTCTGGTCGTGGGCCTGAACTCTGGGCCTGTGTGCTGTCCCTCAGATCTTCAGCTTAAGGCTAGTGCTCTACCACTTGAGCCACAGCGCCACATCCGGCTTTTTTTCTTTTTGCTAATGTGGTGCTGAGGAATGGAACCTAGGGCCTCATGCATGCAAGGCAAGCACTCTACCACTGAGCCACCTTCCCAGCCCCTGAAAGAGTCTAATTCTAGCTTCATTGAATGTGTTTAATAATTCCATTTCCCTTTCTATTCCATTGAAGAGTTAAATCTGAATATTGTAAGTTCATTTCAGCCCTTAATTTCATGGTAAATCCATTGAGTACTAGATATTTCTGGTATGGGAAATTGTTTATTGAGATTTAATTTTCATTACTTCTTATTTATCACTTCTTGGCTCAGTTCAAGTATAGGAAAGCATCAATTTCTCCAGCATTCTCCAGGTGATGGGCATACAGTTTTCAAAGCACTTTCTTATAATATTATCAATTTTCCTTATTTATGTTTGATGTCTCATTTTTTTTCTCTAGTTTTTTCTATTTGGGTGAGTACTCTTATTTGCTATTCGGTATTTTTTGTTATGAAGTTGATATTCAGAGAGGTGCCTTACAGTTACGTAAGTAATGAGTACATTTTTTAACAGTGTTACTGCTTCCTCATTTTTTTCCTGCTTCCACCAACCCTGACATCCCACTCCCCCAAAGTTGTAAACTTCATTTCTAACATAGTGTCTAGTGTATATCACTGTTGCTTTGGTTAATCTTTGTCCCACAATTTCTGTGATTTCCCTTCTCTTCCCCAAATCAGATTAACTTATGTATAAGACAAAGGGTACAGAAATCAAAAACAGTGACTTCAGGGAATAAACCAAAGAGCAAAAAGTAAATAGAAATTACGAAAACAGTTCACTACACAATTATCTTGTATTCATTTCTTGAAGCTCATTTCAACAAGCATAATTTTGTATGGTGATATGCATAGAGCTATTAAGGTATTGTGATCTTTTCTAAGAATACCCTAGGCATATTCTAGTTTTTCCAAATGAATGAAAACATGTAGCCTATGATTCTTTGGGTCTGGCTTGTTTGACTTATTTTTTCCAAGTGATTCCATTTCCTTACTAATGGGGCAATGTCATTCTTTCTGACGGAAGCATAGAATTTTTCTTGTGAATATATATGACATTTTCTTGATTGATTCATCTACAGAGGGACATCTGTGTTCGTTCCATTTCTTAGCTATGGTGAATAATGTTACAATTGTCATAGTTGTGCTGGTACCTTTAGTGTGGTCTTGTTTGTGGTCATTTGGGTAAATACCCAGGAGTGGGTTTGCTGGGTCATAGGGGAGCTCTTTGGAGCAACCTCTATACTTCTTTCTGGAGTTTTGAACAAGTTTACATTTCCACCAGTAGTGTAGTAATGTTCCTTTTTGGCCACATCCCCCCAGCCCAGCATCTGTTGTTATTAGTTTTCTTCACAATGCTTTGATTTGCATTTCTATGGCCAGAAATGTTTCATATTTCTTCATGTGTCTATTGGCCATTCATATTTCTGCTTCAGAGAGGTCTCTCTTTAAATCTTTAGCTCACTTATTAAGAGAGTTGTTGTTTTTTGGGGGGGAGGTGGTGTCCGGTCGTGGGGCCTGATCTCTGGGACTGGGCGCTGTCCCTCAGCTCTTCAGCTCAAGGCTAGCGCTCTACCACTTGAGCCACAGTGCCACTTCCGGCTTTGTTCTTTTTGCTAATTTCTACTGAGGAATCGAACCCAGGGCCTCAGGCATGCAAGGCAAGCGCTCTACCACTGGGCCACCTTCCCAGCCAGAGGCTGTTGTTTCTTTGAGGATTTGTTTTTTGGGGGGTTAACTTTTTGGGCTCTAATATATTTTATATATGAGGCCATTGCCTGTTGCGGAGCAAATAACGATCTTCTCCCAATCTGAGGGCTTTCTATTTATCTTTCTATCTATATAAGTTCTCTTCTTAGGCAGATTTGTCAAGGGTCTGTCAAGTATGTTAATTTATTGAAAGAACCAACTCTATTTTGTTGATCTTTTTATGTTTTATTTTGTCTTTAGTTATTTCTGATTTAATTTTTTTTATTTGTTTCTGTCTACTGCTATGAATTTGGGCTTGTTCCTGTTTTCAAGAAATTTGAGGTATATAATTAATATACAGGCTTGAAATTTCCCCAATTGCTTGATGTAGGCACTCAGAGTTATTAATTTTCCTCCAAGTACTGCATTTCTGTGTCCCAGAGGAGTTGGTATTTTGTGTGTTCAATTTGTTAAATTTCAGAAACTTTCAGATTTTCATTCTAATGTATTCAGTGCCCCGTTGGTCATTCAGCAATGTGTTGTTCAGTCTTCATGTGTATGAGAAATTTTTTTTTACTTTAGCTGTTTAATTATATGTTTATTCTGTTGTGTTCTGACAAGATATGGGAATTCAATTAATTTTTCTTTCAATTTAGATAGAATTTCTTTTTTTGGAGGGGGGGGGTGTCTGATTGTGGGGCCTGAACTCTGAGCCTGGGCGCTGACCCTCAGCTCTTCAGCTCAAGGCTAGTCCTCTACCACTTGAGCCACAGCACAACTTCCGACTTTTTTCTTTTGCTTATCTTTTGCTGAGGAATTGAACCCAGGGCCTCATGAATGCAAGGCAAGCAATCTACCATTGGATATGTTCTATTTTGGAGACTCTTCAATGAGCTGCTGTGAATAATGTTTATTCTGACATTGAAGGTATATTCTGTAGATATCTGTTAGGGCTAGGTGGTCAATGTAGTTATATAGGTTTTCATTTTCTTGGTTGAAATTTGCTTAGATGACCTATTAAGATGTGTATTAAGATGTGTTTTTAGGTTAAGTAGTATTTGGTTGATGAAGTGGGGGTGCTCTAGGATTCAGGGCATTGATATTTAGACTTGTTATATCCTCCTAATGGAGAGTTGCATTTATCAATATATAATGTCTCTTCCTAATAATTTTAATTTGAATTCTATTTTATTTTATGTTAGTAATTGTGTGGTCTTTTTATGGTGTCCATTTGCTTGAAAATTTTCCTTCCAGCCTTTCAGTTTGAGTATGTGTTTGTTCTTGTCAATAAAATGTGTCTCTTTTAGATACTATATGGATGCGTCTTGTTTTTTGATACTACTATCTAATCTATGTCTTCTATTTGGAAAATTATGTCCATTTATATTAAAGGTTAAGACTGTGAAATATCTGATAAGTCCTGTTATGCACATGCTGTTAGGAGCTGTGCCTCATCTACTCTTAATATATTTACCCTGTTCTCGGGTAGGGAACATTTTATATAATCAGTCCTGTTCTTCTTGATCTTCTCTATGTAGGATATATTTGAATAACTTCTATCCTGCTGATTTGGTAGAGATACATTGTTTCAAGTTTTCTTTGTCATGAAATATTTTTACAAAATCTTTTAATGTAAAGGAGAGTTTGGCTTGGGACCATATTCATGATTGGTAATTGTTTGCCTTTAATGTTTTCATATATCATGCCAGGCTTTCCTTTTTACCATATCAGCTAAGAAACTTGTATTTATTCTGACTGTATATCCTTTATAAATAATCTGTCTTTTCTCCTGACCGATTTAAGAATCCTTTCGTTTATCTCTAATGATCCTCTAATAGACTATGATGTGGTGGTGGTTTGTTCTGTTCTGGGATTCTCTGTTTGGTCTTCTAAAGGCTTCTCTTCGCTGAATGAGCCTATATCTTTGGATATTTGGAATGATCTTTGCTACAATTCTGTAATATATTTCCCATCCATTTAGTTTCCTGCTCTTCTCCTTCTTGATACCTACCTCCCCCAATTTGATCTTCTGAGTCTTGAACTTCCAGCAAGATTATTTCTTATTTCTTGGATATGTTCTAAATGATTATTTCCTCTTTCCTATTAGACCTATTCTATCTGTGATCTCTGAGATTATCTTCTATATCATCTATTTGCTGTAGAGACATTCTATTTTGTTTTTATTTCCCTGTCTTATAATTGGTTATTTTTAGGGCTTCTATATCTTTATTAAAGCTTTTTTTTATCTCTTGTATGGACTTTCTTTAAACTATTCTTTGGGTGGGGGGTTGGGGGATATGGGTTTTACCTGTGTCTTCTTTTATATCTTTTAACTTGGTATCTATTTTTTTCCTTGGACTCTCTTGCCTTAGAATTTATTTTTCTTTCTGTTTGGAGTCTCCATGAATGATTTTGCTAATCTTTGATTGGGCTCATCTTGTTCACAAGTTTCCTTGTAGAGGTTATATATTTTTTCATTAACCACATTTTTCAGCAGTATTTGTAATGTATTTTGAAAACTATCTTCTAGGTCCTTGATTGTCTGTTCTAATGCTTTTTTTATTTACTGTGTGAATTATTACTTTGGAATGACTTTCCGCTTATTTTTCTGATTTGTTCTGTCCATTTGGAAGATTTCTTGGCTTTCATTTGGGGCATCTCTGATCTTAATAGGTGACTATCTATGTTCTTGGTTGATTTGCCAGATGTTGCTTTGGTCTTCTATTGTGATTGCTTTTTCTGGAATTAGGTTTGTGTCTGGACCATTAAGTGTAAGAGAAGAGATCAGTTGTGGTGAGATGTTGTAATGTTAATACTTGTGGTTCCAATAACAGTTCTGACTGTCCAGTGGTAAGGTAAATTGTGTCTGTGTTTAAATGTGACTGACTCTGCTCGTGATTTTTTCCCATGTGGACCTTTTATTTCCACACTGCAGTTGTGCTTTTGAGTATGTTGGCCAACACAGTCACAGCACTCACCTTCCTGGCTGGGTAACTTTTCATAGATTTCTGTGTGCTTGTGAAGACAACATAATATCTTCTTTTGGATTGTATATCTACATATAATTATAGCTGACTTGATGTGACCCTCTAGAAGTGGAGTACCTGCTAGGACTGTAAATCTCTGTTTCATTAGAGAGAGCTAGGGTAATTTTCTGTTGTTATTCTGCCACTGTTTTTCCTCTTCCTCAGGTTTACTTTTTATATTATGGATTTTTTCACATAATTTAGGATTTGTGATGGTTGTATCAGGTTATTTTTGTTTTTCTGTTTGTGTTACTTTGAAATAGTGATTTCAGGCTTGTATGAAGAGACAGTAATAATATGAAATCTGAAGAGCCTAAGGCTTAAAGAGGCACAAGGAAGTACTAAGTAACTCCATTACACACTAGCAACCATTTTGTGAAGTATGAATTATAAAAATAACCATGGGTTTGACCCAGAAATGACACAAAAAGAAAAACAATTCCCGGAAAACAGACATAAATAATCTTTGGGAAAGTCAGGAATTTTGTCCAGATGCATTGACCAAACACTGGGTGGCCATTCAGGACACAGTGACCCAGTGGCCAGAGATCCCGTCAATTACATGTCAATAATAATATTAGCCAATCAGATATGCATAGCTTAGTTTGCTTAAAATTTTAGCCAATCATGTAATTTCTCATGTAAAATTTCTTTAAAGTTGTTTGTTCAATAGTATGAAAACTGTGCTGATTCTATGCTGGGGGCCTCTTAGCTTCACCAGTTACTGAGTACATGGAGGACCAACCTCGAATTTGCAAATAAACGACTCCTTTGTTATTTGTATTGGTCATGGTCTCTGGTGGTCTTCGGCAAGGGAGTCTCGAGTCCATATACAACAAATGTATGTTATTACATTGAAAGAAAGCGAGCAGACATTTTAACCTATTTGCTACAAGTAAATTAATATTAAACAAAGCTAATTAAAACAATTACTTATTTACTCCAGAGAATGAGTATAGTACGCTTGGATATCTTGGAGGAAAAGACTTTAGACTCATTATAATTGATGCCTTACATTGAAATTCCTGGCTAAATTTTCTTCTTCAGAAAGGCAAAAGCTCCATTTCTTTCATGTGAGTATTATAAAATCATAATATCTGCATGTTGAATTGTTTTCCTCTGCTGTTTTCAATACCATTCTTCATCCATTACGTATCTATGGCTTTGAATGACCAATTCCTTAAAATACCTATATTGCTTATATTGTGATTGAGATCTCAATAATATTAATATGAATTTATTTCCGATTCTCATCTTGAGCTACATTCATATGAAATTTATGCAGTCTCAAGCAAGAAACCTGGTTATTTTACTCTTTTCTATATTTTAATCAATAAATCTATTCTCTTTAGAAATATATTCTCATCTTTTATATTGCTTCAGTAAACATCATGTATTTCTTGTACTTTTACTGAAATAAATATAAAGTATGGAAAATGAAAACAGCCCCCCTTATCACTTTAAAGTAAATCCTTGGGGACTATTTTATATATAAAAATAAAAAAGTGCAATGCACATGTTTATACATGAATAATCTAATGGTTAAGTCAATTAGACACAAGAACTACCATAGCACATCAAGTCCAATTTACTTAAAGGCACCAAAATATATGTGTTCATGAATATCACTCATATTTAGAAAATGACTAGTCACAACAAAGTTTATATTATATTTCTAATTTTAAAATGAAAATTACACCCAGATTAGATGTGAATATCCTGTTTCCAGGAATATACTTATTCAGAAAACAGGGAAACAAAAAATCAGGGTTTGTCATATAGAATGAAAGATGTAAAAGCAGACTGTCTTTCCTTAAGATGATAATTACATGCAAATTGTGTGATTTATTCAAAGATACTATAAAAAGTAAAGAGAGGATTTGTGATCAGAAGTGATAGGTAAGCAATCACGTCAGCTCAGCACTCTCCCCCAACCCCAGTACCTGCCCCAGGTATCGAATCTCCCCTCAGCTCCACCCATGGAGGAGACTCTCCTCCACCCCTCTTCACTCCACACACTAAGAAGGTGCATGGTGACCCTTGTGTGTGTGTGTGTGTGTATGTGTGTGTGTGTGTGTGTGTGTGTGTGTGTGTGTGTGTGTGTGACTGTTGGGGATAACAACCTCTCAAGGTCTCAGTACAAAGCGCTCTTTGGGATGACACACAGCACACTTCCAAAAACAGCACAAAGCACCCTGTGTAAAGGACTCAGCACACAGCTCACTTTGAAGGACTCAGCATATAGTTCCCTATGTAGGGTACTCAGCACACAGCACCCTTTGAAGGAGGGAGTCCACAGCTTGCAGTGTAAAGGAGTCAGCACATTGCATGCTTTGACAAACTCAGCACATAGCACACTTTCCCAGGGGCACATTACATAGTACACTCTGTGTTAAGACTCCACACACAGCCCTTTGAAAAGCTGAGTACAAATCACCCTTTGTAAATCTCTCATTTTATAGCACCCTTTGAAGAACTCAGTGCATATAAGAATTTTGTAAGTTTCAGCACATACCACACTATGGCAGAACTCAGCACATACCACACTGTGGAAGCACTCAGCACACAGCACCATTTGAAGGACAATACAGAGCAACCTGTGTAAAGGACTCAGCACACAGCACTCAAAAATCTCACCTCATCCCTCTCTTCTCAAGGGCTCAGCACATAGCAGGATCCTTTTAGATGAATTAGCACACCACACCTTTTGAAAGACTCAGCATACAGTACATTGTGTAATGGACTCAGAACACAGCACCCTTTGAAAACCTCAGCACGGCCCACTCTTCTCAGGGATTCAGCACATAGCACCCTATGGGATGACTCAACAAACAGCACATTTTTGAGGACTCAGCACAAAACCCCCATGTGGGAAGGATGCAGCAAATAGTGCCCTTTGAAGGACTCAGCACATAGCTGTATGTCACAGGTTCAGCTTTCATTAGAATTAGGATGCTTTCTTCAGTATCCCCATTCTTCAGAAACACTTAACAAATCTTACCAGCTCACATTTAGCCAACCTGTGTTTTATGGGGGTCTTGAACTCAAAGTTTGGGGGCCCTGTCCCTGAGCTCTTTGGTTCAATGCTAGAGCTCTACTACTTGGAGGTACAGCTCCAATTTTGTTTTTTTGGGGGGGTTGTTCTTTGACAGGTCTTATGGTGATAAGGAAGGCCAAGTTGGGGTCTCTGGGGGCAAAGGATCTTAGCTCAGCCTGGAGCTGACCTCTCTCTTCCTTGAGCCCCTGGAAAGCTGGGCCTCTTGGAGCTCTCTTGGCCTAGGGTGGAACAGACCTGCTCTGGCATCAGCACTCAGGGTGAACAAAAGTCAGCTTGGCCCTGGTCACTTCTCAAAATTGAACTCTAGAGGACAATGGCACGGGGCCGCCTATCCCACATGTGGCCACCAGGAGGCAGGAGTGGCCCACCATAGGGATTGTACCTGCGAGTTGTGTTTACTCTTGCTTCCCTGGGGTCTCCATCATGCTTCCAAGTCACCCTGGACAGGAAAATCCTTGAGACACTTACCTAAAATTAACAATCGAAAAACAAGTGGGGCTGTGGCTCAAGTGGCAGAGCAGTAGCCTTGAGCAAGAAAACTCAGGGATAGAGCCTAGGCCCTGAGTTCACACACACACACACACACACACACACACACACACACACACACACACACACACACACACACACACACACACACACACACACACCACATGCATGCAAAATCAGAGATTTCTACACTGCAATCTTTGGGTATTCTCTACTTTTCCCCCACTAAGCCTGGTGACTGCTGGCCTAGGTGTCTGATGCATACACCACCACCTGGCATCTTTAACTTTGGAGAACAGAATGGGTAGAAGATAATCCTACACCGAACCCAGCTCCTTGATTGGGTCATGGTCTATCCAGGCCCGTTGGGGCTCCTTCACAAAATCGCCAAGATGCCTTCAAAAGTTATCACATACTGGGCACTGGTGGCTCATGCCTGGCATCCTAGCTACTCAGGAAGCTGAGATTTGGAGGATCAAGGTGCCAAGCCAGCCTGGGCAGAAAGTGTGTGAGACTCTTATCCTTGATGAACCATCAGAAAACAAAAGTGGTCCTGTGGCTCAAGTGGTAGAGTACCAGCCTCGAGAATAAGAGCTCAGGGAGAGTGTTCATGGCCAACAAAAACGAGATGTTGGCTTTGGGATTGGCATTGGACAAATATAATTGGAATTTTCACGTGCTCCAGGACAAAGCAGTGCCTCCTTTAGTCCCGTGCTGGTCCATCTTGTCTCACCCCCTGGCCTTGTCCATGCTTCAGGTCAGCATGGCTCTGGATGGAAGGGAGGGCTCCAAGGAGGAAGATCCCAAAGCAATCACCCCACCTCCTTCTGCCATGCTGACCCTGCTGCTTCTGCTCTTTGCCGTAGACCTTCTTCCTGGAATCCATCCAGGAGGTCATCGCAGCCAACACAGTGGTGAGTGGTGGGTCTGTCCTAACTCGGGGTAGTCAGAGGTGGAAGTAGGTCTGGGATTAGGAACTTCCACCCTGGTGTGGGCTGAGCCTAGGGTTGACCTTTATTTCATCCTGAGCCTTGCAGTGGTGGGAAGACAGTGTAGACTCCACATTGAGTCAGGTAAGATTGGAATCTGGAGGACCCCTTGTGTGGGGAAGCTGTGGGGCTCAGGGGGCACTGTTGTTGATACTCCTCTCTCGGGACTCCCCTCTGCTTCCCTCATCCCTCAATGGTAGAAGAGAAACTTCAACTAAGGGTGTGGGAATTGGGGGCGGGGAATTATTTTGGTGTGAAGCAGAAGTGCTTCATATTCCTCCTAGCCCCTACTTACTCTTTATCTCAGGAATGGCCATATGGGTTTTGGAGGGGTGAATCATCCTAGCTGAGAATGTGGCTCAGTGGTAGAGTAGTCGCCTAGCATGACTGAAGCCCTGGGCTTGATTCCACACAGAAAAAGCTGGAAGGGGAAGTGGGGTTCAACTGGTCGAGCATCAGCTTTGATCAAAAAGAGCTCAGGGACAGTGGCCAGGCCCTTAGTTCAAGCCCCAGGACTGGAAGAACAAATCTTCGTTGGAGGCTTCTTTCCCCTTTGAGAACAATTTATTCTTTGTGATAAGCATAATATGGGTCTCTTCCCTGGTCACCAATGGGCCATTAGATGTCCCTTGAGATTGGGCCACCTCCCGGCAGCCTCTGCCTTAACTGACCCCCAGTTAAACCTTCCCATCACCCAGCAGATAGAGGCCTGAGAGAAGGCCACCTGGCCACCTACTTCTGGTGGCTTCCAAGGCTTTTGAGAGTCAGTATGTCACATGAGGAGTCATTATCTGAATCAGTCTACCGAAGAAAGGGAGGGAGCACTCCTCGCCTGAGCTGTGGGCAGATCTGTATCTAGGGCATCTGCAGCAGGATGTGCTCCTTGGGGGAGTCCTCTATGGTGATGAGAACACTGATCTATCCTCTGGCAGTTTCGACGCTGTCCTCAAGTTGCAATTCTTCAAAACCTTTTGTCTCCTCCCTCATTTCACCCCCACAGACCCTGATGCATCTGAAGCAGCATTGGTGGTTGGGGGCTCAGCCTGTGCTGGCATCTGGAGCCTGCTGTCCATGCCTTCCTCTGTGAGGATCGACAGCAGCTCCTGCAGTACTTTTCTCTTCATCTTCTCATGGGACATCCAGCAAACACACTCAGCTTTCTCCCAAAACAGCTCATTCAGGACCAACATCTGCTCTTTACACACCACAAGGGACTCCTCAATAGTTTGGATGTGTGCTGACAGCTGGCTGCATCGATGGTGGAGCTAACTTGCTGGATTCTGGAAGTCCACCTCATCAGGCAGGTTGTGGATGAAGCACATTTACTTCTTGGATGCCCACATGTCCCACTTCCCATCCCCATGAATGCTGTGGTGGCAGCTCATGGGGCGGGAGGCTGTATCTCCAGCTCAGTCTGGCACTGAGCTGCCAGGTGGGCCAGGTGCCTGCAGCTGGCCCACTGCTCCTGTGGTATGATTTCCCCACTGTGGATGTCAGGCTCAGTGTGTTAACAGAGCCTCATCCGTCTACCAGGCAACATGGAATGTGGGCGTAGCCACAATTCTTGTATACCAGTGGTCAGAAAGAATCATGAAATAATGGGGGTGTGGCAGAATCCTGTGATGCAGGCAGATTGGGCAGAGTTAAGATGACAATGACTCCCCCAGCCCCTTTCCCAGAGAACTCTGTCCAATTCAGTTGGGGACAAGAGGGTGACCTGCTTGAGCTGGATGGCTGCACAGATTGTTGTGTATGTCCATTTGTTGCCAGTCTTGGACCTTGAACTCAGGATCTGGCACAGTCCCTGAGCTGCTTTTCCTCAAGGCTAGCCCTCTACCACTGGAGCCACACGAATCTACTTCTGGCTTTGTTGGCATTGAATTTGGACAGGGGTCTCAAGAACTTCCTGGCTTAGAGTGACTTTGACCATGATCGTCCTATCACAGTCTTGTAAGTATCACGGAGGAGCCACTGGTGCCTGCCTCATCATTGGTTTTGCTGATGTTCTTGGACACACCTGTGAGTTCCCTATCTTCAGGTTTAACTGGTGGGAGCTGGAGCCCACAGTTGGAAGCCTGGATATGCCATTTCCAAATGGCAGGAGATACTAAGAAACTCATTCCTATCCATATGAATACCAATGGAATGTGATGTATGTCATGATTGAATGGGCAGTTCTTGCATGATTCTAGGACAAAATTCTACACAATTGTATTCTAGGACACTGATTGATTTTAATTAATACTTTATACAGCATTTAAACCATCATATTCATTAAATGGAGGCAGAATGAAATACTGAAGAATTGGGGGTCACATAGTATAGAGATGCCATTTTTTCTGCCCGGACTTTCTTTACTTAATTGCTATATACCATTTTCTGAATGTACTTTGGTATATGCAACTAGGATATATTATACTTGATCTGGAAATCAATTATTCAAACTGTTTTTATCAAATATGCTTATAGCAAAATAAAGAGGTAAATCCAAATTATGTCTATTTGAAGACAATGCTTGGATAGTCCTCTTCTCACATTACCCATTCCCTTCTTGAGAATAATACAATTGTAAGGAAATGCGTAGAATGTTTTGGAGAAATAGGTTGACTTTACACCAGAGTTACTCTATGCTGCATTTTGTTTACTTTATATCTGGAAGAGCTAAATTCTTACCTTATCATTTTCCTTAGGCTTTATATTCAGGTTTAATCTCTGATGGGTGACAGATAAAGTTATAAACATTTTTTAACAGTTGTTAAATTTAGGCTGAGGAACCTAGGTACAATTATGCTCATGCAAATAGGCCTCATCAGTCATGAGACCATGATACCAAAATGTTAACCAATGCTTACTGGTGTCATGCTTATGAGATTTTGTGTATTATAAACAGTGGTTATTACCATTTGTTTTGCAATCAACATCATTTCATGGGTTAGGAATTGATGTGAGACATTATACTCAGAAATATATTGAAGGAGGAATCCAAACTAAGTTACCAAGTTGTACACTTAACGCAATGTTTTACAAATGCAAGCTAAAGGAAATAATTTATGAAAAAGTCGACATTTACAATAAATACAGAATCAGTATGACTGATTTTTCTTTTATCCCAGTTGCAATACGGCTTGCATGATGACTTTTCTGGTTATATGTTTAGTTAGGTCTTGATATTTAGTTGAAGTTCTGTTTTTTTCATATATTCATTTGTCAGATCAAAGAGGAAATTAATTCCATGCCAGAGTCAAGATCGATAATAATGTTACAATTTTATCCTGCTACTTTGCCAAAGTTTCAAATGAGCTTGAGTATCTTGGGTCTTTTTTGGATCTAACTAAATAAGTATGCAATTTTGTCAGTAGTAGAAAGATTTTTTGACCACCATTTATTAAACTATTATTTCCAGAAACAACTACTCTCTTTCCATGAGATTTTTTGGAGGGGGTGTCCGGTCATGGGGCCTGAACTCTGGGCCTGGGTGCTGTCTCTCAGCTCTTCAGCTCAAGGCTTGTGCTCTACCACAGCACCACTTCCGGCTTCTTTATTTTTGCTTATGTGGTGCTGAGGAATCAAAACCAGGGCTTTATGCATGCAAGGCAAGCCCTCTACCACTGAGCCACCTTCCCAGCCCTTTTCATGAGATTTTTAATGTCATTTATATCATGGATTGATGTTTTCCTTTAGATAACCCACATTCTGTCTTCTACAAAGTGTAATTTGGAGTAGTTTAAAATTATGTACACTCAGGTACACTGCTCAGATTCTACTATTTGCATATTTTGTTCTTGTTAAATCAGTAGGATTTAGGTCTCAATATGGATACTATTACTATTAATATTTCTGAATTTTTTAAGATATCATGATTTTTGTTATTTTATTCTCTTAAATATGTGCAGATCTCACTCCCCTTACAGTCATATTTCTTTTAAACAATTTGATCCATTCAAGGGATTTGCTATATTAGGTTCATCTAGATGAATTTAACAAATGAACACAACCGTATTTCTGAGACACAGTTATCTTTATGGTTCTAGTCAAGGGCAACATGTATATGAGGTTTTTGTGCTTAAAAATAACAGCACAACATTGTTTTGTTCCTGGGGGAGTTCTACTTTGTGGGTTGTTTTTCCAACTGTGGTGACTTCGACAGATGTGTGCATTTTATTTCAGTTGTTTTATGTCTATATTTTGTTTCATATAACAGAAAGTACACAAAGAATCAGTGATTTAGAACTTTTCGAAATAGATTTCTAAGAGAAATACTTGAAGTTTTGTGACATCTGGGACCGGATAGGTCTTGTTAGTGGAGGGGGTAGTAGAATAACAGAGACATTGTTTGACATGATTTGAATTCTTCCTCTTATTGCCTCACTATTTCAAATAGTATTACTTCAAAGTCTTTAGTGGAAAGAAAATAATTTTTTCTGTATGAACTCAGAATTTTTGCTTTAATTGGGACACACTACACATTTATAATTGATTTTAACTCTAAAATCTTTCCTTCTTTTAAAATCACAGATGTGATTTTATAATGCTAACATAGCATCTACTAATTTATATGAAATAGTCCAAACTATTTTCGTTTCACACTATATGTAATATAGACTGTAATAATAGTCAGCAATATAGTATGTAATAAGTGACTTTGGGGAAAGTCAATTACAGTGGATTTTGTGAGATACTGAGTAATAGTAAAACTTCTATTTGATTCTATTAAAAAGTTCACAGTTACATCTAAAAATAACTCATCGTTATAAACTAATGATAAAAAGTAAGATTGTTTATTGGAAAAACCAGAAGTTTCAATAAGCTTGCTTTTTAAACATTGACTTGGATCTGGGCTTTGGTGGCTCATGCTTGTAATCCTAATTACTCAGGAGTCTGAGATCAAGGATAGTGGTTCAAAGCCAGCCTGGGCAGAAACGTCTGTGAGACTCTTATCTCCAATAACCCACTTGAAAACTAGAAACAGCACTGTGGCTCAAGTGGTACAGTGGTATCAATGAGCTGAAGAGCTCATTGAAATCTGTGACCAGGCCCAGAATTCAAGCCCCACCACCACCAAAAAATATTGACATGGATTTTTACTTTATTATTTCATGATTTTTTATTGTGAAAATACATACAGAGGGGTTACAATTACATGAGCAAGGAAATGATTACATTTCTTATCAAACATTGTTTCCCACTCCTTTGTTTCTCCTTACAATTCCTTCCCATCTTCCCCCCAAAGCAACCCAGGCACCAAAGTTGTGAAGTTCATTTTCTGATGTAACTTGTTGTATATCTGATTTTTGCATGGGACCACCTATATCCCTATTTAAACAACTTGTTTTTCCCTTCCCCTCCACAAATTAATTATACCACCATCAAATACAGTGAAAACAAGGGTTATGTCATGGGGAAGGAACATACAAAGCAACAAAGAAATCATCTTATAAATATGCTAAAAAATAGCAAGAGAAAAAAAAACATTTGAGTCCTTATCTTTGGGTTCATTTCACCTAACATCAACTTCTCTGATCATTTCTGCTTGTCCAAGACATATACTAGTAATTGTGAATAAGGGAAACCATGAGACATATTTCTTTGGGTCTGGCTTACTTCACTTAATATAATTTTTTCCAAGTCTTTCAATTTCCTAAAAAAATGGGGCAATGTCATTCTTTCTGATGGAGGCATAGAATTCCATTGTGTATATATACCACAATTTCTTTTCTTTTCTTTTCTTTTACTTTTTTTTTGGGGGGGGATGTTCCGGTCGTGGGGCCTGAACTCTGGTCCTGGGCGCTGTCCCTCAGCTCTTCAGCTCAAGGCTAGCGCTCTACCACTTGGGCCACAATGCCACTTCCCGCTTTTTTTACTTTTTGCTTATGTGGTGCTGAGGAATCGAACCCAGGGCCTCAGGCATGCAAGGCAAGCACTCTACCACTGAGCCACCTTCGCAGCCCCCCACATTTTCTTGATTCATTCATTTACTGAGGGGTTTCTGGGTTGGTTCCATATTTTAGCCATGGTAAATAATGCTGCAGTAAACATAGTTGTGCTGGTAGCTTTAGTATGGTCATGTTTGTGATCATTTGGGTAAGTGCCCCATAGTGAAATTGCTGGGAAATAGCGGAGCGCTATGTGGAGTCTTTTGAGGAACCTCTATACTACTTTGCACAGTGGTTGAACAAGTTTACACGCCCAACAACAACACAATAGGGTTCCCTTCTCTCCACATCCCCTCCAGGTTCTGTTGTTATTAAAGTTCTTATTTATAGCCATTTTAACTGGGGTGAGGTGATATCTCAATGTTTTCATTTGCATTTCTTTTATGGCTAGGGAGGTTGAGCATTTCTTCATGTGTCTATTGGCTATCTTTCTTTCATCTTCAGAGAAGTTTTTCTTTAAGTCTTTAGCTCACTTATTTGTTGGGCAGTTGTTTCTTTGAGAATTAGTTGTTGGGGGATTTAATTTTTTGAGTTCAAGGTATATATTGGTTATGAGACCCTTGTCCATTGTATGGCTACTGAAGATCTTCTTCTAATCCGTGGGCTTTCTATTGATCTTGATAGCTTTATCAATTGCCATGCAGAAGCTCTGCAATTTCATTAAATCCCATTTTGTCCAACCTTTCTTTGATGTGTTTCTGGGTCTTTTTGGCCTATGCCAAGGAGACCAAGTGTGTCTGATATGAGTCCAGGGCTTTGATCCATTTGGAGTGGATTCTGATGCAGAGTGATATATAAGGATCTAGCCTCAGTTTTCTACAAGTGATTAACCAATTTTTACAGCATCATTTACTGAAAAGGCTGTCTTTCTTCCATTCCATTTTTTAGCTCCCTTATTGAAGATTAGATGGTTATAGGTCTGTGGGGTTCATTTCTAGGTTTTCAATTTTATTCCCTTGGCCCTGAGGTCTGTCCTTGTGCCTGTACCAAGCTCTTTTGATTACTATGGCTTTGTAGTAGAGTGTGAAATTTGGTATTGATATTCCTCCAGCACTGTTCTTGATGTTAAGGATCGTTTTTCTATTTGTGGTCTTTGATTGTTCCATATGAATTTTTGGATTGCCTCTTGTATTTCCTTGAAGAATAAGGATGGAATATTGATAGGTATTGCATTGAATTTGAAGATAGCCTTGGGAAGTATTGCCATTTTCATGATGTTGATCCTGCCAAACCAGGAGCAGGGGAGGTTTTGCAACTTTCTTTTTTTATGTGACTTTTTTATTTTTCAAATTTTTATTTAATTGTGAAAATAGTGAACAGAGGAGTTCCAATTACATGGGCATGATAATGAGTACATTTCTTATCAAGAATTGTAGCCTCCTCCTTTGTTTCCCCTTCCCATCCCACCCTCCCCCCACCTCCCCCACCCATCCCTCCCCCCCTCACCAAAGTTGTAAAGTTCGTTTTTGACATAACGACTTGTAAGTCTCATTGTTGCAATGGGTCCACCTGTATACCTATTTAAATGATTTGTTTTTTCCCTTCCCCTCCCCAAATTATAACAACATCAAATAGAGTGAAAGCAGGGGTTATACAATGGTGGAGGCACATACAAAGCAACAAAGAAATAATCTTATAATTGTGGTAGAAACAATCGCATGAAAGAAAAAAAAAACATTTGAATACATATCTTAGGGTTCATTTCCCTAAAATCAACTTATCTGACCTTTTCTGCTTGACTCAGACATATACTAGTTATTGCAAATAAGGGAAACCATGGGACCTAAGTTTCTTTGGGCCTGGCTTACATCACTTAATATAATTTTTCCAAGTCTTTCCATTTCCTAACAAATGGGGCAACGTTATTCTTTCTGATGAAGGCATAGAATTCCATTGTGTATATATACCATATTTTCCTGATCCATTCATCTACAGAGGGGCATCTGGGTGGGTTCCATATCTTAGCTAGGGTAAGTAAGGCTGCAATAAACATAGTCGTGTTGGTAGCTTTAGTGTGGTCTTGTTTGTGAACATTTGGGTAAATGCCAAAAGTGGGATTGCTGGGTCATAGGGGAGATCTATGTGGAGTCTTTTGAGGAACCTCCTTACTACTGTCCTAAGTGGTTGAACAAGTTTACACTCCCATCAAGAATGAAGAAATGTTCCCTTCTGTCCCCATCCCCTCCAGCATCTGCTGTTATTAGAGTTCTTGATTATAACCATTCTAACTGGGTTGAGGTGGTATCTCAATGTTTTTTTGATTTGCATTACTTTTATGGCTAGAGAGGTTGAGCATTTCTTCATATGTCTATTGGCGATCCGTCTTTCCTCTTCAGAGAAATTTCTCTTTAAGTCTTTAGCACACTTATTTATTGGGCAGTTGTTTCTTTGAAAATTTGTTGTTGTGGAATTTAATTTTTTGAGTTCCAGTTATATTTTAGATATGAGACCCTTGTCTGTTGTATGGCTAGTGAAGATCTTCTCCCAATCCATGGGCTTTCTATTGATTTTGCTAGCTATGTCCTTTGCCATGCAGAAGCTCTACAATTTCATGCAATCCTATTTGTCCAACCTTTATTTGATGTGTTGTGTTTCTGGGTCTCTATTAAGAAAATTTCGGCCTGTGCCAAGGAGACCTAGATTTTCTCCTATTCCATCCTATAGAGTTTTCTGAATGTCTGTTTTGTCTCCGAGGTCTTGTTCCATTTGGAGTTAATTCTGGTGCAGAGTGATATATAAGGATCTAGCTTTAGTTTTCTACACAAATCTTTGCTTTACTGTTATTTTAATTGTGTGGTAGAAGAAAGTGAAAGTATATTTGTGTTAAATGTAAAATTTTCAAATACAATTTTGAATCAACTTAATATAATGTAACTGTTATCAATTTTAGCAGTTAAATCAATGAATATCACACATTCCCACAGAACTATAATTGAAAACAAAAGACATAATTGTTTTCCTAAAACTGGTAATGGAACCGCGAATTACTTCCACTTTACAATTCATACTTTATATGACTTTAATTAGCAGACGCCTATGACTAAAAGTTAATATATTAATTGTATACCATAAGAAGCAAAGTGATTATAGTTAAGAATAGATATTTCATCATAGGCAAAAGATAAGGTTTTGAGCAGTCTCACTAAAGAGAAATGTTACAAACAGAAACTATTGGATATGATATAGCTTGATCATTACACAAGATATAAATGAATGGGATTACCACTCCATACTTCATAAATGTGTAAAAATAATTCTGTAGTAGGTGGGAGTGGTTCATACTTGTAATCCTAGCTACTTAGGATTCGGAGAGCTGTGAATCATGGTTCAAAACCACCCTAGGCAGGAAAGTCCATGAGACACTTATCTCCAATGAGCCAACAAAAAACTAGCAGTGGCTCAAGTGGTAGAGCACTAGCTTTGAGCTGAACAGTTGAGAGAAAGCGTCCAGGCACAGATTTCAAGCCCCACAACCGCCAAAAATAAAAATAAGCAGGTAAAATAAATATTTTGACATAAATGTTAAAATATATATTCTAAAACTCTTTAAATCTTCACTAGGTACAATAGTTTACATAAATGTAGAGAAGTGTTTTCTGGTCTTAGTTGTCATTGAATCAATTGTGTAAATCACACTTTCCTCACTCAATTCATATTTATGTTTATATACTTATATTTCATAAGTATAATTAACAGATAAGTGAAGCCAGTGCTGTTTATGGAATCTATCTTGGCTTTCTAACATTAACCTTTCTACCCTAAAATCTATATGCCCTACAACCTTGCCAGAGGTTTCATTTACAATAAAATTTCTTATCTCATTGAAACAGAAAAGTATAAGCCATAATCAGTGTTTGGAACAACTGTCACATTTACATGCATTTCACTTAGTTTAAGAATCATGCCAGTAATAGCAAAATGTCTTCTGAGCTATTCAATCTCTTAAGTGATGAAAATCTTTAATTATACACCTATTTTTTTTTTACTAACATCCTATTCCTTACGAAGGTCTTTTTGTGAAAATCTGTGTTCCTGATTAGAGGATGGAACAAAGGCAATAATGAAAATAGCCAAGGAAAATATTTGAAAACATTTTAAATAGCAATAACAAACACTCTTGTTTTCACTGGTTTCAATGAAAATGTACATTAAAGTATCACGTTTTTTTTATCATTTAAACTTCAATTAGCAATGTAGAAGGAAACAGAAAACTTTGTTTGAAGACAGCTTGACTTTGAACAATTCAACATAAGCATAATGGATTTATTTTGTTTTTCTGTGTAGTTCCCAAAATAATAGAGAGCAATGCCCAAAGGCAGGAAAACACCTAAGCCAAAGCAATAAACTTTTGCCTATAAAATAATTGTGAGTGTCTGACTCTCAAAATCATGCTTGCAAAGTGGAAAAGTGTATTTGCTTTAATGGGAATATTAAAAAATATAAAAATCCTTTATTAATATTTTGCATTATCTTGACTAGGATTTCTTTTGTTGGAGAAGAGGAAAGATATGAAAAAGATCAAGATTGTTTGACTATTCCCAAAGATCATTCTTATTTATAGCTATAGCAACACAAGTAGCCTTGGTTACTCTTAGTATCATTCTTTTTGAAATTTAGAAGCATTATTTGTTGCTGGATTATAAGCGGAAAAGCTGTAAGTATTAATAAATAGTCATTTTCTTTGAGAGGAAAGTTGCTGTGTAAACAAACCTAAAATATCAAAGACAGAATAGTGGAAACTATTTTCTAGCTATATCACAATCTGTAAGTGTAGATTTTGTTTCCCATTGTTCCAAGGAACCCATTCTTGTTATCTTCTTTTTCACCATCTAGTCATCTTATAACATCCTATACCATTCTGGGATTGTTGTATCTTTACTGGATTCTCTAACTTATGTTGGAAAGTTAGGAAGGATAGAAAATTTTACTTTATTTTTTATTACTTTAGAAACTATAACTCAAAATGACATAAATTTCATTTCCATATTCTTACCTTAGCTTTCTACATAACTGTAGTACTTAGTGATCACCAAATGTGAAATAAAGATAGGGAGCTCTTTTTTAGATATTATTTAGACTTTCAAGACTTCATTAATGCAAGGCCTTTAGTAGTATGTACATCATACATGTATACAAAGCCAGTAGCAACTTTTTCTTATTCTCAGAAACTAGGACATATGGTGTCCCTATAGTTGCATCAGTAAAAGGCTGTAGTTGACTTGGTTTCCTCTATCAAATCTGTCATATTTCGACAAGTTAAGTGGCTTGTATAATCCGTATTTATCATTTTAGTTCTAAAGGACAGAAATCTAAAAGAAGTCTCACTAGATAAAAATCGAGCCACCAACAGAGGTGAAATACTTTTTAGATGATTCTAGTGGGAACGGCATTTACTTCCTGTTCTGCTTTCCAGAAACTTCAGAATCTGGGTTGTTGTCTTTTCCTTTATCTTCTAATGTAGCATCTTTACATCTTTCTGAGGGTTCTTACCCTAATCATGTCCCTTTCCCAATACAGCTGGGACTTTTAAGTACCAATTTGAATATACTTCCCCCATCTGATAATTATTCAAATTTGCGCTCCTTGGGTAATGAAAGGTGATTATTTTACAAACTTGTATATGTGTGTGTGTGTGTGTGTGTGTGTGTGTGTGTGTGTGTATTTATACAAGTTTGTATATATATATATATATATATATATATATATATATATAAAGAGAGAGAGACAGAGAGAGAGAGAGAGAAAGATACATATGTATAAAATGAAAATCTACATTTGAGGAATTCGACATTTGGGGATGATATTTTGGGAAGGTATTTCACTGCCTACCACAATAAGTGTGTAGCATTCTTTCTACTATAAACTGTTACCTTTTCATGAAATTTGAACAACATATTTCTTCTATGAAATATAACTAAAAAATTTAGTCCCTGAAAGCAATTAATCTTGGTTAAAGTATTCTCATGTATTAGAAGCCCTAAATCCCAGAGATCAGCTACTGAAGCAGTGCTGGCACTGGCACTTTTTATACATTCTGTTTAAAGTCTTCTGTTTTCAACAGCATTTGACAGCTATTATTTTGGAATTATGGTTAATATTTATTTGACAGTGATTTTTGAAGACTATACCACCCAATACAGGTTCTCTTTTTCTAACATTTGTGTCATCTATTTCTGAAACACAGTTATTTGAATTACATGAACTGCTTATTGAAGTTGAATCAGTGTGGAGAGGAAAAGAAGAAAAAAGATGTCTCTGTGTGTATGTCACGTTAAAAATGTACCTAACAGCTATTTATCTTAAAATCATTTATTTTTCATTATGTTTAGTTTCTGATAAAATTTAGCCTCTCAACTCACAAAATGTCAATGCAGTCTTATTTCATGCCTGCTAAAAGCAAACAACAAATTACTATTTATTTAAAAATTATTTTTAAAAAATTTAAAAATTACTATTTATTAAAAAAACTATTTTAAAAAATTAGCCAAGGCAAATGGCTTATTAGATATTTAGAGTCATGATCCCACACTATGGTGGAAGCCAGACAGGGAAAAAAATCATATTTTTATTCTTCTTTGAGCTACTCTGATTTACTTCACCTATTTCTGAAAGAATGAAATTCTGGCTTTGAAGCCTTTTGCTTGATATCTACAATGTGCTATTCTTACTTTATTAATAGGAGGATTTGTAGAAAGGATGAGAATTCACAGTAGAAAAAGGAGAAGAGGAAATGAGAAGGAGAAATCTAGATATTTTGTTCTTCTTCATCTCAATGACAAGGTCTGGATAATGATTGTGGATATTAGATACAGTAGTCTATAGTGATTAAACACATGTATAGAAAAAGCTAAACCCATAAGTGATCACATGGAGAATGCTTATTTATAAAAAAAAGAACCAGATGCCCCTCAGTAGATGGATGGATCAAGAAAATGTGGTATATATACACAATGGAGTTCTATGCCTCCATCAGAAAGAATGACATTGCCTCATTTGTTAGGAAATTGAAAAACTTGGAAAAAATTATATTAAGTTATGTAAGCCAAGCCCAAGAAACATAGGTCCAATGGTTCCCCTTATTTGCAATATCTAGTATATGTATGAGTCAAGCAGAAAAGGTCAGATAATGTGATGTTAGGAAAAGGAACCCTAAGATATGTATTTAAATGTTTTTTTTCATTCATGCATTTGTTTCTAATGCATTTATAAGATTATTTCTTAGTTGCTTTTATGTCCCTCCCCCACAGTATAACCCCTGCTTTCACTCTATTTGATGTTGGTATAATTTGTGGAGGGGAAGGGGAAAAACAAGTAGTTTAAATAAGGATACAGGTGAACCTGTACACGTTGTCATGTCAAAAACGAACTTTACAACTTTGGTGGGGGGGGAGGATTGGATTGGGGGGAGGGGAGAGGCTGGGATGGGATGGGAAGGGGAAACAAAGGAGGAGGCTACAATGCTTGATAAGAAATGTACTCATTATCTTGCCCATGTAATTGTTAGCCCTCTGTACAGTATTTTCACAATAAAAATTAAAAAAATGAATAGCATCAAACAGGAAATGTTATCTATTTGTTTAGTTCTTGTTTAGTGTTTGTTAAATTCTGTTGTGCTATAGTCAACTATCATAAACATATGCAAGAATGGTAAGAAACTAACATCTTAATATCATAGTCTAATATTAGCTTAGTTCTGCCTATTTTATGTGTGTGTGTGGCTGTATTTTTTTGCCTCTATTTCACATGCTATATTCTTCCAGTATAGAAATTGAAAGAAGACTCCCTCTAGAAATATGCTATTTTTATGGCTAAGGGAAAACAAGTCAGCTGCTAGACACAAACAATGGGCTAGAAATCTTCCCCTAGAAATACCCTTTGACCACTTCTGGTTTATTTTTGTAAGCTGAAGTAAGTCACATACCCATCTTGACATTGCAGAGTAGAGGTAAATCTCACCTACAGGAAGCTGATGCAGGACAGAGAAATATGCCAAGAAATACAACACTTGAGATAAAGAGGAAAAAGAAGAGAACTTTAATACAATCAATCATACTTGCCATCACATGTCTTCGCAGGAAGGGACTGATTATGTACCTTTGTTTCTAAAACTACTGAGACCTTCAAATCATGAGTTTATGCTTGTATGTTACAGAAATTAGAGAACATTTTGATACTGAGACAGCATAAAATCTCAAAGAAAGCTGGATTAATCATTTCAATACTACATTTTGTTCTACTAGGAGAAGAAATCATTTTATAGACAATACTTTATACTTTCTTACCTAGTATATTTTTTCCAGAAATGGATTTTGTGAACATATGTGACTATCCACCAGAATAAATGCCTTCATTTATCTGCATCTTGTGCAGATAGCATAGTCAATTAGATGTATGTGGGAGATCATCAGTAGTACTTTTTAAAAATGCAAAAAATGTGGACGGGAGCCAATATACATATTTTTCCACCATCACCTTCCACATCCTCCTTCTTCCTTCCTAGGAAACACACCCAATGAATAAAGAGTCTTAGATATTTAGCGCTTGACCTTGAAAGTGGAAGCAGAATGTTATGGATGTCAGAGATGACTATTAATGGTGCTTTACATAATAATGTCACATGTAACAGCCCTATGAGTCCTGCAGGTCTTAACACTGTACTTCATTAGTGATGTGATAGGAATGACAGCCATACTGAACTTAGTATTGTTTTCCACTTCTTTTCTACGACCTGGCCAAAATTATAATACATAGTAATGGAATGAAAAAGTAATGCCATCTTAAAGTCATTTAGGGCTCTGGGAATATGGCTTTATGGTACAGTTATTGCCTAGCATGCATGAAACCCTGGGATCCATTGCTTAGTACCAAATACACAGAAAAAGAAACATGAGAAGTGGTACTTTGGCTCAAGTGGTAGAGTGCTAGCCTTGAGAAAAAAAAAAAACTCTCAAGAACAGTTCACTGGCCCTGAGTTTGAGCTGTCAAAAAATCATTTAGTTAGTAAATACAAAATAACCCATACATGGAATATATAATTTCTCCTTCCAATCTGATACCTGATAATAGTCCTTAATTCATATACTTTACCTATATTAGAAAACTGTGTTGAACAAAAATTTTTGTTAATAGGTCATGGCAAATAATGACAGGAATATGTTTAGCTATCAGGTTTTAAATATCAGGTGAAGATTAATCCTGGAAATTCAAAGATTCCAGGCTTTTGAGTGTTCAATGCTAATCATAATGAGAAGAGTAGTTTAAGTGAGATTTTGGAAATCTTTTTGTCAGGCATGGCACCAAAAAGGCAGAGGCTAATTAATAGTTTTGACAAAAGAGAAGGAATAACTCCAGATGGAAGGAATAAATGATAATAATAACTAAGTTATACCCAAAACAGTTCTAAGGAACCATTTTTGGTTATTGAAGAACTAGATATCAAATAGGCTTATTCCTCATTGTCTTTGGCATTCTAAATCTGTTTGGCTAGTTCTTAATTCCTGTGAGATAAGTTTAATTTCCTTCTTTCATACCTGATCTCCTTTCCTTTCTAAAAATTTCAGTCTTTCTCTATTTCCCTATGAACAATTTCTGCTGTTAAGTCAGCATACACAGACAGCAGAGGATGCTAATGTGAGAGTCCCATACCTCATGAGTCATTAATGTAACAACATGGAAAAGGAGGACATATTTATTGCTAATTCAATTTTTTTGAAAAGCTAAAATGTCTTCATTTGATTCTGCCACGCCTACTCCAGTGGAGTCTGCTTAGCATGGAACATCTGCTATTAGGTCTGAGAATGGGGTTTCAAAGAGGCCTACCACCTGGAAAGTCTGGCAAGCCCCTGGAAAAGCTGTGTTCCTGTTCCTGTTTCTCTTTTCTTCGATGCATAGGAGTGCCTATTATTCTTTTACTGTTCCTGCAGCTTGTTCTACTTACTCATGCTAAACATTCTCTTATTCAGGGCTCTTTCTTGGAATTGATGACAACTCCAACATCCAATGAGTGTCCTGAGAATGACTAATCCACCAGATTTAAGTGCTACCCTGAAAGCCCCTCTTATGGAGGATATTAGACAAGTCATAAGTGAAAATAAAAGCATTGGGAGTTTTATGACTTCACTTCTGCAGAAGGAATTGTTTGTAAGAGATTTACAAGAAGCTGTAGGCACAGCTAAAGCAGAAAGAGTGTATGGCTATTGGAGACTTCCCTTTAATCCTGAAGCATCTACAATAGATATCGTGTAGATAAGAAATGTGTAGAGTGATATTTAGACCAACAACTACATAAGATTCCTAAAAGATTGGTGGGTGGAAGATGGCAGTGGCTTATTAGGGGACGCTGGTGGGATCCTCCCTTATCAAGAGGGCCTCAAAGACTTCCCCCAGATCCATAGCCTTTTACAGGTGTGTATATTAAGGATGGCAACCGTTGGGTAAATTACTTAGGAGAAAGAAATTCCTATTACTCTCTTCCGTTTACTGAGAGACTTGCTAGATCTAGGCCTTCTTGGTGCTTACTATCAAAAAAGAACAAGGAAGATCTTATGAGACAGTTAAGGCCTCTATGGAGAAGAGTAAACGATTATGTGAAAGGGTTACAGAGAACACACTATGAGGCTGAATTTGATGTATGGCCAGATTTAGCTAAGTATACTGAATATCATGATTTTTGGCCCCAAATTGGGGTCCCTCTAAAGAATGGCAAAGAAGCACAATTGCTTAGAAAAGATTTGATTAAAATAAAATACTAGAGTTTATGCCTTTCTGTCTAGCACCTTGCCCATATGCTCTGGTGAATGGTTAATAGGTATAAGCATCTCAAAACCGATTATACTTTGCTATTCTTATGGGGTTGATGAGGTAAAGCCTGAAACAAGTGCCTATCGTCATAGCTCACCATCCAAGAACAAGATCAGGGGACCAGCTGGTGACCACCCAACCCTTGCAACAAGATTGTGTAACCTTTTGCCCTTTCTCATGGAGAGTTTTTTTATATAAAAGCTTGTTATCCTCTGCAATAACTTGCACTCAGCATTCACTCCTCTTGTGTATGAGTTGTCTGTTTGCCATCTCCCTACCTGTTCCAGTCACTCCCACTAGGTGTCCTCTGCCGTCCCGACAGAGCCTGTCCGCAGCAGATTAAAATTTCCATTTTTTGTCTACATAGTGTCATTACCTGCACATAAATGCAAATATGAGCTGGGTGCTGGTGGCTCATGCCTGCAATCCTAGCTACTCAGAAGGTTGAGACCAGAGGATTGTGGTTCAAAGCCAGCCTGGTCAGGAAAGTCCATGAGACACGTATCTTCCACCAGAAACCTGGAAGTGGTGCTATACCTAAAGTGATAGAGTGCTCAACTGGTGCTGAAGAGCTCAGGGACAGCACCTAGGATCAGAGTTCAAGCCTTATGGCCAACAAAAAAAATGCAAATATGATTTTAAGTTTCCCCAAAAGGAATTATGAAGTCAATAGTTATCTTCCCAATCAGAAAAAATTCCAAAATGATTCAGTGCACCTACTTTTACTGAGTAATTTAAGTTATGGGTTCTTTGCTGGACATATTCTCTACTTTTAAAAATTGTCAAATATTAGTTTTATAGTAAACTGCATCTAGTATTTCTTGGTTCAAAACAGAAATCTTGATACAGTTAATGTCACTTGGCTTTCTTATTATCTCAGTTCAAAGCCAACCCATGAAGGAGAGTCTGTCAAATTCTTATCTGTAATTAAACACCAAAAAACCAGAAGTGGAGTTTTGGCTCAAGCAGTAGAGTACTAGATTTGGGGGCAGTTGGACTTGGAAGACAATTGTTCAGGGGCAGGGTCCAGCCTCTGAGTTCAAGCCCCAGAACCAGCACCAACTAAACAAACAAACAAGCAAAAAAAAAACCCCACATATTTCTTTGGGACCATCGTTAAAGCACTGGTTTGAGAAGAGGCTCCTTTTGTTGATCATACTCAGTGTATCCTGCTTTTTTGGAATCCGTATTGTTATGGATAACTCTGGACCAGTCAAAAGGAATTGATAACTGACTCGCAATAAGAAAATCATCTCAGGAGTGAAATATCCTTCCATAACACACTTTAAAACGCACATGTCTTTGTTTCTTTGCAGTAGAACACTTTTCAAAGTTATTTTTTTTCTATGCTGGCCTTCAAATGGCATATTGTTTCCTTTTGTAATACTCTCAACTACAAGTTTAGAGACAAGTTTTATATGAGTAAAGAACACACTCAAATAAGCCCAGGACAGAGTTTCCTTCAAGCCTTGCATTCTTTTCTTAACTTGAACTTTGTAATTCCTCTATATTCAATTCCTCTCTTGGGATCACTTTCCACTTCCAGTAAAAGTACCTTCCACTTACATTCAGTAACTATCTATTGTGCTGATCCAGGTAAAATGAATGTTTTCTGGCTTCATTGAAATAGCACAAAGACATCATTGGACATGAGGTAACACGTGTTTCAAAGGCAACATAGTAAAGACAAAATATGGAATTTAAATGGCGTATAAAAACATTATCAATGTACATATGGCCATATAAGATGATGTTAAGTGAAATGAATCCCAAGATAGGGACACATCTTGTTGTTTCTTTCTTGCTATTGGTTTTAATGTATCTAAAATGTACTATGTGATTTTTTTGTTTCTCTTGTATGTTCTTCCCCCACATTACAACCCGTTTTCACTTGATACGATTTCAATGCCCTGCATCTTGCATATACATTTTTCTAATGTGAGGAGGGGAAGGAAATAACAAAATGCTGAAACAAGAATACAATATGACACATTGTAACAATGAGATGAAAAAGACACTATGTAGAAAATGAACTTTACAACTTGGGGAGGGAAGGGGGAATTGGGGAGATGAGGAGGGAAGGGATGGCAAGGGAAAACAGAGGAGGAGGTAACAATGCTAGATTGATTGGAAATGTACTCATTACCTGATTTATGTAACTCTAACACTCTGTACATTATTTTTACAATAAGAAACATGAAAAAACATTATCCAGGAGTACATTAAATTCAAATTTCATAAGTTCTCTGTAAATTAAGGCTAATTTTAACTGGGAAGAAGTTTCACAGAAATGTGTGTGTGTGTGTGTGTGTGTGTGTGTGTGTGTGTGTGTGTGTGTGTGTGTGTGTGTGTGTGTGTGTGTGTGTGTGTGTGTTGTGTAGTATTTCCCAAGTGTAGATAAGTTAACAGTAGAAGAAACAATAGGAATAATAGGAGAAAATGTTCTGTGTTTAAGTATAATTGTTCAATATACTATAGAAGACTCTGCAAATAAGACAACTTTGAAACAATAAAGCCAAGTCCAGTATATAGATCTATGGGAGTGATATAGAGAAAACATTACTACCAAGTGGACCATGAAGGATGAGGCCACTCTATTTCTTCTAATACATCTAACTCATGGTAGCTAGTCATGCAAATTTGTCAAAAGTAGAATGGAAGAATAATTTTGGTTCCAAAGCAAGTCAGAAATAAGAGCATGGACTTAACTGGAAAAAAGGTCAAGTTGAGAGAGCAGTAATTACACTAGCAATGAACTGGTGGCTCAGATCACATTTCTTTTTCTTTCTTTTTTAATCTTTCTTTTATTATGGATGTGGGGCTTGAACTCTGGGCCTTGGCGATGTCCCACCATTCTTCAGCTCAAGGCTAGCACTCTACCACTTGAGCCACAGATCCACTTCCAGTTTTCTGGTGGTTAATTGTAGATAAGTGCCTCAGAAACTTTCCTACTTGTGCTGGATTTGAACTGCAATCCTCAGATCTCAGCCTCCTGAGTAGCTAGGATTATAGGAGTGAGCCATTGGAAGCCGGCTTAAGATCACATTTCTAACAATGTACACTCAGTATATGTAATGTGTATGTTCATCTCTCTTTATATGAATTTTTGAGTGGAAAATCTGTACTACAGCTTAGACTTTACACTCACAAAATGCTTGTAGTTTAAAAGTTGATATTACTGGAAAGATAAAACCTAAGATTGTAAAGGAGTCTGGGAAGCTCAATTTGCATCCATCCTGGGAAGAACAGTCTTTGCGACACTTACTATAATTAAAAAGCTGCTTTGGAAAAATGGCTCAAGTAATGGAATACCAGTTATGAGCAAGATTTCTGAATAAGAGCTTGATGTTTTGGCATACATTCATACAAGTATGCACATACACACAGAGGCATTTGTATGTGCAAACACACATATGACACAATTCTCAGAATGTGTAGAAAAGTTAAAAAATATGTACTGAGACTAGAATCAAGTGATAAATTTTAATATTAGAAAGTCCTCAAGTGAACTTTCTTCAAAAAAGTTTGAGACTATTATATAGGTAGGGACCAGAGATAGTAAGAGAGTCAAGTAATTATTATTAAAAGGATAGGATCCATGGAGGAATGAATCAGAGATCCCAGAAGGTGCATCTGAAAATGATTATATCCTGTGTCAAATGTTAGAAGATCTTCGAAAATAGTGTATAAACACTCTGAGCAGTCAGTCTAGTGGATAATATCATTGGAGAAGTTCATAATGGCTAGTCTGTGTCTAGATTAAATAAACCAACAAACCGTGGCAGGGCAATGAGATACAAGCCTGGAATTCTGGCACTCAGATTAAGAATGGAGATTAGAGAGTGGAATTACATAGTGATACCTTCCCTGGACCAGGTAGTATAATTTTTCTAATAAAACAAACCAAACAACAAGAAAGGAATACACAGTTGCAAGTTTGGGCTAATTTTGTCATTATGTTTCAGAAGTCAAGTTTCGTATTGAAATGCAACTTACACATAATCCTCAGTTGTGTTTTAAATGATCTCTTCATTACAGAACATTCCCAGATGCAAAATAGCTCATGATTTCCAACTAAAAATTTGAAAAAGCAAGCATCATTCTGTTGGATTCTGAAGAAATGATGAAAGATTACAAAAGCTTAAGCCTGGAGAAATTGCTAACTTCATCTAATGTAGGACTTTGTAGACCTAGCTAAATTAGAAATTAAATTTAAAATAAATATTTTTTTGTAATTTCATACTCTATAAGATACTAAAAAATTGTATTCAAGTAGAAGATTTAATTTAGATTTAATTTAATTTAATTTAGATTCTGGAATTATATTTTCCTAGAATATTCTTTCAAGTGAGGTATAATTAGAATTTAGTTAATAGATAATTCCAACAGTTTATGTATGACATGAATAATCTAGACAGAGTTGCCAAAAAATGGATGCTATTAATTAATAAATTTATAAAAAGAGCAATTTTTTGAGACTTTGGTGTAACATGGTATGAAGAGAGTAATTGTGTAAAATCTTTTTTTCTTCGACCTATACATAACACAGGAAGAAATTTCCTTAATTACATACCTTTATATACAATGAGAAAAAAAGCTATGTTTGAGGTTTGTTTTTATTTTGTTTTTGGTTTTATAATTTCTCCTAGGGCTTGACCTCTGGGCCTGAGTACTGTCCCTGAGCCTGTGTTTGCTCAAGGCTACTGCTCTACCACTTGAACCTCAGTGCCACTTGTGTTTGGCTTTTCCTGAACAGTTTATTGGAGATAAGAATCTAAGGAAACTTCCTACCTGGGTGGGATTTGAACCATAACCTTCAGATCTTAATATTCAGATATTCGGATCTCCTGAATATCTATGATAGATAAAATAATAATAATAAAAATAAAATAAATATAACAATAAATAATATTTGCAATGTTCTGATCTCAAGAATAACACTGGGGGGAAAATGAGGCAGCAAAGTTTATTGTAGTGTTCTTTGCAAAATTGGGAGGGCATCACAGCAGAAATGTAGTATTTTTTCACAATAGTGATAAGAAAATCATGATGTGAATTTAGGAATTTTTAAGGTGCACTTTACAAATTGGAAACTGTTGTACTAGGATGACTTTACGGCATAAAAACTTGGGATTGATTGTCATAGAAATAATGTCTTACTCTGATAAACAAATGTATACTCTTCAGGAATTAATTATTATAGATACTTCATAGGTTTATCTTCTACCAGAATGTGGCTATTTTTGTTGACTTTTAAATATGTTACGTCTCATTGGAAACTGCATCTATTGCAGAATTAAATAAAAGGCAAACAGATACTATTTAAATGTCTCTGATATGGCATGTTCAGAATTTGAAAATGAGTATTTAGTACTCATAGGAATTTTGAAGGACACATATGTTCTGTCCTCTTAACTATTATTCAGTTTTAAAAGTTAGTACTTTCCATAGAATAGAACTGTTTTCTGTTTTAGTATGAGATTACTGAAATAATGTTTTTTCAAAATAATGACAAGCATATTCTGAAAATATTGTATAGTTTTATAACCTTCAAGTTGATGAACCTCTGATAAAGAAAGGGGTAATTGAATAATATTTACTATACCTATACAGTGAAATTATATTTTATGTAGCTTATATTTTAATTAAATTTTATTGTCAAGAGGATATATAGAAGGGGGTTGCAGTAATTGTAAGGTATTGAATACATAACATGAACTTTTTACCCACTCCCTCATTTTTCTCACTGTTTTCCTTCACCCCAATACCCCTTACAAGTTGTAATGTTAATTGCCAACATTTTGTTTTGTGAGAATTGCTATTGCATTGGTTTGCCCTTTGTCCTTTGTCTTGCCATTTTGTTGTTCCTCTTCCCTTGCCAAATTAAGATAAATGTCTATACAATGACACATGATAGTGAAAACAAATACAGCAGGGAAAAATCCATAGGAGAAAACACAAAAGAAAAAAGAAATCACATAGTATATTAAAAACAACAACCACAAAGAAAAACCTCTGTTTCCATATATAGGAGTTCATTTTGCAGAGCATCATCTTACACATAGCTATTGAACCCTTGTGCTCATCTGCTAGGAAAATCCTTGATATTTCCTACTTATTACAAATAAAGGAAACCATGGAATCTATTTCTTTTTGTCCTGTGTATTTTACTTAGTAGGATTTTTCCAAGTCTTTCCATTTCCTTATGAAATGGAAGCATATAATTCCACCGGGTATATATATATATATATATATATATATATATATATATATATATATATATATATATATATATATATATAACACATTTTGTCAATTCGTTCATCTACTGAGTGGCACATTGGTTTAACACATGATTTCATGTAAGTATCACATAAGGCCATTCAAAAATGACAGATGCCACTTCCCCAGACATTCTAAAATCATTATTTCTATGTAAGAAAGGATTTCATGGTGGTACAAGTGTTGAGATATGTGGATCAGTCTAATGTATATCTTGCACTGAATTAGGCAGGAAGATATCCAATATCATATAGGATAAAAATGGTAGTGACAAAATATTCCCTTGAGAAAGGCATAGAAGGTTGCCAGAAGTATGAAGCTGTTCAGATAATTTTCAAGGATTTAGAAATGCAAGTGCAAGTATGTCTCTTTAAATAAAAATTATGTAAGTGGAAGGGAAAAAGAAGAGGAAGAGAAGAAATAACTGACAGCAGACCATTGTCCCAAGTATAAAAGGACATAATCTATAACTTCCAAGTTAAAAAGAGACCAATATAATACGTCCCACTTAATTTAGGTACTTGCAAAATGTTTACTTGGCTTTTTCCTAGTTTAATGCTCCAAAATAAATGAAGACGTACTTCAACCTGAACACTAACTCTGATTAGCCCTTTTTTTCTCACTTTGCACTTGGAATATAATCCCTAAGTTGATTATGTTGTGGCTGATTAGAGTCAGACTAAGGCACTTGTACAATTATCCCAGAATAGTTTGAAGCAGTTTCCCCTGAAGATATCCAATTAGATTGTCTAAAGCTGTACTTTGAACACACCATCACACTTAAGCACATAATTTCAAATTACACTTCAGCATTTCCTTGGCACATTCTACTTTGTGCCTCTGTCTTTTTGCACGTTCCTTTTGAGTTCATAGTTGCTCTATTTCCATTTCATCTGTAAAAACTGCTAAGAACATTGTTCAACTACGACTTCTTTTTTGCACACTCCCAGTCTATGTATGAAGGTACTTTGTCCATGTTAAGCAATAGGGTAGTACTCACTCTCTGAGAAGAAAAGTTCCACAATATAAACCTATGCCCACATTAGAGGATGTAGAATTTAAAACATTTTGAGTCAAACAGTGATATTAGAATTGAAAGGCTCCTTAGGGACATTTTCTTGGAGTTCATTAGTTTACCCAGGAGAAATATAAATATCCACAAAATCTGGAGCTAATTAGTAAGTATCCGAATTAACACTAGATCTTAGACGTTGTGTTATAACAAGTCACCATTGTATTGTTGTTACATCAGAATCCTTCCCTACTTGCAAATGGGTATAAGAAAATGAAAGAGGAACCTCCATACTGCTTTCCAAAGTGGTTGAACAAGTTTACATTCCCACCAACAATGAAGTAAGGTTGCTTTCTGTCCACATCTCCTCCAGCATCTGTTGTTGTTAGAGTTCTTGATTTTTGCTGTTCTAACTGGAGTGAGGTGATATCTCAATGTTGTTTTGATTTGCATTTCTTTTATGGCTAGGGATGTTGAACATTTCTTCATGTGTCTATTGGCCATCCTTCTTTCTTCTTCAGAGAAGCTTCTCTTTAAGTCTTTCACCCACTTATTTATTGGGCAGTTGTTTCTTTGAGGATTTGTTGTTGGGTGGTTTAATTTTTTGAGTTCCAAGTATATTTTAGATATGAGACCCTTGTCCGTTGTATGGCTAGTAAAGATCTTCTCCCAATCGGTGGGCTTTCTATTGATCTTGCTAGCTATGTCATTTGCCCTGCAGAAGCTCTGAAACCTTATGCAATCCCATTTGTCCAACCTTTCTTTGATTTGTTGTGCTTCCGGGTCTCTATTCAGAAAATTTCGGCCTGAGCCAAGGAGACCTAGGGTTTCTCCTATTCCATCCTGTAATGTTTTCAGAGTGTGTGCTTTGAGTTCAAGGTCTTTGATCCATTTGGAGTTGATTCTGGTGCAGGGTGATATATAAGGATCTAGCTTTAGTTTTCTAAATGTAGTTAACCAATTTTGCCAGCACCATTTACTGAAGAGGCTGTCTTTCTTCCATTCTATTGTTTTAGCTTCCTTATCGAAGATTAGATGGCTATACGTCTTGTAGGTTCATTTCTGGGTTTTCAATTCTATTCCATTGGTCCTGAGGTCTGTTCTTATGCCAATACCAAGCTGTTTTGATTACTATGGCTTTATAGTAGAGTTTGAAATTTGGTATTGATATTCCTCCAGCAGTGTTCTTTCCGTTGAGGAGCGTTTTTGCTATTCGGGGTCTTTTATTGTTCCATATAAATTTTTGGATTGCCTCTTCTATTTCCTTGAAGAATGAGGGTGGAATTTTGATAGGTAACGCGTTGAATTTGTAGATAGCCTTGGGAAGTATTGTCATTTTCACGAGGTTAATCTTGCCAATCCAGGAGCATGGGAGGTTTTGCCATTTTCTAAGTTCTGTGTTGATTTCCTTTTTCAAGATTTTAAAGTTTTCATCATAGAGGTCCTTCACTTCTTTGGTTAAGTTAATTCCTAGGTATTTTATTTTTTGTGGGGCTATTACAAATGGAGTTGCTTTCCTAATTTCAGCCACACTTTTCTCATTGTTGGCATATAGAAAAGCCATTGATTTTTGGGGGTTAATTTTATAACCTGCTACTTTGCCAATTGATCCAGCAATCCCACTTTTGGGCATTTACCCAAATGTTTACAAACAAGACCACACTAAAGCTACCAACACGACTATGTTTATTGCAGCATTATTTACCATAGCTAAGATATGGAACCAACCCAGATGCCCCTCAGTAGATGAATGGATCAAGAAAATTTGGTATATATACACAATGGAATTCTAGGCCTCCATCAGAAAGAATGACATTGCCCCATTTGTTAGGAAATGGAAAGGTTTGGAAAAAATTATATTAAGTGAAGTAAGCCAGGCCCAAAGAAGCATAGGTCCTATGGTTTCCCTTATTTGCAATATCTAGTATAGGTATGAGTCAAGCGGAAAAGGTCAGATAATGTGATGTTAGGAAAATGAACCCTTAAATATGTATTTTAATGTTTTCGTTTCTTTCATGCATGTGTTTCCAACGCATTTATAAGATTATTTCTTTGTTGCTTTGTATGTCCCTCCCCCACAGTGTAACCCCCGCTTTCACTATATTTGATGTCAGTATAACATGTGGAGGAGATGGGGACAAACAAGTCGTTTAAGGATTCAGGTGGACCTGTTGCAACAATGAGAAGTACAAAATGTCATGTCAAAACCAGCTTTACAATGTCGGTGTGGGAGGGGAGGGGGGTATAATTGTGTGGGGGGAGGGGGGTATAATTGGATGGGGGGAGGGGGGAGGCAGGGAAGGGAGGTGAAGGGTAAACCAAGGAGGAGGCTGCAATGCTTGGTAAGAAATGTATGCATTATCCTGCCCATGTAATTGTAGGCCCTCTGTACAGTATGTTCTCAAATAAAATAAAATTAAATTAAAAAAAAATGAAAGAAAGGCATTAAAGCAAAATGTCATATCTCTTCAGGCATTTAATCCTAGTGGTGAGGGTAATGTCTGAACTCTTCCATTCAATAAAAGGTTCAAGTTTATAAGAGTACTTCCTACATATAAGAGTTTGTGGCTGGTTGATTGATTTATTTCAGCATGGTGATACCCTAAGAAGTACTAGAGTTAAATAGAGTATATGGCAGTTATGATGTGTCAATGGCTATTGAGACATTTTCTATTCTAAAGAGGAATCAATTCCAGGAGTCTCAGTCACATCAGTAAAGCTGTATGTTCAACCTAAGACTTGGTCTTACATTTCCTACATTTATAATGAATAGGCTGATAAAATATCAAAACATATCTAAAGATATTCCAATAAAATCCCAATCTGTTGTGGATACATGGGTCACTCAATCGAACTATAGGACAAATCAGGCTTGTCTGTGCTGTAGATCAATCTCTAATCTGTTGGCTAAAATAGTCTTCAAAAATATTCACAGAATACCTCTAAGTAAATTCATGAGTGTTAAATCTGTATAATTTTGCTAAGGTCAAGATAAAAGCATTTGCTCCCAGCGTTTAAATCAACAGGATCTGTTGAACTCATGAATCCAGAATTTTATGGCTTCACATTCATACCTAAAAATTTTATCAATATGACAATTACCAATACACTGTTCTTATTAAACTTGTCTATATCCTTTTACTTTTCTTTTTCTTTTCTATTTTTTTGGGGGGGTCCAGTTGTGGGGCCTGAACTCTGGGCCTGGGCGTTGTCCCTCATCTCTTCAGCTCAAGGCTAGCACTCTATCACTTCAGCCACAGAGCCTCTTCCATCTTTTTTTTTCTGCTTATATGGTGCTGAGGAATCGAAACCAGGACCTCAGGCATGCAAGGCAAGCGTTCTACTACTGAGCCACCTTCCCAGCCCGTCCTTTTACTTTTCAATTCCAAATAGCATATTTCATTCAATATAATCCTGAAAATTCTTTCCTTCCTTTACTTCGGAAAATCTGTGTTTATTACTTTTTTGGTTCCTTGTTTTTTCTCTTTCTTCCAATCTTGTCCACACTGGTGCTCATATTGCTCACACTTGTGTGAGAACTTTTCTTTTCCTCTTCCCTTCAACAATACTCCCCCAATTATATTATCCTCTTTCATATCTATGGTCGTGGATATTTTGATGAAGTCTAAACAGACCTATCTTTGCATCTGTTTAATATAAACTTTAGAACTATCAGAGTTTTATCTCCTAACTCCACCATTTCCACCTGAGGACCTTATTACTAAGAATATCACTAACACAGTTGCCAGCCAGACCTGTGGAAGCACCTTAGATTTCTTCTTACCCTTCTTCTCCCTCCCATTAGATAAGATGAATGATCAAGATTTTTTCAGGTTCTGTCACAAGTTTCTATGTACTCCTTTTTATGCCCCTGACACCAGCCTGTTTCATTTACTCATCACCGTTACCTAGTCCTAAAACAACCATTTAAAAAGTATGTTTTTTCCCCATAGACTTTTCATATGGGCCTCTCCATCACCAAATTACTCTCTTTGTAAGCACACAGAGTGAAGACCTCAGACAAAAATTCTGCTATCATTCTTTACTTACTACATTGACTGTTGGCCTTAAATTTCTCATCCGTAAAAGGACGTAATCTACCAGAAATAATGAAGAATATATTTGTGGACTTCTAGAGCAAGAAAATAGAAAAGTGAAGAGACCTTACATTTTCCAACTTACCTTAAAAATAAGGAAATAGTCAAATTCAATTTGTTGGTATGAAGGCACAAATTGTTTCATGCAGAGTTAAAAATAAATTTTACCTCCTTGCTCTAAGGCTTAAGTCCTTTTAAGGTAAGTACAGATATGTCAGTAGTATTTTGTAAATTGTGTCATGTGTTTACAGCTGTATTGAAGAACATACATTTAATATATCATTGGAAAACATTGGTTATTGAATAGTATGTATATGAGAATATTATTTGAACTAATCAGACGAAGTTGAAAAGTACATCTTATTACATCAAAATGTGGAAATTAGTGATTTTATTTATAAGAAAACAATACCACCAAGAATAGTGGTATACATGAAAGAGACTGTAGGAATTACATTACGGTTTTTACTGTCTCTACCTGTTTATGTGATTATATTTCTTAATATTGAAACTCTCGTCTTGTTATTCTCATTGTATGTAATCCAAGGCTGTTGATTACTACGTATTCAATGTGGGAAATCTGGCTTCAAAATTGTTTAAAGTTTTTTTTTTTTCCTTTTCAATCACAGCATGGTCATTATCAGTGTACACTGTGGTTTTCATCATCATCATCAAAATTAATATTAGCATCATAATTTCTAACTATTGAAAGTCTGATATGTATCTATGATTTTGCAATTATTTTTCTGTTGATTAATAATTTTAATGTTACTGCTGTGCATACATCCATATTAAAATTTTGAACAAATAAAGTAACAAAAAAACTAAGCCATAACAGTTAACTTGATTATGTGCTTATAACAAATTATGGAATAGATTTTTGAAGTATTGCAAATTCTTAACCAGTATGAATTCACTTCCTCTCTCCCCACCACTAGACACAAATATTTAAGAGTTTGAACAGAATCATTTCAAGTAATATGCTATAAATGTTACTACAATATAATGTGCATATCTAAAATTCCTTTGAAAGTAATAAACTCTACTTTCTATTGAAGGTTAGTCATTTAATTCTAGGAAACTTTTGGAAAAATAGGCTGTATATCTTTGAAATAAAAAACGGTAAAAAAAATAGTGGCATAAAGTTTTAGAAGGTGTATGTCTTCAGAAATATGTGTGTGTGTGTGTGTGTGTGTGTGTGTGTGTGTATAGAAAGACACACATTTTTAGGGATCATTTGTCATCAGAAATATATACATCTATCTAAATTCATGTGTAACACTATGTACATTATAATGAAACAAACATCTTAAACCATATTTAAAATTTAAAAAGTACATCAAATCAAGTGCCAGTGACTCACGCCTATAAATGGAGCTATTCTGGTTAATGAGATCTTATATTTGTTTTTGAAACTAGCCCAGACAGAAAATTACTTGTTAGATTATTATCTCCAATTAACCACTATAAACAGGAATTAGCTCTGTGCCTCAAGTTGTAGAGTGCTGGCATTGAGCATAAAAAGCCTTAGGGACAATGCACAGGCCTTGTAAACAACAACAACAACAACAAGAGCAACAAAATATATTACAGTAATTTCACAAAAGCATCTTTTAACTGCTGTGAACATTTCTTAGAAACATTAATACATTGCCCCTACAAAATATTAAGTAAAAGTACAGAATATTTATATCTATGTTAAATACATGACTATTTAGATTGTTTAAGATATTTAGGTAATGATTAGGAATTAAGAATAATGCTAACATATTGACACTGGTCTTTTATTCCATTTTATGATAGTAATAAAATAATATTTGTAATGATAATGTAAAATTACTCTTGTTTGCTATTTGAATTATAATAAATGTTAAACATTTTTAAATGATTTCGACAGGAAAGAATCATTTTTTAATACTATCAATTATTTGTAATTTCAAAGCAATTAATAAATTTATTCCAAGGCTGGCTACTCTAAGACTGTGTTTGTTTTCTTGTTCTAGTTTTCATCTGTTGGTAGAAATTAAAATTCCAAAAATTCAGTGGATGTTGGCATTCAGGAACATCTCCATAGATACTAATATTGGAGTCCCTTAAATGCAATTGCTTTATTTCATTTGTTATTTTCACAAATAAATCAAGATAATAGTGTATTTTTTTTTCTTTTCATTGCTATTGGCTCTTATCTTGAGAATACTTTTTTTTTTCCTAGCAAAGTAGAGAAAAGCAATTGAATTGAACAAGTAACATATGGCTTTCATAAAACGCAGGTGCACAGATTTGGGTCTTCTGTCATTTGCTTAACGTTTCTTCCAGAAAAGGTTATCAATTACTTATAAATGATGCATAATTCCTAGGTATTCCAGTTATCGCATAAACTTTTTGATTGAGTTATCTTTGTAAAATTAAAATAAACAGACCAAAAAACTCAAAATAAACAGAAATCAAATCTTTGTTCTAAAAGCTGTATTTTAGAAATAGTTTTTTAGCCAACACTGAAAACATCTTTTTAGGTAATCTGCAATTTGTGTGAAGTATTTTTAACTTTTTTTTTGCTGACATATAATTCACATGCCATATATTATTTGCTTCTATAGTATACATTTTAGTGCTTTGGAAGTGAATTGTACAATCATAGATTTTCCAAGCCTGATTTTCACTTGCATTTCTTCAAATATAAATGCTGTAAATTTTAGAACAGACATTAAAATAGATGTAAAATTCACTTAAAAGAATTTGTCCAGCATACATCCTCTATAGTGTGTCAATTCAAAATTCGTTTTTGGGGATGATTTCCAAGGTCTCACACAGACTATTCAAGTGCACTGTCAATGAACTACATTCTATATCCAAACAAGTTTTTTTTTAATTCTCATTAAGGAAGTGGCGCTGTAGCTCAAGTGGTAGAGTGCTCGCCTTGAGCTGAAGAGCTGAGGGACAGTACCCAGGCCCAGAGTTCAGGCCCCACGACCTACAAAATAAATAAATAAATAAAATAAAATAAAATAAAATTCTCATTAATACATACATAGAAGTGTAATGGCTGAATCATATACAATTCTCTTTGACCTTTTGAAGACTTGAAAACTTGCTTGCTAAAATGATTGCAGTATTATACAAATCAATCTACTATGTGGAGTATATCAATTTCTCCACAAATGCATTACTATATTTTGCGTCATCTTTTTATATTCTGGGTATACTAGTGAGTTTTCGTTTTATTTTTTCTTAGAAACTAAAGAGGAGCTTATTTCATATGGTCCTCCTATTGACTATTAATTTACATATGTTCTTTGAATAAATATCCTGTTCTGGAAAAAATTATATAGAATTAGCAGATATAAAAGTACTTAAGACTCAAGATCATTGTAGCATTAACATTGCAGCATTAACAAATATGTGCCCTCTATCTGTTGGATATGTTTTCACTTCTTTCATAGAATTATAAAAGGTTATCAGTTGATATTAACCAGTATATTCTTCTTTTCTTTAGCCACTAATGCTTTCCATGTCAAATTTTTGGAAACCTTTACTGATCCAATGTCATGAATTTTTACATTTATGTTTTATAGGTTTTTACATCTCACATTTAGATTGATAAACATTTTTTATTTTAAAATTTTGTATAAGGTTTGAGGAAGTAGTCTAAGCTCATTTTTTTTAAATCTAGAGAGGCACTAGTGCCAATACACCCATTTACGATTCTATTTTTATTTCATAAAGTCATGGCATCCTCTTCAAAATCTGTTGATCATAAAACCAGAAATTTATTTTTGATAAATCTGTTATATTCTTTTATGTGTCTGTTCTTATAGTAGAGCAATGTTGTCTTCACTACTAAACCTGGTAATAAGATTCAAATCTAGTATGAGGGCTCAAGCTACACCATTTTACAAAATTGTTCTGAATGATCTGTATTACTTAAATTTACATACAAGTTTATTGAGCAGGTGGACCAATATTCTACAGAGTTATCTAGATGTTTGATAGTCACTCATATTTTGCAGTTTGTGAAAGCACACGATTCCAGATATTACATATAGTAAAATGTCTGAAGAGAATGCTTGAAACAACTAAAATTAATTTAGGAATGACTTAAAATTTACATAACACTATAGCACAATAAACCTGAATGATAATGACTTGAGCTGTACTACAGAGGAGAGTGAGAGGGGATAGAATAGAATGATGGACCACATACGAGCTGTATGTCATTTGTTTTGTGTATGTCATTTGTTTTGTGCTTCAAAAAACTGAAAGTCTTCAGAGAAGAGAAGGAGGAAAATAATTAAATAGTCCTGAATCAAGTTTCTTTCTAATCCACCTAATAGTGTGGACTGAGATTCAGAGAATATGGGAAAAAATAAAATAGAAAATAAAGCATTGTATAGACCTGTTACAATGTAAAGAAATTGTAATAAGAATATGATAATTAATTACCAAAGAAATAAGAGAAAGAATAGGTAAACTCTAAAGGCAAAAAGAATGAAGAGAGAAAAGAAGCAAAGTAAAAGCTTTATCAACAAACTCAAGAGTTTGGAAGTAGAAATATTCTAAATAACAATAAAATAACAATAAAATTTGCGAACATGGATAGAATATGGATCACATTGTAGCATATATAATTTTGAAAAAAACATACTAGTAATGAAAATTTAAAAGTCATAATTTAAAGCACTATTTACATTATAACTGCACAGTATAGTTCAGTGGTAAAAACTTGGTCTAGCATATGTGAAACAATGCTGTTATATCCCAAGCATTATAAAGTACACACAAAGCATATACATACAAAAACCACATAAACACACACACATAGCACATACACACATTTGGATTATTATTATCATATTAAACAAAAGAATTTACCACAAATGGTAAAAGTAATTTAATATAGGAAATCATAATATAGCTTGTACTATTTAAAAGTTTAGTAGAAATAAAATAGTGACAATATACTTGGATTCTTATAGATTAAGCTAATTGAAAAATAAGAAATTGAAGACGTGAGAACCTTTGCAAACAAGTTTTAAATAATAAACATTTTGAAACATTTATCCTTTTATTTTGACAAAAGATTGATGTTACTGGTGATAACCAGCTGCTCTATATCTCCCTAGGGATGGCTAAATATCTAATCATTTCAATCTGGATATTTTTATAATGAGGTCTCAGTTTCTCAGGCTCTCCTGAATTACAAACCCTATTCACAGCTACTACCATAGCTAGAAAATGGAAGCCACAAATCACCATGCCCAGCTCAAACTTTTTTTTTTAATTCAAGTACAAATATTTACAAAAAAGTGACCAGGTTATGAAGTCTTTCTTAATAAAGTATGTGCATCTTGGAAATATAGTAAGTATTTGTAACCTGGAAAATATGTTTAGAACTATAAGAAAATAAATTTATTTAAATTCTCCTACTATATGTAAATTAAGCAAATAATTTTAGATATTCACATGGTAAATATTTTAAAAGCAAAATATATGTGTCTGAATAATTTACATGTGTTAAAATCATGCAAAATTAAATTAACTAATCCTACAACTATGAAAAAAGAATTATCCTAAAGAAACAAAAGAGGTTCAAAATTTGAAATTTAGAAAATAAAATGAATTGTACTGTTTAGTTGCCCTAAATAACTGCAAACCATTTGTATATCAATTTTATAAGGAAAATACATGAACAAAGAAAGTAAAAGTATAGTAGTTGAATGTACAATTAAAATCCAATGAGAGGATAACAATGTTCCTTCCATAAGAAATATACTCATTGCCTTACTTATGTAACTGTAACCCCTCTGTATATTACCTTCACAATAAAAATTAAATTGAAATTAAAAATGAACCAAATAATATACCAATTAAGAATTCTTAAAAGCCATTGGTTAAAAACTTTATAAAATATGCCCCAAGTACCCGAAGGATATACTTTGATGATAATATTTAAATACATAAATTTCAGCAGAGAGGAAAAAATTTAAAAACCGTTACAAAGTAAAATACTAAAACAAAATATGATACTATAATAATCATCAGATAATTTTTTCAATTTTAATTTTAATGTTTACTGTGAAAATACTGTACAGAGGGATTACAATTATACAGGAAAGTTAATGAGTACATTTCCTATCAAGCATTGTAGCCTCCTCCTTTGTTTCCCCTTCCCATCCACTCCCCGTCCCCCCAACCAATCTTCCTTAACCCCCATCAAAATTGTAAGTTCGTTTTTCCATATAATGACTTGTACACATCATTGTTGAAATGGATCCACCTGTATACCTATTTAAACGATTTTTCCCTTCCCCTCCACAAATTATAACAACATCAAATACAGTGAAAGCAGGGGTTATAATATGGGGGAGGGACATACAAAGAAACAAAGAAATAATCTTATAAATGTGTCAGAAATAATCTCCAGAAAGAAAAAGAAAACATTAAAATACATATCTTGGGGTTCATCTCCCAAACATCAATTTATTTGACCTTTTCTGCTTGACTCAGACATATACTAGTTATTGCAAATAAGGGAAACCATGGGACCTAAGTTTCCTTGGGCCTGGCTTACTTCACTTAATATATTTTTTCCAGAATCTTTCCATTTCGTAACAAATGGTACAATGTCATTCTTTCTGATGGTGGCATAGAATTCCATTGTGTATATATAACATATTTTCCTGATCCATTCATCTACAGAGGGGCATCTGGGTGGGTTCCATATCTTAGCTAGGGTAAATAAGGCTGCAGTAAATATAGTTGTGCTGGTAGCTTTAGTGTGGTCTTGTTTGTGAACATTTGGGTAAATGCCAAAAGTGAGATTGCTGGGTCATAGGGGAGATCTATGTGGAGTCTTTTGAGGAACCTCCATACTACTTTCCTAAGTGGTTGAACAAGTTTACACTCACACCAACAATGCAGTAAGGTTCCGTTCTGTCCACATCCCCTCCAGCATCTGTTGTTATTAGATTTCTTGATTATAGCCATTCTAATTGGGATGAGGTGGTATCTCAATATTGTTTTGATTTGCATTACTTTTATGGCTAGAGAGGTTGAGCATTTCTTCATGTGTCTATTGGCGATCCTTCTTTCCTCTTCAGAGAAGTTTCTCTTCAAGTCTTTAGCGCACTTATTTATTGGGCAGTTGTTTCTTTGAAAATTTATTGTTGGGGAATTTAATTTTTTGAGTTCCAGTTATATTTTAGAGATGAGACCATTGTCTGTTGTATAGCTAGTGAAGATCTTCTCCCAATCCGTGGGTATCTATTGATCTTGCTAGCTATGTCCTTTGCCATGCAGAAGCTCTGGAATTTCATGCAATCCCATTTGTCCAACCTTTCTTTGATGTGTTGTGTTTCTGGGTCTCTATTAAGAAAATTTCGGCCTGTGCCATGGATACGGGGGTTTCTCCTATTCCATCTTATAATGTTTTCACAGTGGCTGCTTTGATTCTGAGGTCTTTGATCAATTTGGAATTAATTCTGGTGCAGTGTGATGTAAAAGGATCCAGCTTTAGTTTTCTAGAAGTGATGAACCTATTTTGCCAGCACCATTTACTGAAGAGGCTGTCTTTCTTCCATTCTATTTTTTTTAGCTCCCTTCTCAAAGATTAGATGGCTATAGGTCTATACGTTCATTTCTGGATTTTCAATTCTATTCCCTTGGCCCTGAGCTCTGTTCTTTTGCCAGTACCAAGCTGTTTTTATTACTATGGCTTTGTAGTAGAGTTTGAAATTTGGTATTGTTATTCCTCCAGCACTGTTCTTTCTGTTGAGAATCGTTTTAGATATACGGGGTATTTTATTGTTCCATATGAATTTTTAGATTTCCTCTTTTATTTCTTTGAAGAATGAGGATGGAATATTGATAGGTATCGCCTTTTATTTGATGATAGCCTTGGGAAGTATTGCCATTTTCAAGATGTTGATATTTCCAATCCAGGAGCATGGGAGTTTTTGCCACTTTCTAAGTTCTGTTTTGAATTCCTTTTTCAAGTTTTTAAAGTTTTCATCATAGAGGTCCTTCATTTCTTTGGTTAAGTTATTTCCTAGATATTGTATTTTTTGTGGGGCTATTACTAATAGAATAGCTTTCCTAATTTCAGCCACATTTTTCTCATTGTTAGCATACAGAAGAGCCAATGATTTTTGAGAATTAATTTTATACTCTGTTACTTTGCCAAAGTTTTGAATCAGCTTGAGTAATTTGGGAATGGAGTCTGTGTTATTCTTTAAATAAAAGATCATGTCATCTGCAAAGAAGGAGTGTTTTATTTCTTTTTTGCCTATTTGGATCCCCATTATGTTTGCATCTTGTCTTATTGCTGTAGCTAGGCATTCTAATACTAGATTGAAGAACAGTGGAGAGACTGGACATTATTGTCTCATTCCTGAGTTAAGAGGAAATGGCTTTAGTTTTTCACCATTAAGTACAATGCTTGCTGTAGGTTTGTCATATACAGCCTTTATTGAGGAATGTTTCATGGATTCCTAATTGTTCCAGAACCTTCATCTTAAAGGGGAGTTTGATCTTGTTAAATACTTTTTCTGCATCTATTGAAATAACCATGTGGTTATTATCCTTGCTCCTGTTGATGTGACTAATTATACTGACTTGAGTATATTGAACCAGCTTTGTTTCCCTGAAATGAATCCTGTTTGATCATGGTGTATGACTTTTGGATGAACTTTTGAAGTCGATTGGCCAAAATTTTGTTGAGAAGTTTTGCATCAATGTTCATCAAAGAAATTGGTCTATAGTTCTCTTTCTTTGATGAGTCCCTGCTTCGTTTTGGGATGAGGGTTATGATAGCTTCATAGAATGAATTCGGTAGTGAACTTTCTCTTTCAATTTCATTGAAGAGTTGGAGGAATATTGGTGTGAGCTCTGCTTTGAATGCCTTGGCGAATTCTGCTGTAAAACCATCTGGTCCTTGGCTTTAATTAGATGGGAGGGCTCTTATTGATGCTCTATTTTAATACTTGATATGGGCCCATTAAGATGATTTAACTTATCTTTTGTTAGTTTCGGCATGTCAATATTTTTTAGGAAAAGGTCCATTTCTGCCACGTTCTCAAACTTATTAGCATAAAGTTTTGAGAAGTATTCCCTTATAATGTTCTGAATCTTGGTTGTTTCTGTAGTAGTGTTTCCATTCTCATCTCTAAGTTTATTTATTTGGGTGTGTTCTCTTCTTTTTCTGATAATATTTGCTAAGGGTCTGTCAATTTTTTTTCCCGAAGAACCAACTCTTTGTTTGATTGAATCTTCCTATTTTTGGGGGGGATTCTAATTCATTTATTTCTGATTTAATTTTAATTATTTCTTTCCATTTACTGGTTTGGGATTTATTTTGCTGCTCTTTTTCAAGGAGGCTCAGATGCCTCATTAGATTGTTGGTTTCAGATCTCTCCAATTTGTTGATGTAGTAACTCAGAGCTATAAACTTGCCTCTGAGTACTGCTTTGCTGTGTCCCGAGGAGCTGGTAGTTTGTGTGTTCATTTTTGTTGAATATCATGAACATTTGAATTTCTTGTCTAATCTCTTCCCTGACCGACTCATGATTCAGCAGTGTGTTCTTCAGCATCAATGTGTTACAGGACTTTCTTTGATGGCTTTTTGTGTTGAGTCCTAATTTTATTCCCTTGTGGTCTGAGAGAGTGCAAGGTATAACTTCAATGTTTCTGAATTTGGACAAGTTTGCTTGGTGTCCTAAAATGTGGTCTATTTTGGAAAATGTTCCATGTGCTGCTGAGAAAAACGTGTATTCTGAAGCTTTTGGGTGAAATATTCGGGAGATGTCTGCTATATCTAGTTGATCTATGCAGTTGTTTATATCTATGATATCTCTGTTGATATTTGCCGAGTTTATCAATCTAGTGGGCAAAGTGATGTGTTAAAGTCCCCAATAACTAATGTCTTTGGATCTATGTGGTATTTGAGGGAAAGTAATGATTCTTGGATAAATTTGTTTGCTCCGTTGTTTGGCGAATAGATACTTAGAATTTTAATATCCTCCTGAAGAAGAGATCCATTAATTAATATGTAGCGACCTTCTTTATCTCTTCTTACTATTTTTAATTTGAAATCTATTTTATCTGATATTAGAATTACAACTCCTGCCTGTTTATGGGGGCCGTTTGATTGGTAGATTTTGTTCTAACCTTTCACATTGAAAATGTGTTTGTTTTTATGGGCAAGATGTGACTCCTGAAGGCAGCACATAGAAGAATCGTGCTTTTTAATCCAGCTAGAATGATTCACTACTAATTCAATCTTTTTTTCATTTGTTGTAGTGAGAATTCTTCCACCTATGACATTTTTTATATGTATGACATCCTTTTACATAGATTATAGATTTGCATCTGAATTGTACATCCTACCCGTCACCGAGTACTTTCAAAAGAAAGAAAACTTGTGTCACGCTTGGCTTCTCACTCCGTAATTGCATTTTTGGCAGTGCTGGGATCTAAAATCAGGGCCTAGAAGGTTCAATTCATGAATGAGTGGCTGTCAGCACAGCAGCCTCTAGCCAATTCAGCTGCTAGGCCTTTCCTAGGACCTGAGATCGAGCCCCAGATTTTGACCCCATGATGTTGACCCCATATCAAGCTTAGTATAGTTATTCATTTTATTTTTGTTTTTTTCATTTATTTACCATGTATTTTATCGACTGCTAATACACATGAAATATTTATTACATTTATTACATAGGATATAGATTTGCCTATATATGAAACTTCACACCTGACACCCAGGACTTTCACAGAAAAGGAAAAAAAAATATGTCACCATGGGCTTCTTAATGCACGATTCAATTTTTGTGAGTGCTGACAACTGAATTCACAGCCTACAAGACCCAATTCATGAACACGTGAGTGTCAACACACCAGCCTGGGGCATATGTAGCTGACAAGCATTTCTAGCACCTGAGATCAAGCTCCAGGCATTGAAAATATAAGAACAGATTGACATGAAGATGGTAGTACACAAATAAATACAGATATTTATAGAGTGCCAGAGATGTCTATACATTCTTCAGTTATATACACTACATTTCTACCAATTCTTGGGTATTTATTTTGCCTCCATGTAATTAACATTATTGTTTTCATCCTTAAGGAAATATTAATTAATTCAACCACTGTTTGGAAAATATTGCGTCCATGTAATTAATAGTATTCTTTGAATGTGTCAAAAAATACTCATTAAAATCCATTGGCCTCCTAAAATCACTCTGTCTAATTGTATACTACTATTCAGAAACAACCAATTCCATCTTGCCATTCATAACGTTCCATCAATATTCCTATGAATAGGAACGAGACTCAGGATTTTCCTTCATTTGTAGGGGACAGGAAGGGGCTTCTAACACAGGACCTATGTTTCCGTGTTGGCCTATGGCTTTCCTGGAAGCCCGCCAGCCTTCAGCAGTTCCAGGTTATCGACATTTTTCAGCCGTGTCATTCAGACATAGGATGGTCACCTTGCAAACCCAACAAATGTAAAACCGGCAGCCATCTGCAAGTTGCCAGTTTTGTTTTGTTTTTTCTGTGTCGCATTAATTTTTTTTTCCTATCAGCCTTTGGGGCCCAGGAACCCAGGTTCAGCTGTGGGTTCAGTAGCTGCACCCCAGCCTAGAGTGATCAAAGCTGAGGCAGAATTGCCACGACCTGAGTTCAAGCCCTGTGCTTGACAAAATAAAAAGAAATAAATAAGTACATACATTGATACATTAAAAATATTTAAAATATAATGAGGCTCCTTGTCTTGGAATTCATGCCCATTTATCTGCCAGGCCTGGGATTTGAACTCAGGCACTTGACAAATAAAAAGAAATAAATAAGTACATAGATTGATACATTAAAATATTTAAAATATTATGAGGCTCCTTGTCTTGAAATTCATGCCCTTTTATCTGCAATGCCTGAGATTTGAACTCAGGCTCTGGGTAAAAATCCAGCACTGTGGGGGATGGGAAAGTTCACCGTGCAGGAAGACAAAAGTCAGGCCTGTTCCTAGGGCCTGAATTCAAGTCCTAACACTCTAAAGAATAATATGCTTATACATTTTAAATACATGATTTATATTTACATACACGTTTACTGCATATTGTGATTAGTGTAGTTATTCATTTTATTTGTGTCTTATTTATTTCTTATGTATTTTAGTGAGTATGATTATACATATACCATTTTTTGCATCTTTTTACATAAGAAATAGGTTTGCCTATGTATTCTACATCATTCCTGAGACCCAGGGCTTTCACTGATAAGGAAAACAAGTGTGACAATTGGCTTTTCCACCAAGATGAAGTTTTTGGCAGTTCTGTGACTTGAACTCAGGGCCTAGCAAGCCCACTTCATGAATGGTTAAATGTTAGCACACCAGACTGATGCAAGTGAATTTGGCAGGCAAATTTGAGGACCTGAGATCAAGCCCTAGCAATCGCCAATATATAAACAGATAGATGTTTAGATTGCAGTGTGTTTGTGTGTGTGTGTGTGTGTGTGTGTGTGTGTGTGTGTGTGTGTGTGTGCATGTGTGTGTATTTACCTATGTATATGCATCTATAAATATATACAGAGAGAGACAGAGAGGCTTTTACGTAGATTCTAGTGTGTAACCCTATATAAAGAGTGATGTCTATAGCTTATTTTTATATATTCCATTACTACCAATTATTTGATCTAAAATTATGGCTCCATAAATTAATCATGGTAGAACACTTAATAAAGAATTAATCAATGAACTATATTTATTGCATACAATATTATACAGGAATGACTCTCTACTAGTAATTCAGTTAGTACATTTCAAACATTCTATTAGTGTTCCTATACATAAGAACGAGTTTCCTAGGATTTTCAGCCGTGTATAGGTGGCAGTCCTAGGATCGAACTCAGGGCCTAGGTGTCTGGGTTGGACTCAGGCTTCACTGACAGCCCCCAGACTTCATCCATGCAAGCACATGTAAATTTTCAAGCTGAGTCATTAAGACCCAGGAGGGTCACAGTACTAAGGAAACAAAGGTAAAACTGTTGTGTAAAACTTCCTGTTTTTCTCCTCCTCCATTTTTGTTGATATGATGTACTTTTGCCGGTGCTGGGAATTGAATTCTGGTCCTAGGATCCCTGAATCATTTGTGGGTGTAAAGGCTGCACCCCAGCCTATGGTAATCATGGTTTAAGACACAATAAAATGGTTCGTTGAGCAAAAGGAGCTCAGGGAAAATGCCTAGGCTCACAGTTCAAGCCTCAGAACCTGCCATGGTGATGTTAGTTAAATGAACCCTAAGATATATATTCAAATGTTTTTTTTTCTTTCATGCATTTGTTTCTAACACATTTATAAGATTATTTCTTTGTTGCTTTGTATGTCTCTCTCCCAAGGTATAACCCCTGCTTTCACTGTATTTGATGTCAGTATAATTTGTGGAGGGAAAGGGGAAAAACAAGTCGTTGAAATAAGGATACAGGTGGACCCGTTGCAACAATGAGAAGTACTAGTTGTCATGTCAAAAACGAACTTTACAACTTTGGTGGGTGGAGGAGGATTGGGGGACGAGGGGGAAGGCTGGGAAGGGATGGGAAGGAGAAACAAAGGAGGAGGCTACAATGCTTGGTAAGAAATGTACTCATTATCTTGCCCATCTAATTGTAACCCCTCTGTACAGTATTTTCAAAATAAAAAATAAAAATTTAAAAAAGAGCCATTAATTCCATGTGTCTGTGTATGTATGCCTGTATATGTATCAGTGAACATCCAGAGTTTTTATGAAGAAAGGCACCCAGCTAGGAAATTTGCTTTGAATAGAATGATTTCAGAACACAGAGAGTGCTTTCAAGACAGTGCATGTTCCGGGGGTACCCTCACTGTTCCCAGGGTAGCTTGAGGGTTCTTCATACCCCAGGCTGCTGGAGGAAGTCTACTTCATTTTTAGAACAGGCAGACAAATAGCCTCACTCCTATAGAACTGTGTAACAAACAATTCATCTGGGCCATTCAATGAGGATGAGTGTTGACATGCTCTGAAGATCAGGAGAAAAAGGCCTCTTTGTACCCCAAGCTATCTCTCTCCCCATTGCTCTGTTTTCATAGGAAGCCTTCATTTGTGCTACCTCCCGTCTCAGGCCACGTTCCCTACACTCATCCTGTCTTTGTAAGACTATGTTTCTGTTTTGAAACAAACTACTACCATTAATTCAAGAGTCCTTCTGGCAGACAATTAGGGCACTGAACCTACTGAAATGATTCATTATTAGCAACGGTGCCTCTGTGGGGGGGGGGGGGGGCTGCGTGCGTGCGCACACAGGCACACGTGCATTCACCAGTCCTGGTGCTTGAACTCAGGACCTTATCATTGTACATCAGTTTCTCCTATACAAGGACAGCACTCTACCACTTGAGCCACAGTACCACTTCAGGGATGTGGAACTTTTCTATGAATGTGGTACTCAGCATTCAAACCCAGGGTTTAACACATGCAAAGCAGTCTACCCCTACGAAAAATTTTCAGCACTCCACTTCAGGTTTCTTTCTTTCTTTTCTTGTAAGTTGGAGGTGTTGAAGTCTGGGCCTGGGTTCTGTATCTGATCTCTTCAGCACAAGTCTAGTGCTCTTCCACCCGAGCTACAGTGCCCCTTCAGGCTTTTTGGTGGTTTATTGGAGATAATCATCTCAAGGAATTTCCTGCCCAGGCTGGCTTTGGACCATAATCTGAGATAGTTTTGAACCGAGATATTCAACTTCCTGAGCAGGCAGGATGATAGACCTCAGCTAAAGACATCTAAGCGATGACACTTTGCTTCAAGAGGGTCCTTGGCTCCACATTTTAGAACGTTAGCCATGAGCCCAAGAAGAAATTCAGAACCTAGGTTCTGAGTTCAAAGTTCATGATGGAGAAAACTAAACCAAAACAATTGTCTGTAGGAGACAAGTCACTAGAACTCAGTATATACATAAATTTGGCCCTGCCTTGGTGACATATCTTAGCCTCAACTTTCTCATCTGCACAATCATCTTACTTGTGTAGGTCTTATAAGGACCAGATGAAAGTAAACAACTCATGAAGGACTCAGCACATAGCAGCCTGTGAAGGACTCAACGCATAGTACTCCATGAATGACCCAGCACCCCGTGAAGGACTCTGCACCCAGCACCCCAGGAAGGACTCATAACATAGCTATGTCACATAAACTGTCATTAGATTTAGGGTGCTTTAATCAGTATCACTAGTCTTTCAGATACACGTCACAAAACACACAAGTTTACATCTAACGATTTAGAAGGGTGTTTTGTGGGGAGTGTCATCAGCCTCGGGGATTGCACTCATAGGCTGGAGGTACTGTCCTAAGATATTTTCCTCAAGGCTAGAGATCTACCAATTTGAGGCACAACTCAGAGTCTCCCACACTTCCTACCAGGGTTGAGTTTTCAACCCACCAGTGTCTGATCTCATCCCCCGAGTAGCAAGGGGTGAGTCAGCAGCATCTGATTCCATGGTTGACCTCTTGCTAAGTCAGGTTAGATGGCAGCCATGAAATCCTGGCCTTCTATAATTGCAGTCAGAACATTCTAATTTGTTTTTGGTGTCAGTCCTGGGGCTTGAGTAAGGGCCTAGACACAGTCCTTAAGCTTTCATGCTCAACTCCAGTGCACCACTGCTTGAGTGACAGCAGTACTTCTGGCATATTCTGTGCATGTGATAGTGTGGAATCGAACCCAGGGCTTCATACATACTAGGCGAGCACTCTATCACTGAACCCCAGGAATGACAAGTGTAGAAATAGATATGTAGATTGTTACACACACACACATATATATACATATATATATATACATATAGAAGTATATGTATATATGTATGTATGTATGTATAAAACAAGACACAAATGTCTGTATATTAATTATATATACTATATTACTACCAATTATCGATAAATTATTCCTTCCTTTTTTAAGTATTATTGTTGAATACATAAAAAAGTATTAATTGAAAATTAGTCAATGTACAATAATTATTGTGTATAATTTTATAATATAATCATACATTAAGTACTAATGTAATTGTTAATTTGCAACATTCCATTCGTATGGATATATATCAGAATGCGTTTCTTAGAATCTACTGCCACTCATAGGTGGCAGTCCTGGGATTCGCACACCGGGCCTAGGTTGCTGATTTTGGCTATGCCTTCCCTGACAGCCCACTAAACTTCAGCAGTGCAAGGTCATGTACACTTTCTGGGCCGTGTCATTTAGAACCAGGATGGTTGCAATGCAAAGGAAAAAACAATGTAAAACTGCCTTCTGGGACTTCCCAGTGTTATCCTTCTCCTTTTTTTTCCTCTCTTTTTTCTTTTTTTTTCAGTTTTGGGGCTAGAACTATGGGTCTGGGTGCTGTCCCTCAACTCTTCAACAAAAGGCTATCGCTCTACCACTTGAGCCATAGCACTATTTCCGTATTTTTTTCTCCTTATGTGGTGCTGAGGAATCGAACCCAGGGCCTTATGTATGCAAGCCAAGCCGTCTATTCCTGAGCCACCTTCCCAGCACTTCTCCTTTTTTTTTTTTGCCAGTCCCAAGGTTTGAACTTGGGTACTAGGATCTCAGGATGTGCTGTGGGTCCTGAAGTTGCACACCAGCCTAGGATGATCGAAGCTGAGACAGAGTTGTCATGAGCTGAGTTGAAGCCCCAGGCATGGCCAAAATAAAATTAAGGCTCTGGCTTGGAATTTGCACCATTTTTCTGGCAGTCCTGGGATTTGAACTCAGGGTCTGGGTAACTCTGTGGCACTGTGGGGGAGAGGAAGCTCATGATCGTTGAAGAAAAGAATTTCAGCCTAGTTCCTAGGGCCCAAATTCAAGCCCCAGCACTGAAAAAAATAATATTCATATATGACATCTATTTACATACATGGGTTTAATCCTTATGATATTTATTATCCCTATTTTTTATTTTAATTAGTATTATTACATATATAACATCTATTTCATTTATTACATTTTATCACATGGATTTATTTACATATGGATTATACATCTTACTGAGACCCAGGACTTTCACAGAGAATGAAAAAAAATGTCTCAAAATTGGCTTCTAACTCCACATATAAAATTTTGGCCATGCTGGGATTTGAATTCACAGCCCACAATGCCCAATTCATGAAAGTGTCAGTTGTAAAACAGAAGGCTTTGGCAAACTGAGCTGCCAGCCAGTTCTGAGGACCTGGGAACAAGCCATAGTAGTTAATGATAGATTCAGATATATATATATAGATAGATATAGATATAGTTATAGATATAAATATATATATAGATAGATAGATGTATAGTTTGCAATATATATGAGAGAGAGAATGTGAGGATATTAAATTATATATATTATGAATTATTATTAAATTATGCCTCCCTTTAGTGAAGTATCATGGTTGAATACTTATTAAAGCATTAATGTAAAAGTAGTCAGTATTCTTTAATTGGGAGAATCATACCATGGTGCTAGAATGGAAGACATAATCCACTACTTTTTGTGTGGCATTCTATAAGAAAATCGTGAACCAGATGCAAATTTAATTGTTACTTTTATAACATTCCATTAATAATTCACATGAATAGGTAAGATTTTCTCCATATCTCCATCCATTTGTAGGTGGCAGTCCTGGCATTTAACTCTAGGCCTGAGGAGTTTACTTTGAAATGCAAACCATTAGAATGACACTGTGAAGATTTCAGTTCATCACAATGAAAAAAAAAAAAAAAAAACACCCAGGGAAAACTCACCCAGCCAGGGCCACCAGTCCCAGGAGTGGCTTTCTTCACTGGTAATCAGAGCCAGAGGCTGCCCCTCCCTTTAGCAGCATCGACAATCAATTGAAATTCTGTAAACAGAAGCCCTGAGAGTGGCTCCAGGCTGGGCTCTGTAATTATCTCACAAACCAGCCCCTGGGAAAAGCTACTGTGTGCTGAAAGGCCTCAACTCTACCCAGAACCTAGCTTCATCACAGCATCTCCAAACTCGAGGAAAAAGCCATCTCCCTCTTTTGTGATACTCAAAGCAGATCTCCCTTCCATTGAACTAACCTGAGAGGAGGATCGCAGAGCATTTTTCTGCCTGTTCAAAGAAACTGACTTAAGTAACCAACCAAGCCACAGGAACAAAACAGACCAGAGACTCAAACAAGAGGCTCGTTACAGACACAAGGGAGATATAGGATTTTTCCCATCCCTCCCCAAAAAATCAAAGAACTTTTTTTTGTTGTAACATTAATAAAAAAATTTCTTTTTCTAAACATTTTTTTAATCCTTAATTTTTACCTTTTTTGAATAAAAATTATTTTCTGGTAATTTTTTTTCTCTTAGAATTTTAATTTAGGGGTATAAGTGTGTGTGCATTTTTCTTTATTTTTTTGTTTTGTTTTTGTTTTGTTTTGTTTTGTTTTTTTGTTTAGCTCTACTGAACTTCTGATCTTTTTTCTTTCTTTCTTATCCTTTTCACCTTTTCTTCTCTTTCGTTCTTCTTTATATGACTTAATTGCTGTTCTGCACATCCTCAGTTAAACCCGCAGTCGATTATTAGATCTTATCCCCCATTCTGTACACACTTAATCTACAAATTTATTACTCAATTCAAAACCTCTTAGACTTAAATTCCTTAATAGCAGTACCACCTCTTTATACCTATAAAATATTTTAAGTATTTTGATTTTTAAGTTTTTCACATCTCCTTTATATCCCTACCCTTCTCTCATTATATTCATGCTCTTCTCTGAATAGTTTGTTTTCCAATCTGTATAAGATATTTAATTTTTACCTTTCTATTTTTTCTGGTCTCTTTTTGTTTTCTTTCTCTTTCTGCTTTTTTCTCTCTCTCTCTACTTTCATCCTATATAACATATTTTCTGCTTTGAGATTAGGACTTAGTTAACAATCCCTGTGCCTTCCCACATCACACTATTCTTATTGTTTACCCAGATCTCTTCCTACACCTAATAATTTCTGGCTTACCAAATTCTTCTTTGCTGTTCATCGCCCATTAAGGTATAGTTGTTTGATGTTGAATAGATCTATCTGTTGAACTAGATTATATCTGCAGACTTTTGACTGTGCAAATACAGACTTTGGTTGATTCTGGCCATAATATAGTGTTCTAGCACAAAACTGGTGTTAATTTCATCACAAATGGGCAGAGTAAGCTGGAAAAACACAAGAAAAATGGCAAGTACGGTACCTCAAATCCCACTCATGATAATCAGAGGACAGAACAGATAATGAATAATCCAGAGGAGAGTTCCCAAATAGCTCTACAAACACTGCTGGCAAAGATGATCAATGAAAAGATTGAAAACATACAAAGGAATCTTTATGAGCATGACAGGGAGAGAGAGGAGGCAATTCAAAAGATTACACAGGAATATCATGAGCATGAGGAAGCTACACAAAACCTGATAGGATTTGCATGAGCAGCTTGAGAATACTCAAAGAGAAAGGCAGGAATGGAAGGAGAGAGCTGAGAACACTCAAAGAGAACTACAGGAATCTCATGAATGGGAGGAAGCTAAGGAAAGAGTAATACAGAAATTGAGAGATCAGGATGAGAATACACAAAGATCACTAAAGGCATTCATGGAATCCATTAACAAAGAGCTGAAAGAAGTCAGGGAAACCACAAAGGGAAAGCTGAATGGAACCCAAAAGAAGGAATGGGAGCCCAAGGAAACCATAACCAATCAACTAAGTGATTTGAGAATAAACACTGAACACCAAATTAAGGAAGTAAGAAGTTCATACAAGATCTGAAACAAAGCTTCAACAAAGAATTTGAAGCCATCATAGCTGACCAACTAGAAAGAAAAGAAAAAAAAACACAAAGTAGAAAGTCTTGACAGCAGGTTAGACCATTCAGAAAATCAAATCTCGGGCATTGAAGATAGCCTAGACATTATAGAGAAAGAACATACAACAATCCAAGAAAAATCTAAGAAATATGAGAGATCTATCCATCACTTGGAAGACACCATCAGAAGGCCGAATCTAAGGATAATAGGTGTAGAGGAGCACCTAGAAACAGAAGTTAATGGTCAAGGAACTTTGTTTAACAGGATCCTAGCAGAGCACTTCCTAAACATACAAAAAGATAGGCCTATTCTAATACAAGAAGTTTTAGAACTCCAAATATACGAGACCAGAGTAGAACATCCCACCGTCACATTATAATCCACACAGGAACAACTCAGACCAAGGAAAAGATCCTTAAAGCTCTCAAGGAGACAAGATTAATCAGCTATAAATTGAAACCAATTAGAATCACCACAGATTTCTCAGCAGAGATAATCAAAGCAAGAAGAGCCTGGAATGATGTATGCCATGCCCTAAAAACAAAAAATATCAACCAAGAATACTGTACCCAGCTAAATTCTCCTTCATAACTGAAGGCCAAATAAAAATCTTCCTTAAAAAGAAAAATTGAAACAATACATCTCCAACAAACCAGCCCTACAAAAGATTCTTAAAGACATCCTACACATAGAAAACCAAAAAGACCACAATAAAGGCCAAGAAACTGCACCAAAACTGAGAATCCAAGAACAATAGGAAGAACCCAGCTTTCCCACGCCCAAGAAGGTGGATAACATGGCAGAAACTCCCAAATACCTCTCAGTCCTATCTCTTAACATTAACTGACTTAAAACTCCAATTAACAGACATAGACTTTCTAGATGGATTGAAAAACAAGATTCTTCTATCTTCTGCGTTCAGGACTCAAATCTCATCCATAAAAACAAACACATTTTCAATGTGAAAGGCTGGAACAAAATCTACCAAGCAAATGGCCCCCATAAACAGGCGGGAGTTGCAATCATAATATCAGATAAAATAGACTTCAAATTAAAATTTGTGAGAAGAGATAAAGAAGGTCGCTACATACTAATTAAGGGATCTCTCATTCAGGAGGCTATTAAAATTCTAAATATCGATTCGCCAAACAAAGGAACACCCAAATTTATCCAAGAATCATTACTTTCCTTCAAATCCCACATAGATCCAAAGACATTAATTGTTGGGGATTTTAACACACCACTCTCCCCACTAGATAGATCAACTCCCCAAAAACTCAACAGAGAAATCGCAGAGATCTCAACAGATGAATAGATCAACTAGATTTAAGAGACATCTACCGAATATTTCACCCAACACCATCAGAATACACGTTTTTCTCAGCAGCACATGGAACATTTTCTAAAATAGAACACATTTTAGGCCACAAAGCAATCTTGTCCTAATTCAGAAACATTGAAGTTCTTCCTTGCATTCTCTCAGACCACAAGGGAATAAAATTAGAACTCAACACCAAAAGCCACCAAAGAAAGTCTGGTAACACATGGAGGCTGAACAACACTGAACAACACACTGCTGAATCACGAGTGGGTCAAGGAAGAGATTAGAAAATAAATTCAAATGTTCATGCTATTCAACAAAAATGAGCAAAAACATTACCAGCACCTCTGTGACACAACAGAGGCAAGTTTATAGTTCTGAGTACCTACATCAACAAATTGGAGAGATCTGAAACCAACAATTTAATGAGTCATGTGAACCTCCTTGAAAAAGAGCAGCAAGATAAACCCCAATCCAGTAGACGGAAAGAAATAATTAAAATTAAATCAGAATTAATTGAATTAGAATCCAAAAAAACTATAGAAAGAATTCACAAAACAGACTTGGTTCTTCGAAAACATTAACAAAATTGACAGACCCTTAGCAAATCTTATCAGAAAAAGGAGAGAACACACCCAAATTAATAAACTCAAGATGAGAATGGAAACATCACCACGGAAACAAACAAGATTCAGAACATTATAAGGGAATACTTCTCAAAACTTTATGCTAATAAGTTTGAGAACTTGACAGAAATGGACCTTTTCCTAGCAAATATTGACATGCCAAAACTAAACCAAGATGAGTTAAACCAGCTTAACAGGCCCATATCAAGCATTGAAATAGAAACAGCAATAAGAGACCTCCCAGCTATGAAAAGTCCAGGACCAGATGGGTTTACAGCAGAATTTTACAAGGCCTTCAAAGCAGAGCTCACACCAATATTCCTCCAACTCTTCAATGAAATTGAAAGAGAAAGCTCACTACCGAACACATTCTATGAAGCCATCATAACCCTCATCCCAAAACCAGGCAGGGACTCATCAAAGAAAGAGAACTATAGACCCATTTCTTTGATGGACATTGATGCAAAACTTCTCAACAAAATTTTGGCCAATCGACTTCAACAATTCATCCAAAAAATCATACACCATGATCAAACAGGATTAATTTCAGGGATGCAAAGCTGGTTCAATATACGCAAATCAATTAATATTGTTCATCACATCAACAGGAGCAAGAATAAGAACCACATGGTTATCTCAATAGATGCAGAAAAAGCATTTGACAAGATCCAACACCACTTTATGATGAAGGTACTGGAAAAATTAGGAATTCATGGAACATTCCTCAATACAATAAAGGCTGTATATGACAAACCTACAGCCAGCATTATACTCAATGATGAAAAACTAAAGCCATTTCCTCTTAACTCAGGAACAAGACAAGGATGTCCATTCTCTCCACTTCTCTTCAACCTAGTAATAGAATGCCTAGCTACAGCAATAAGACAAGATGCAGACATAAAGGGGATCCAAATAGGGAAAGAAGAAATAAAACTCTCCCTCTTTGCAGATGATATGATCTTGTATTTAAAGAATCCCATAGACTCCACTCCCAAATTACTCAAGCTGATGCAAAACTTTGGCAAAGTAGCAGGTTATAAAATTAACCCCAAAAATTCAATGGCTTTTCTGTATGCCAATAATGAGAAAAGTGTGGCTGAAATTAGGAAAGCAACTCCATTTGTAATAGCCCCACAAAAAATAAAAAATACCTAGGAATTTACTTAACCAAAGAAGTGAAGGACCTCTATGATGAAAACTTTAAAATCTTGAAAAAGGAAATCAACACAGAACTTAGAAAATGGCAAAACCTCCCATGCTCCTGGATTGGCAAGATTAACATCGTGAAAATGGCAATACTTCCCAAGGCTATCTCCAAATTCAACGCGATACCTATCAAAATTCCACCCTCATTCTTCAAGGAAATAGAGGAGGCAATCCAAAAATTCATATAGAACAATAAAAGACTCCGAATATCAAAAACGCTCCTCAACGGAAAGAACACTGCTGGAGAAATATCAATACCAAATTTCAAACTCTACTATAAAGCCATAGTAATCAAAACAGCTTGGTATTGGCATAAGAACAGACCTCAGGACCAATGGAATAGAATTGAAAACCCAGAAATGAACCTACAGACCTATAGCCATCTAATCTTCGATAAGGAAGCTAAAACAATAGAATGGAAGAAAGACAGCCTCTTCAGTAAATGGTGCTGGCAAAATTGGTTAACTATATGTAGTAAACTAAAGCTAGATCCTTATATATCACCCTGCACCAGAATCAACTCCAAATGGATCAAAGACCTTGAACTCATAGCAGACACTCTGAAAACATTACAGGATGGAATAGGAGAAACCCTAGGTCTCCTTGGCTCAGGCCAAAATTTTCTGAATAGAGACCCGGAAGCACAACAAATCAAAGAAAGGTTGGACAAATGGTATTGCATATGGTTGCAGAGCTTCTGCAGGGCAAATGACATAGCTAGCAAGATCAATAGAAAGCCCACCGATTGGGATAAGATCTTTAGTAGCCATACAACGGACAAGGGTCTCATATCTAAAATATACTTGGAACTCAAAAAATTAAACCACCCAACAACAAATCCTCAAAGAAACAACTGCCCAATAAATAAGTGGGTGAAAGACTTAAAGAGAAGCTTCTCTGAAGAAGAAAGAAGGATGGCCAATAGACACATGAAGAAATGTTCAACATCTCTAGCCATAAAAGAAATGCAAATCAAAACAACATTGAGATATCACCTCACTCCATTTAGAACAGCAAAAATCAAGAACTCTAACAACAACAGATGCTGGAGGGGATGTGGACAGAAAGGAACCTTACTTCATTGTTGGTGGGAATGTAAACTTGTTCAACCACTTTAGAAAGCAGTATGGAGGTTCCTCAAAAGACTTCACATAGATCTCCCCTATGATCCAGCAATCCCCCTTTTGGGCATTTACCCTAATGTTTACAAACAAGACCACACTAAAGCTACCAGCACAACTATGTTTAATGCAGCATTATTTACCATAGCTAAGATATGGACCCAACCCAGATGACCCTCAGTAGATGAATGGATCAAGAAAATGTGGTATATATACACAATGGAATTCTAGGACTCCATCAGAAAGAATGACATTGCCCCATTTGTTAGGAAATGGAAAGGTTTGGAAAAAATTATATTAAGTGAAGTAAGCCAGGCCCAAAGAAGCATAGGTCCTATGGTTTCCCTTATTTGCAATATCTAGTATAGTTATGAGTCAAGCGGAAAAGGTCAGATAATGTGATGTTAGGAAAATGAACCCTTAAATATGTATTTTAATGTTTTCGTTTCTTTCATGCATGTGTTTCTAACGCATTTATAAGATTATTTCTTTGTTGCTTTGTATGTCCCTCCCCCACAGTGTAACCCCCGCTTTCACTATATTTGATGTCAGTATAACATGTGGAGGAGATGGGGACAAACAAGTCGTTTAAGGATTCAGGTGGATCTGTTGCAACAATGAGAAGTACAAAATGTCATGTCAAAATCAGCTTTTCAATGTCGGTGGGGGGGAGGGGGGTATAATTGGGTGGGGGGAGGGGGGAGGCTGGGAAGGGAGGTGAAGGGTAAACAAAGGAAGAGGCTGCAATGCTTGGTAAGAAATGTATGCATTATCCTGCCCATGTAATTGTAGCCCCTCTGTACAGTATGTTCTAAAATAAAATTAAATTACATTTAAAAAAAGAAAAATGAACCCTAAGATATGTATTTTAAATGTTTTTTTTCTTTCATGCATTTGTTTCTAACGCAATTATAAGATTATTTCTTTGTTGCTTTGTATGTCCCTCCCACGTAGTATAACCCCTTCTTTCACTGTATTTGATGTCAGTATAATTGGTGGAGGGGAAGGGGAAAAACAAGTCGTTTAAATAAAGATACAGGTGGACCTGTTTCAACAATGAGAAGTACAAGTTTTCATGTCGAAAATGAATTTTACAACTTGGTGGGGGTAGGATTGGGTGGGTTGGAGTGATGGTAGGAAGGGATGGGAAGGGTAAACAAAGAGGAGGCTACAATGCTTGATAAGAAATGTTCTCACTATCTTCCCCATGTAATTTTAACCCTTCTGTACAGTATTTTCACAATTAAAAAAAAATAAGAAGAGGAAAAGAAAGGCAGGTGTCAGAAGCTGCTGCCTGTAATCCTAGCTCTTCAGGAGTCTCAGAGGTAGAGAATGCCTGTTTGAATTCAGCTGGGAAAGGAAAGTCCACAGCACTCTTATTTCTGAGGGATCACAGGAATAAGAAATGCCATGAGTGGGGCTGTGGTTCAAGGAAAGAGTAATATCCTTGACAAAAGAGGCTCAGGGACAGTGCCTGGGCTCATGATATAACCCCCAAACTTGCCAAACAAACAAACAAACAAAAAACAAGTAACACCATCTCTCCCCATGTATGTATGCATGCATTTCTATCGGTAAAGGTCCGGAGTCCCTATTGTGAAAGGCACCCAGCTAGGAAATTTGCTTTGAATAGAATGATTTCATAGCACAGACAGTGTTTTCAAGACAGTGCATGTTCCGGGGACCCTCACTGTTCCCAGGGTAGCCTGAAGTTTTCTCCTCACCACAGGCTGCTGGAGGAACTCTGCCTCATTGTTGAAACAGGCAGACAAAAAGCTTGACTCCTGTACAGCTGTGTAACAAACAATTCACCTAAGGAAATTAGTGAGGATGAGTGTGGGGAGGTTCTGAAGGCCAAGAGAAAAAGACCTCTTTGTATCCCAATCTATCTCTCCCCCTAATGCTCTGTTTTGAAAGGAATCTTTCATTTTTGCCACCTTCTGTGGCAGGCCAAGTTTTCTGCACTCATCCTGTATTTTTAGACTATGTTCCAGTGTTGAAATAAACTGCTACAATTAATTCAATGGTCCTTCTGGCAGACAACAAGTGAGCTGACCCTAATAAAATGATTCATTATTGGCAATGGTGTCTTCCTAGGTTTCAGGAAGTTTGCTAAATCTAAGCACATGTGTAATATCACAATGTTCCTGTCATTTAGGGCTGGTGAAGCTTATCAGGTTTTGAAACCTTTGACCTCTCCTAGTTGGGTCCTGGGTGGCTAGGTTTGGGGTTGAACAAAGGGCCTGGGTGCTGAGCATGAGATCAGAACAGAAGCTCAGTGCTTTACCATTTGGTGTCACAGCTTCACTTCTGGTATCTGTGGTGTGTGTGTGTGTGTGTGTGTGTGTGTGTGTGTGTGTGTGTGTGTGTGTGTGTGTGTGTGTGTGTGTGTGTGTGTTCATGCATGTGTGTGTGCATACACTTGTCCTGGAGCTTGAACTCAGGACCTGAGCACTGTATCTGAGTTTCTCCTGTACAAAGTTAGCACTCTACCCCTTGAGCCCTGCAGCTACTTCAGGCTTTTTTCTATTGATGTGGTACTAAAGGATCAAAACCAGGGATTCATTCATGCAAAGCACTTTACTCCTCAGACACATTCTCAGAACTCCACTTCAGGTTTCTTTGTTTCTTTTCTTGGAAATTGGAGAAGTTGAAGTCTAGTACTGGGTGCTTTCCTTGAACTCTTCAGCCTAAGCCAAGCGCTCTACCACTTGAGCTACAGCACACCTGCAGATTTCTGGTAGGTCACTGGAGAGAAGCCTCTCAAGGATTTTGCTGCCCAGCCTGGCTTCGGGCTATAATCCTCAGCTCTCAGGTTCCTGAGTAGCTAGGATGACAGGCGTGAGTCGCTGGAACCTAGCTTCCATTTCAAGTTTCTAAGTAGTGAATAGGAGATAATAGTCTCGTGGGAACTTTTTTTTTTTTTTTGGATTTCTTTTTTTTTTTTTAATTGTATTTTATTTTATTTGAGAACATACTGTACAGAGGGGCTACAATTACATGGGCAGGATAATGCATACATTTCTTACCAAGCATTGCAGCCTCCTCCTTTGTTTACCCTTCACTTCCCTTCCCTGCCTCCCCCCTCCCCCCACCCAATTTTACCCCCCTCCCCCCCACCCAATTATACCCCCCTCCCCCCCCCCACACCGACATTGTAAAGCTGTTTTTGAGATGACATTTTGTACTTCTCATTGTTGCAACAGGTCCACCTGAATCCTTAAACGACTTTTTTGGAACCGAGATTGTTACATCTCAGCTTGCTGAGTAGGCAGGATGACACACTTCAGCTACAGACACCTAGACTATAACACTCTGCTGCAAGGGGGTCCTTGGCTTCACATGGTAGGATTCTAGCCATGAGCCCAACAGGGAAGGGTCAGTGGCTAGGCCCTGATTTCAAGGTCCACGACTGAGAAAAATAAACCAAAACAATTGTCTGCAGGAGACAACTCATTAGAGTTAGGTACATACATCCTTTTGGCCCTGACATGGGGATATCTGAGCCTCAGGTTTCTCATCTGCACAATCATCTGACTTGTGGAGCTCTTACAAGGACCAGATGAAAGAATGTACCCCGTGAAGGACTTAGCACACAACCCCTCATGAAGGACTCATCACATAGCTCTATCCCACACACTGTCATTAGAATTAGGATGTTTTCATCAGTATCACCATTCTTTCAGAAACACATCACAAACCACACAAAGTTCACATCTAATGATTTAGAGGGGTGAGTTTTATTGGGTAGGTAGAGTCAGCCACGGGGATTGCAGTGAAAGGTTGGGGATTCTGTCCTAAGATCTTTTGCTCAAGGTTAGAGCTCTACCACTTTGAGCCACAGCTCAGAGTTCCACAGATTCCCTGCCAGCGCTGGGTTTTAAACCCACCAGTGTCAGATCTCAGTCCCCATGTATCATGGATGATGGGGTGAGTGAGCCAACAGCATCTGGTTCTGTGGACCAGAGTTGCAGCAGTTTGCCTCTGGCTATGTCATGTTAGATGGCAGCTGTCAGCACCAGACTCCTGGCTTGCTCTGTAATGAAGTATTTGCAGTCCTATCCTTATATAATTGCAGTCAGAACATTCTTTTTTTGGTGCCATTCCTGGGTCTTGATTAAGAGTCTTGACACAGTCCCTAAGCTTTTGTGGTCAAAGCGAGTGCTGAGCTGGTTGAGCAACAGCATGACTTCTGGAATTTTCTGTGCATGTGGCAGTGACGAATAGAACCCAAGGCTTCATACGTATTCGGCGAGCACTCTAATACTGAGCCCCAGTAGTAACAAGTGTATAAACAGATAAATGTGTAGATTGGTAGATAGATAGATAGATAGATAGATAGATAGATAGATAGATAGATAGACAGACAGACAGATAGATGTAGATGCATGAAACAAGAGAGAGATGTCTGTATACTATGAAAATGCATATATGATATTACTACCAATTATTGGCAATTAAATTATGCCTTCCCTTTTTAAGTATCATGATTGCATATATAATAAAGTATTAATTGAAAATTAGTCATGGTAGTATAAATGTTGTGCATAATTTTATAATATAATCAAACACTCATACTTATTTAGTTGTTAATTTTATAACATTCCATTTGTATGGATGTACTTGAGAATGGGTTTCTTAGAATCTCTGCCATTCATTAGTGGCAATCCCAGGATTCGACCTCCACACCTAAGTTGCCAGTTTCGGCTATGGCTTCCTTAATAGTCCGCCAAACATCAGCAATGCAAGGTCATGTACTCTTTCTTTGCCTTGCCATTTACATCCAGGATGGTCACAATGCAAAGGAAAAAAAAGGAGGAGTCCCAAGATTTGAACTCAGGTCCTAGGATCCAAGAGTTGACTGTGGCAGAGGTGCCAAGACCTGAGAGCAAGTCCTGTGCTCGATTAATAATAATACTTATTATAGTAATTATAATTATAATAATGCCCTGGTTTGGAATTTGCACTATTTTTCTGGCAGGCCTTGTATTTGAAATCAGGGTCTGGATAACTTTGTGACACTGTGGATGAAGGGGAAAGGCTCACCATCCTTGAAGACAAGAAATTCAGACCAATTCCCAGGGCCTGAAATTAAGCCCAGCACTTGAAAAAGTAATATTAATATATGCGATATATTTACATACATGGGCTTAGTTCATATGATGTTTATTACCATTATTTATTTAGTATTATTACACATATAACAGTTCTTTTATTACATCATACCATATATGATATATTTGCATATGGATGATACCTCATACTGAGACCCAGGACTTGCACAGAAAAGGAAAAAAATGTGTCAAAATTGGCTTCTTACTCCATGAATAAATTTTTGGAAACGATGGGATTTCAACTTACGGCCTACAATGGCCAATCCATAAATGGGGTCACAGTCTTAGCACACCAGCCTCTAGCAAACTGAGCTGCCAGAAAGTTCTGAGGACCTGTGATCAAGCCACAGGAGTACCCAATATAGATAGATAGATAGATAGATAGATAGATAGATAGATAGATAGATAGATAGATAGATAGATAGATAGATAGATAGAATTGATAGAGAGATAGATAGAAAGATAGATAGATAGATAGATAGATAGATAGATAGATAGATAGATAGATAGATAGATAGATAGATAGATAGATAGATAGATAGATAGATAAAATTGATCGATCGATAGATAGATAAAATTGATCAGTCGATCGATAGAGAGAGAGAGAGAAAGAAAGATAGATAGATAGATAGATAGATAGATAGATAGATAGATAGAAAGAAAGATAGACAGACAAATAGAGAGATAGAGAGAGAGATACATAGATACATAGATACATAGATAGATACATAGATAGATACATAGATAGATAGATAGATAAATAGCTAGATAGATAGATTGATAGATAGATAGATAGAAAGAAAGAAAGAAGGAAAGATAGATAGATAGATAGATAGATAGATAGATAGATAGATAGATAGATAGATAGATAGATAGATAAATAGATTGATTGATTGATTGATTGATTGATTGATTGATTGATTGATTGATAGACGTATATATATATATTCAGGGAGAGTTAATGTGAGGATATTAAATTATATATATAATAACCAATTATTAGTTATCAAATTATGCCTCCATTTAATGAAGTATCACATTTGAATACTTATAAAAGCATTAATTAAAAATTAGTCAACATCCTTTCATTAGGGGAATCATACCATGGTGCTGGAATGGAAGATACAAATCCAATAATTTTTATGTGGCATTCTAAAATAGAATCATGAATTAATTGCAAATTTAATTATTACTTTTATAACATTCCATTAGCATTCACATGAATAGGAATTAGTTTGTCAGGATCACCTTCAATTTGTGGGTGGCAGTCTTGGCATTCGAACTCCAGGCTTGGGTAGTTTATTATAATGCAAACCATTGGAATGACAGCGTGAAGATTTCAGATTGTTATGATTACAAAAAAGAATAAGAAGAAAAGAAACCCAGGAGCCAGGGGCTCCTGCCTGTAATCCTAACTCGTCAGGAGGCTGAGATATAGAGAATGACAATTTGAGTTCATTCGGGACAGGAAAGTCCAAGACATTCTATTTTTTTTCCCCGCTATTCAGTAGTTTATTTCTTTTTTATTTTTTTGTGACTGGGAAGGGATGTGAAGGATAAACAAAAGAGGAGACTTCAATGCTTGATAAGAAATGTACTCATTATCTTGCCCATGTAATTGTAACCCCAAGACATTCTTATTTCTAAGAGATCACAGGAAAAAAAAAACAAACATGAATTGGGCTGTAGCTAAAGGGCTGAGCACCACCTTTGAGCAAAGGAGCTCACGGACATGTTCTAGGCTCATAGTACAAACCCAGAACTATCCCACCCCCCTCAAAAAAGAGGCAATAACTCCATGTCTCTGTGTATGGATGGATGATGGATGGATGATGGACATTCAGCAGGTTGCCCATGCCCAGCCTTCCAACATAGGCAAGCTGGGACAAGCCTTGAATTGTACTAAGTCTGAGCCAGCAGCTTGAACATAGCATCTTTTTCTGCCATTTAATAACTGAAGACCAATGGGACACCTAGCAGCCAGCCACTGCCTCCAGGGAGACCACAGTACCTATACTGTAGGAGTTGTCAAAGTTTCTGGCTCCATATTCTCTATCCCTCTGTAGAATATGAGACTAGACCTCTGGGCCATGGTGGATATCACTCATTTACAATTTATCATTCCTCATTGCTGAGTCACAGGCCGGTCCCAAATCTTGGCAAAGATATGAAATAGTCAGCAATATTTATGTCAAAAGGGGTATGACAATCAATCTCACCCTAATATGTCCTGTTAGAAGTGAGCCTTGGTCTGTGAATGTGGCTTAGTGGTAGAGTGCTTACCTAGCACACACTAAGCCCTGGGTTTGATTGCTCAGTAGCACACAAAAAGAAAAAGCCAAAAGTGACACTGTGGCTTAAGTGATAGAGTGCTAGCCTTGAGCAAAAGAAGCTCAGAAACATGCCCAGAACCTGAGTTCAAGCCCAAAGACTGGCAAAAAAGTGAGCCTGGTGATACATATTCTTTTGGGACTCAGAGGAGGACCGAGGTTATAGGTAAAAGGTAGGGTAGATGGCAGGTGCTGGTGGCTCACCCCTGTAAGCTACCCAGGAGGCTGAGGTCTGAGGATCTCAATTGCAAGCAGGAAAGTCTATATGAGACACTTTTCTCCAATTAAGCATCCAAAAAGCATGAAGTAGAGATGTGGCCCAAGTAGTAGAGTGCTAGCATTGAGCACAAAAGCTCAGGGATAGGATTGCATCCAGGCCATGAATTCAAACCCCAGGACTGGCATGCACATGCACACACACACACACACACACACACACACACACACACACACACTCACACATACACACACACACACACACAAACACACACACACACAACATACACACACAAAGATAAAGCATTTGCCAGTCAGCCTGCAAAAGTTCCATCACTAGCACCTCAATATTTAAAAAAAGAGGGAGAAGGGAAGGAAAGACTTGCTCCGCGAGGTGATATAACCAGTGCCAAAATTCCACAGGAGTTCTAAGATGTGGATTCAGGAGAGAGGGACTCAGGCAGAAGGTCCAACATGGGCAATGGTCCTGAGATGTGGTTTAGAGCAGATGGTGTGGGTGGGATGAAGGTTCTGTGGCTTCAAACAAGTCTGGGAGGACATTCAAGGCTGGGTCAAGGTTTGTACTTGAGTCACAGGTATGGTACACAGTCGGGTCCCAGAATGGGGCCCAGGGGGAAGATTGGCTTGCTTTTTACCAGGTACCCCAGCCATTTCCTGTGTCTAGAAGCTTATTTTTCACAGCTCCTGATCCTCAGACCTCCTTTGCATGGAAGAGTCAAGGCAAACGCAGGGAAGAAAGCTTGCTTAAGAACAGCTTCTAGCCCAATGCCAGTGGTGGCTCAACCCCTGTAAATCCTAGCTACTCAGGAGACTGAGATAGAGATTTTGGGTCAAGCCAGCTCAGGGCAGAAAGTTAGTGAGACTCTTCTTGCTAATTAATTACGAAAAGCCCAAAATGGAGCTGTGGCTCAAGTGGTAGAGTGCTAAGCTTGAGGGAAAATGTTAAGAGACCACAGCCCAGGCCCTGAGTTCAAGCCTGCGTACTGGCACAGATAAAATAAAGAAAAGCTTTCAGGAGCTCCTAGTATATTGTGGTGAAAGGCCAGATCAGCTGGGCACCGGTGGCTCACACCTGTCCTCCTACCTCCTCAGCAGGCTGAGATGTAAGGACCAGAGTTCAAAGCCAGCTCAATCAGGAATTCTGGAGATTCTGATCTCCAAGGAACTTCCAGAAAACTGGAAGTGGCTCTGTAGCTCAAATGGTAAGCTAAGAGCTTGGGGACAGGGCCCAGGCCCAGAGTTCAAGCCCCTGACCAACACCTGGCCTGCTTGGACCTCCCTCTGTTGCTCTAGGCAGAATACTTTCCAGTGGACCACTGAGTATCTCCCAATGTCTAGGTGTCCTACAAGTCTTGGGAGCAGCCTATTTGGAGGCCATTACCTATAGAGCAAGCAACAGTACCATAGAAGGGTTGAGCCTTGGGGCATGGAGATAATCAGAATGGCATCTATCGTGGGTGTAATGTATATCTGAACAGTAAATTGACATTTCAGACAACGGTTCTGGGCCAGGAGGGGCAGAAGCTGCAAGATATCACACCAGGTAATGCCCACTCATGCGGATATCAAAAGAGTGTGAATTTGTCTCAGGAATTCACAACCGGCTGGTTGCTGCTTGTAGCAGTCACTGTCACTGCAGTTCCAGGGGTCAGAGGCCTGCTTTCCTCACCAGTGCTCAGCGGCAGATAAAGGTCTGCAATCGTGGGCCAACTACAAACAAGCATCTGTACTGTCCTTGTCATGGTCCTGTGGCCCTGTACATGGATGTATCTCTTGAGAGTTTACTGTGAATATGCCTCAAGACTGCCCCAGTTCTAGTTCAGCTCATCATATCCACCTTCTGGTATGTTTTGTGTGTGTGTGTGTGTGTGTGTGTGTGTGTGTGTGTGTGTGTGTGTGTGTGTGTGTGTGTGTGTGTGTGTGTGTGTGTGTGTTTGTGTGTGTGTGTGTGTGTGTGCGTGTGTGTGTGTATCTGTGAGTGTGCGCATAAGCATGTTGGGACTAGGGCTTGATCTCAGGGTCTGTCCCTCACTTTTTTCATACAGGGATAGCACTCTACCAATTAAGCCACAGCTCTTCTTCCAGCTTTTGGGTGGTTATTTGCAGAAGAGAGTCTCAAAGACTTTTCTAGCTGGGCTGCCTCTGAATGGCAATCCTCATATCTCAGACTTCTGAGGAGCTAGGAATATGAGAGCATGAGCTATTACCATCTGGCCACAGTTTCTTTCTTGGCTTAAACAGACTACCTCTCTCTAGCTGAGCACCCATCTACAGCTACCCCTCCTAACCCTGGCTTCAGATGAAACATAAACTTTTCCCTGAGGAAAAAGAAATGGGATCAGGTTTGAGCTTTATGTTCTTCTCACAGTCAGGGGCTGCTGGGAGCTGATGTGGAGGTCAGAGATCTAGGCCAGGGCAAGAAGATAACTGTTAGAACAAAAGAGATTATGAAAACTCAGCCTTGCAGCTGGGTTCCAGTGGCTCATGCTTATAATCCTAGCTACTCAAGGCTGAGACCTGAGGATCAATCAAGATTCAAAGCTAGCCTGGGCAGACTCTTATCTCCAATAAATCACCAAAAAGATGGGTAGCAGATCTACTGTAGTTCAAGTAGTACAGCACCAACCTTGTGTAAACAAGCTAAAGCATACCACGGAGGCTCTGATTTCAAGCCCTGGTAAACACACAGGAATGGTAAACCACAGGACTGGCACATGCAAACATGCACATGCAACACACACACACACACACACACATACACACATACACACACACACACACACACACACACACACACACACACATACACACACACACACACATCCTAAGCAGATGCCAGTGGCTCATACCAGCAATCCTAGATACTCAAGTGGCTGAGCTCTTAGGGCGGCAACTTGAAGCCAACCCAAGCAGGAAAATATGTGAGACACTTCTGTCTATTATGCTACTAAAAAAGATGAAAGGTGAGCTGTGGTTCAAGTGTTAGAGTGTTAGCCTTAAACAAAGGAAGCTCAGGAGCAGTGCCAAGGTCTGAGTTCTAGCTCTAAGATTTTTTTAAAAGACATCCTGCACCCCAATCAAGCCATAAATCCAGATTTTGGTCATTCTAGATCTCACTTGTGCTCCTGCCACTTCCACAGCACAAGTGGCCGGTGTGTGGCCAGCACTGGGTTAAGAAGTGAACTTACACAAGGAGGACATAGCCAGGTCAAGGATAATGCCCCAGAACATTGAGGTACTGGACAAACCAGTCTCTCATCCCCCAATTCCCTTGTGCTAGAGCTCAAAATCTGTGCCTCTGTATTCTGGACATCAGGAACTGTCTAGAAGGACCTGAGAGGCCCTGCTGGGCCAGAAGATAAATTTGCCTGCGACAAGACATCGACCAATACTTCCAAGCCACCTTGGCCTCACCTCCCATGTAGCCCCTGATCATCCTTGCTGGGTCAGCCTTCAGTCAGCCATCAAGCTCGAGTTGGCCAGAGCCACTGGCAACCACCCTTCCTCTACTCCACTGCCAGCCTGCTGGGAGTAGGATGTGTAGCCAGAGGCCCAGCTGAAGAAAAGGACAGGACATCGCATGATGAATGACCTTGCCCCCCCCCAGAGGCAGGGAAGAACATAAGCCAGCTGGCCCTGCTGACCCAGAATCCTCTGAAAGTGAACAAAGATATGGACAGTAGAACTTGGGCCCCAAAGAAAAGCTGGAATGTTCAGGTCTCTGGCAATTTAGGACTCATTATAGATCCTAATAGGAGGCTAAAGGCAAGGTTGCCATGGAGGAGGGGCACCATACGAGTTAGGAATTGGCAGACAGGCACTCAGGAAGTGGATAGAGAAAGATGAGGGAAAAATACACACACACACACACACACACACACACACACACACACACACACACACACACACACACACACACAACGGATAGCCCATGGCCTCAGCAGTCCCTAAGCACATGAATATCCCAAACCCCGAGCAGATGGCACTATTGTCCTCAGACCAAGTGTAGACAAAACTCAGAGCCTCTCACACATCTGGAATGGCACACAGAATAGCATTTCCTACTGTACACAACACTATGAAGAAAACTCAGCCACCTTATTTTTGGTTGTGGGTCATAAGGTTTGAACTTTGGGCCTGTACACAGTCCCTCAGCTCTTCAACTGAAGGTGTGCGCTCTACCACTGGAGCCAGACGGCCACTTCCCATTTTTTGGTGGTTCACTGAAGTCTCACAGACTTTCTTGCCCACGATAACTTTGAACTCTGATCCTCAGATCTCAGCCTCCTGAGTAGATAGGATGACAGTTGTGAGCCACTGGCATCGCCCAGATTCAGCTACTTGCTCTACCACTTGAGCCATGGCCCACTTCCAGTTGGAGGTTGGACATGAGACTCTCATGGGACTTTTCTGCCTAGGCTGGGAAATAAGATCCTCTGGATTGCAATCTCCCAAGTAGCCAGGATGACAGGTGTGAGCCACCAGCACAGGGATTATGGTCTCTCATTCTTTAGAATTTCCACCTAGTCCTCCGCTAGACAGTACCACCTAGACACTCTTTAACCTCCCTCAGGGACAGCAAAGTGAGGCTTGGAATCTGGGTAGGACCATGGGCATTAAAGGGCTCCCTTCACATCACTACTCCTTTCTAAGCTCCCATCCACCTCCTCTGGATGGCCTGGTCATCTGGAGCCGATCAGACCCACAAGGAAATCTGGGGGATGCCCTGTATCCCCCGCCCCTACCAACCGGTACCTGAGGATTTCTGGGGCCAGCTACTCCATATCCAGGTGGAAGACATTAGGAGGGTTGCTGATAACCAGGTCCAGGGGTGCCCAGGGCAGGAGTGTCCAAATCCCCTCTATCAAAGGAGACACAAAGCATGGATATATTTACTAAGAGCTACAGGGCATGGCCATCCACCTGTCATCCAGGTCCCTTGGAGTGCTGTTATATGTTGACAGTCCTGGGGCTTGACCTTGGGGCCCAGGTGCTGTCCCAGAGCTACTTTTGCTCAAGGCAAGTGCTCTTCCACCTGAGCCATGGTGCCACTTCCGGCTTTTTCTGTGTATGCGGGACCTAGGAATCAAACCCAGGGTTTGCTGTGTGCTAGGTGAGCTCACTACTGCTAAGAGACTATCCCAATCCTGGATAGCTGATCTTCTGTCACACCTTGGGCCTGTCTCGGGACAGACTTGCACATCTTTACTGAGTTTTTCACCACTAGCTCTGGCTAGAAATGAACATGCTCAGCTATGCTGTCCTTTATCTACCGCATCTTTGTTCTCTGTGCTTCCTGTCAGATCCTCCTTGTTAAGCAAGACCCCCTTTCAAGTGCTGCCTCTAAGAAGCCTGCTCCAATCACCCTGGCAGAGAGGGATCTTCTCTGCTCTGCAGGCTGCTGGCTCTTGTCAAGCTCTGCCTACCAGCTGGTGTGTGTTCAGAGAGCACAAAGGAGAAGGTCTGGCTTTTACCACCCAATTTCTGAAGTCTCTGATACACTACCCAGAGACTGGTACTGTATCACACTCTGGAAGAGAGCACTCAAGGCTCAGTCAGTCTTGGGGCACACAAGGGACCATTTCATTATGTGGGCTTGAACTGAGGGTCTGGGAGCTGTCTCTTTGAGTTTTTGTGCTTAATGCTGGTGCTCTATTACTTGAGCCACAGCTCCACTTCTAACTTTTTGGGGATTCCATGGAGAGTAGAGTCTCACTAGCTTTCCAGCTTATGGCTGGCTTCTATCTTTGATCCTCAGATCTCTGCCTACCGAGTAGCCAGGATGTCAGGCATGAGCCTGAGCTAGAGGTGACAGGCACCAGAGCCTTTCTTTTGAGCTTCTGTTTATATCATGTCAACTAGCAAGCCCTAGTTAAAATAGTCATTTACAGGGTATCAAGTTCCTCTACTAGTTCAGTTAGTCAAAGGAGATAAAGTATCTTTGAAAAAGGCTACTTTTGTTGGCCTAAGTGATTGTGTGTGTGAGAGTATGAGTTTCAGGGATACTTACTCCCATGTCATCAGTGCCTCATCCTCCTAGTAGTGAGTAAATCCAGGATCCCCATCCCAAAGAGGGAAGGTAGGGAATGGTTCTTAAGGTCATATCAAGAGGGATGACCTGAATTCTATCCTGCAGCTCAAGCCGGGAGAGATAATAGACAGAAGGAGAGGTTTAGAGGAACATCAAGGGAAGCCCTTTACTTTGGATATAAGTACCAAAGAGAAGACTGAATCCACCCTTTTTGGTAGTAACATAACAGGTGACCACTATTCATTTATTTTATTTATTGTGAGTCCTAGGGCTTGGATTCAGGGCCTCGGTGTCATCCCTGAGCTTTTTTACTCAAGGCTGAGGCTATACCACTTGAGCCACAGCACCACATCTGGCTTTTTTCTGGTGCTGGGGAGGTGGTTTATGGAAGATAAGAATATCACAGACTCTCCTGCCTGGGCTGGCTCTGAGTCATGACCATCAGACCTCAGCCAGGACGAGCAAGAGCTACCAGCACCTGTTCACCAACATCCATTTATAATCCCCTAGGGCCAGTCCCAGGCCACCCACACTGTACCCTCTGTGTTGTGGGAAGCAGAAATGGGTGGGTTTGATACTTCAACAGCCTACCTACCTTTGAGCATTTTTCTGGGTCAGTCTGATAGCAGCTTCTTTCTTTTTTTTTTTTTTAATTTAATTTAATTTTATTTGAGAACATACTGTACAGAGGGGCTACAATTACATGGGCAGGATAATGCATACATTTCTTACCAAGCATTGCAGCCTCCTCCTTTGTTTACACTTCACCTCCCTTCCCCACCTCCCCCCCCCCCCCCACCCAATTATATCCCCCTCCCCCCCCACCCAATTGTACCCCCCCTCCCCCCCACCCAATTATACCCCCCTCCCCCCCCACACACCGACATTGTAAAGCTGGTTTTGACAGGACATTTTGTACTTCTCATTGTTGCAACAGGTCCACCTGAATCCTTAAACGACTTTTTTGTCCCCATCTCCTCCACATGTTATACTGACATCAAATATAGTGAAAGCGGGGGTTACACTGTGGGGGAGGGACATACAAAGCAACAAAGAAATAATCTTATAAATGCGTTAGAAACACATGCATGAAAGAAACGAAAACATTAAAATACATATTTAAGGATTCATTTTCCTAACATCACATTATCTGACCTTTTCCGCTTGACTCATACCTATACTAGATATTGCAAATAAGGGAAACCATGGGACCTATGCTTCTTTGGGCCTGGCTTACTTCACTTAATATAATTTTTTCCAAACCTTTCCATTTCCTACCAAATGGGGCAATGTCATTCTTTCTGATGGAGGCCTAGAATTCCATTGTGTATATACACCACATTTTCTTGATCCATTCATCTACTGAGGGGCATCTGGGTTGGTTCCATATCTTAGCTATGGTAAATAATGCTGCATTAAACATAGTTGTGCTGGTAGCTTTAGTGTGGTCTTGCTTCCTTCTTATCCACAGCAATGACTTGGCTCTGTCACAAGAACAAATGTCCCCCCAGAGGTGTCAGGCCTGGGGTCCTTCCTCTGCACACCACCCCCTCTCCCCAAAATGACACGAAGCTAAAGTAGACATAGAGTGAATTCATTTTCTTATAATCAGTGTCTGGCCTTATATGTGGTGGTGTGGATAAGAGGCCCGGGATCGTGCTGTGCAGTTGGACAATGTGATGCCTCATCATCCATTTTCCTTAATAAAGAGTAGTGGAGAAGGACTCATCAGACGGACTGACAATGAATAACCATCATGGTCTAGCCCGGGCACAGAGGGGCTTACCTCCGGGAGCTAGTTCAACAGGCTGAGCAGGACAGCTCCTGACCCACAGCCCACCTCCAGAATGAGAGGGCCACCTTGGGTCTAAGCTACATGGGGATACTAAGCCACTTCCTGCAGCATCCATTCAACAAGTTCCTATGAGGGAGAGAGAGAGAGAGAGAGAGAGAGAGAGAGAGAGAGAGAGAGAGAGAGAGAGAGAGAGAGAGAGAGAGAGAGAGAGAGAGAGAGAGAGAGAGAGAGAGAGAGAGAGAGAGAGAGAGAGAGAGAGAGAGAGAGAGAGAGAGAGACTCTTATCTCCAAAGAACCACCAGAAAACCGGGAGTGGTGTTGTGGTACAAGTGGTAGAACGCTAGACTTGATCTGAGGGGCTCGGGGCCAGCACCCAGGCTCAGATTTCAAGCCCCATGACTGACAAGAAGTGGACTTCCTACCACAAGAAGTGGACTGATCAGCACCCATAGTTTTAGGGAGCATGGCAGAGAAGTCGGGCCGAGCTTCCTGTAAGCTGGGGGATATGAGTAGGCCATCCAGCTTCTTTGCTTCATTTTCCCCCAGCTGCAAAACTGAACACAGTGAAGGATCCCTTTCCTCATGGGGATAGGGTAAAGATGAAAGAGAGCCATGTTTTTTTCATAATCCCATACCTGTTGCATGATAAATAACAGGCCCCATCTGTGCCTTTTCCAGCTATCTTCCTGTCATATGCTCACAGAATTGCCAAGAACCTTCTCTGACGACTGCTCCCTCTATGCTGGCCCTGCCCAGAGATGCTCCTGTATTGATCCCTTGTTTCCTCACAACATTCCTGTGAGAAGACTGAGGTCTGATGGTTCCAGGCCCAATCCAGAGCTTCAACTTTGGTCAAGAATCAGATGCCATAGACTAAGAGTTTGGGATAATCCATCTAAACCGTTGACTGAGCATGCCACAACCTGTCTACCATCCCAACTGCAGATGACCACGCATAGTGGTCCATGCCTGTCACAGGAGGACTGTGATCTAGCCCAGCCTGAGCATATATTGAGTCTCTATCTTGGAAATGCCAAAGACAGAAAGATTTAGCTCCCATGGTAGAAGACCTGACTGGAAAACCTAGGCCTTGAGTTCAAACTCTAATATACCAAAAAGAATCAGAGGCCTGGTGCCAGAGGCTCATGCCTATAATCGTATCTACTCAGAAGGCTGAGATCTGGAGATCACAGGTCAAGATGGAAAATAAGGTTGGCCTCGCCCCTCAGACGTCATGATCAGAAGACCCAGAGTCTGAGCAATGCCAATATGCTCCATACTAACAGGGCTCAATTCCTTACTAAATGCTGGTCACACTCTCTGTCCCCTTGGGGAGCCACACCCTGCGGGCCCCACCCCCAGGTCCTCCCAAGCTCCCATCTTCCCCCAACAGGCCCAAGCCAGTAGACAGTTCCAGGGCACAAAGATCCCTTGGTATTATAATTTAATGGTATTGAGAGAGTCCCCTTCAAGCGTCTCACCCTTACAAGCCCCCAGATTTCAGCCACAAAGCCCATTCAACCCCCCCCCAAAGATAGTGGTTAGAAGTTACCAAAGGGTCCAGCGCCCCTTTTTACAACCCACTTCTACACACACTCACTCACACACACACACACACACACACACACACACACACACACACACACACACACACACACAAGGCCGGCACGGGTGGCTCCTGTCTGTCATCCTGGTTACTCAGGTGGCTGAGGTCTGAGGATCATTTTTAAAAGCCAGCCCTTGCAGGAAAGTCTGAGAGGCTCTTATCTACAGTGAACTACCAACTAGCCACAGGGAGAGCTGTGGCTAAAGTGTCAGAGTACTAGCTTTGAGCACAAAAGGTCAGGAACACCATGTAGGTTTTGAGTTCAAGGCTCAGTTCTTGTACTTTCAAACACACACAGACATAGATGCAGAGAGACAGAAAGACAGATAGACAGACAGACAGACACACACACACACACACAAACACACACACACACACACACACACACACACACACACAGGTGCAGCCCAAGGCTTCAGCAGTCCCTGAGAACAGAACCATGAACTCATTTCATTAGGATCACATCCCAACCCCAAGAAAGTGGCACTACCGACTTCAGACCCACTGTAGACAAAACATTGAGCCTCTCACATATCTGTCTCATAGACCAGCATGGCATTTCATACCATATACATTGCTATGCAGAAACTTTGCCACCTCTTTTTTTTGTTGATGGTCATGGGGTTTGAACGCTGGGCCAGGTCACTCTCCCTCAGCTTTTCAGCTGAAGGTGAGCACTCTCCCACTTAAGTCACAGCACCACTTCCTGTTCTCTGGTGGTCCATTGGACATCAAGTCTCACAGACTTTTCTGCCCAAGCGTCCTCTGAACCATGGTCTTCACATCTCAGCCTTCTGAGTAGCTAGGATGACAGCTGTGAGCCACTGGCAACTTCTGGTTTCAGCCACCTTCACATAACCAGAGGAAAACCATCTCATAAGGCCACAAACTTCTTGCAACCCTTCACTTCAGACTTTGTCACCAAGCATCCAAACCCATCCTTTATTGGAGAGAATACAGACACAGTAATCACACCTGTGCAACCATTTGCCCACTTCCTGCCTGCCACAAGCCATGTCCTCTTGAAGCTGTGGCTTCAAGCTGAGGTAAACTTGGGGAGTTCTTAGAAATGACTGTACAATGGGGCGAACACCTGGTCTCCCAACCACAGCAAACCCCTTTTCATCCCTCCCTCTGGTTTTCCCACCAGCCTCTATCCAAACCTGCCCCACCTTCAGTCTGCTCTCTCTAAATCCCAGATCTGCCATCCAGATTAAAGGCTGAGCCAGCAAAGAGACCAATCACTTGCTCTGAGAATGGAAATCACGGGATCCTCGCGCCCCCTAGAGGAAGTCTGGGGCAACAAGGGTCCTTACTCCCACCCTCATTCCCTGGCTGTCCTGTGCTAGTGGCCAGCTTACTTCTGTGGAGGAAAGAACAGGGGAGGGAGCTGTCAACTTCAGGTTGAGCCCTGGAAAGTCCCAGTGCCCAAGGATGTACTGCACAGGCATCCCGCAGTGGACGGTAACCAGGAGGACAATGGTGAAACCAATGTGCCAGGACTCTTAATAGTAGTGTGGCTAGGTCAAAGGCTCTATCAATTTTGGTCTAGGTTGTGACGCAAAGTCATGGCTACAATGTCCTGACACTCCAAACCTGTGACTGTCTTCCCTCTTCATAATCCTGCTTATCCCTTACCCCCCCCCACCGACACTTCCTCACACCAATACCTCCCTAGCCCTTGGACAGATTGGTCTTATCTGACCAGAAAATAAACTCATTGGTGCCAGGGATGATTGAAACCCGGTGATCAGCCCTGAGTCCTAGTGTCTACCTGACGATGCTTCCCTCTGCAGTTGGCTACCACACAGCTCCTGGATATCAGAAAGTTGAAGAGGTGTCAGTAGCTTGGTCCTACATACTGGCTTTAAGCTCTGAAATTGTTGCACATAGATTGTGAATGGTTGGCTCCCTTGTTCCAGGGACTCCAAACCAAGTCTCACATGTTCTTCCTTCTTCCTTCCTTTCCTCTTTTTCTCCATCCAGACTTCCCTCCTCTTTCTCTCCTTCCTTCCTTTCTCTCAATCCTGGACCTTGAACTCAGAGCCTAGGTGCTGTCGTTGAGCCGTTTTACACAAGGCCAACAGACTATGGCTTGAGCCACACATACACTTCTGGTGTTTTCTTTTTGGTAGTTAGTTGGAGATAAGAGTCTTACAGGCTTTCCTGCTTGGGCCTCAAGCATCGATCCTCCCATCACAGCATCCTATGTAGCCAGGATGACAGGCATGAAGCACCGGCGTCCAGCTCAAACCAAGTTTTTTTCATGTGCTGTGGAACCACCACTGGAAACTCTCATTGTCTATGACCCCTCCAGAGCTTGGCACACACTGTAACTTTTTGTTGAATAAATAAATGAGTATCTGTCTATAAAAATACCACAGAAAAGTCCCCTCCCATTCAGGTAAGCATCCTGGTGGGTGGGGCAAAGCCTGATGTAGCTCTCCCACAGTTCTCCCTTCTCCATCTTCCCATGCTCCTGGTGCCACAGAACTTAACTGTTTTGGCTCTGAAGACATGATCCACAGTGTGCTAGCTGGATTCTGGGGACACTGGGATGCTTATCTTCTCAAAGATCTCTGGCCAGCGGCTGACCTCTCTGTGGCACTCAATTCCCCACTCAGGAGTGAATGAGATTGCCACGAGCTGAAGGCCAGGCTCAAAGGACCTACTCTCCTACCCCTGGGGCCAGTCAGGATGGCCCACCACATCTGGCCCCCAAGTTTCATGTTGCAGAGAAAGGATCCTCGAGGCATCTTGGGTTTCTGAATCTCCCAGAGTCCAGTGCAGGTGCTGAGAATCCTCTCTACTCACAGCTGGCCGGCTAGGGATGGTGAGGTCACAATCTCTGCTCCCCATGAAATCCTCAATGTTATGTCTGGGTCGCAGGACCCCCACCAAGAAGACCACCAAGAATCAGACTCTAGAGCTGTTTTATTTAAACAGGCTGCAGCTCAGGCCTTGTCCAAAACTCTAACACAGCAGAGCCCAGAAGTAGAGCCCCGAGCTAAGGATTTACAGGTCTTATGAAGGCACACAACCAGGTGCTTTAGCACCATGTGTTGCTCTGCTCTGAAACAAGCAACAAATGGTGACTGCCTCAAGTACTTTAACCCTTCACTCAACTGCGGTGGTCCCACTAGAGAGAGTCAGAGGAGAATGAACAGCTGCCTCATAAAAGCAATCAAGGCACAAAGTTCATAGCAAGAGACCATCTGGCTGGGGAACTCTGTTTTGATACTTTGAATGTCATAGATTGTTGGTTGAAATGGTTCATCTAATTTGACCCATAACCCAGGCGTTAGTGGAAATTTCCAGCTTCACGAAAAAACCCTTGAAAAGGTGGCATTTCAGTTGTCCCAATCAAACTGAAAGGGTTCCAAAGTTAGAGGTACCCTTTTCTTTCCAGACAGGCTACAGCAGGTTACAGAAACTGTCATTCAGCAAGCCCTAGCTAACTGCCATGGCCTGATACCGAGCAGGCTCCAACAGGGGGAATGCACTTGCCTACCACTGTCCAGCTGGAAACAGCACAGGCAGGACATAGATTAGAGGCTGCAGGATTCCAGGGAGGACTTCCCACCAGTGCACTCCCCCGGGAGTGAATCCATGCCACCAGTGGAATCCCAGAGCCCCCTGCCCAGATGCCCATGGACACCATCAATGCCCTGGGTAAAGTTGCCCTCTCATCCTCGATAGTGGTGAACCATATGCAATGTCACACCATTCACCACTTCCCAGACCCTCCTAGCTTCACAGCTCCTGCCCTATTCCCCCCTCCATCTTGTTCCCTAATTACATTTGGCAGACACATTCGCAACCCTTGAATTAGCTCCAACTATAAAAATGAGAGCAGACTGTTTGGGTGGAAGAATGCGCCTGTGTTCACACTTGTCTCACAAACCTTCAGGCTTAAGACAGAAGGTGTCCACTTTGGTCTGTGGTTCACACAGGCCTCCTAGTGAAGACGCACGCAGGGCCAGGAGCTACTGTGGGCTATAGGAAAGGGGGAAGAGAGAGGAGGAAAGGAATGTCTATTGAAATCTTCCCCAAAGGAGCCATATAACAGTGATGATGAAAACAAAAATTATGGCTGGTCTCCTTCTTGGCATTGCTGAAAAAAGAACAATAAATACACACACACGAGCACACACACACACACACACACACACACACACACACACACACACACACACACACAAACACACACACACTCGTGCATGCGCGCGCACACACACAAATCCAGAACAGTTACTGTAAACTCATCCATTCAGCCCCTGCAATTTGTCAACTGAGCACTCAGTCACCTGAGCAGTCAGGCTCTCTCTCTCTCTCTCTCTCTCTCTCTCTCTCTCTCTCTCTCTCTCTCTCTCTCTCTCTCTCTCTCTCTCTCTCTCTCTCCCTCCCTCCCTCCCTCTCTCTCTCTCTCTCTCTCTCTCTCTCTCTCTCTCTCTCTCTCTCTCTCCTCTCTCTCTCTCTCTCTCTCTCTCTCTTTCATGCACACACACAGACACAGACACAGACACACAGACACACAGACACACACACACACACACACACACACACACACACAGACTCAGATTAGTGCCCCTCCTGAGTTTGTTGGTTCCTCATCTGGGACAATGTACAAGCTGGAGCACCAGATTTCCCTTGTCAGAACCAGGGGCTCGAACCAAGGAAGCACCATTCTAATAATGCTGAACCACCATGCCTCTCCCTTTCTCCAGGGCCAGACATTTTCCCTTGGGAATATCCAGACTTGACTCCCCATTCACCAAAACCCTAGCATAGAACTCTGGATGAAAGAATCCTGAGACAGGTGGATCTTCAGAGCCTGGACTGAAAACAAGCAAGAGGTCATGGTGCCCCCAGAGAAGTGTCTGACCCGGGGTGGGGGCAGTGTTGGGGAAATGGATGAGGTCCTAAAGGCTACATACATGGATGAATTTCCTACTCCAGCCAAGATGCTTCTGGGCGACTTGGTGGATTCTTGGGGAGGATGAGGAAACCACAGGGGCCTGGACCACCAGCAGATGGTGGCAGAGCTGGGAAATGTGATCACCCTGTGAGTGCTGTTGACAGCTGGAGTGGGGGGGACCAGCAGTGTGTCCGTGTGTTGGAGGGGCGTGTTCTTCCCAGACATTCACCTTCTATCTGACCCCTAGTGCCCTCACCTCCCTAGTGGGCTCTTCTGGGACCCTCCTCAGGGAAAAGGGTGACCAAGCACAAAAGACAAGGGCTCACACAGAAGGGGGGGTATCTTCTGCATCCAACACACCCCCACCCCCGAAAAAAGGAAAACTCCCAAGAAGGCAGGGGTGGAGGTGCTGCTCCCCACCTCTGACTAAAGCCACCAGGTTCCCCCAGGGAGAGAAAGGGTGCAGATGCATGGCTCTGTGGCTCCCACTGCTCTAGTCCATGGGCTCAGTGGTGCCCCCTCTTCACCCATCCCTGCATCTGCCTTTATCCTGGGACACTGACCACTAGGGATGGGGGTGGAATCCCTGGATCAACATCAACTCCCCCACCCCCCACTCCTGGGGTGCATTTGTGGCAGAGTCAGGGCAGGCCTGCCTCGTGCTGGGGAGATGCGTTTGGGACACAAGAGGGGAGGCAGGAGTCATGGGTCTCGGTCCGTGAGGGGTGTGGGGTAGGAGAAGGTCGTGAGGTGCAGACCTGTGGGGCTGCCACTGGGGACCAGGACCGGGTCAGGGCCGCAAAGAGGTCAGGGGTGCACCATCACTTGATGACTCCAATAGGCGCCACAGGTCCAAACAGGCAGCAACCTGTTTCAAACGAGGTGCCAAGGGGAGGGCAGGAGAAGGGTCCATAGCAGGGACGGGCAGGTGGCAGGGCTGAGCTCGCCCCCTTCACAGCTGAGCTCCTGGTGCAGGGGCCTTGGATTCAGGGCCTACCTGGCCTCTGAGCCTCCCCGGGGCTGTGAGAGGAATGTGCCTGCTGTGCTGGCTTTGTGTCCTCTGTGCTCCTGGCCCAGACCTGTGCTCCTACAGCAGCGGAGGCCAGTCATGGATGCTGACACCCCTGGTGCATGTGCCTGCTCTTCTCTGCTCTCTCTCTGCCCCCACTTCTCACCCAGGCTGCCCAGCCCTTGCTGCACAAGTATGCCAGCTCCCATGTGCCCCTGGCTGCAGCAACTATGTGCCCCTTCAGCCACGCCCAGTCCTCTCCTCAGTCACACTCCTTCTCTACCTCAGCCATGCCTCTGCTCCTGGCTTTGTGCTGCCCTGACTCTGCCCTAAGGCTACCAGGCCATGGCAGAAGCAGCCTCACCTCAGCTCAGGGCTTCCCCCCAACTCCAGCAGCGGCCTTGGGGAATTGAGGATCCCCTCAGCCCAACCACTGGGGGAGACTCTTCTCCATCCACCCCACACACCAAGCAGGTGCAAGGTAATGCTCCGAGTTTGTGTGTGTGTGTGTGTGTGTGTGTGTGTGTGTGTGTGTGTGTGTGTGTGTGTTTGTGTGTGTGTGACTGTGCTCTCAAGGACTCAGAACATTGAATCTTTTGGGATGACAGCACACAGCACACTTTAAAAAAAAGCACTAAGAACCCTGTGTAATGGATTCAGCACAACGTGCCTTTTGAAGGACTCAGCACATAGCAACTTTTGGGATCTTCATGGTAATTTAATTACTAATAAGATTAGACGTCATTTTGACATCACTAAAAAATATCATAATATTATGGCATTATATGTCATAGTGACATTATAGACATGTGAATTCCTATTCTGTGACTTCATTCTATTACAAGCTAGCAATATTGGTGGATATCAGAAATCCATTGTGACCTCAAAGCCATTGTGACATGAAAATGCCTTTGTGACATCACAGTGCCATTGTGATATCATTAACCTGTTCTGACATCACAAACCTGTCCTGGCCATTGTGACCTCTCACCAATGTGACATCAGAAAGCCATTGTGATGTCACATTGCTATTGTGATATTACAATCACCTTGATACCTCCCAAACCCATTATGACATCTTTAGCACCGTTGAAAAAACATATGGCCTTTGTGACAACACAGTCCCTTTGTGTATCCATATCCTCATTGTGAAATCTCAATTGAGATCAGATATGCCATTGTAATATCACAAACATTTACAATCTAATCATCGGTGTAACATCACATTGTCATTTTGACAATATCAGGTCATTGTGACATCACATTTCTGTAATGACATCATACAACTATGACACCACATTGTCATTGTGACAACATATATACATTATGAAGGCCTATTATGTGATTTTGTTGTATTTCAAATGTGGGTTCCTATCAAAAACACATTTTGACTTCATAACCATTGTAATATGACAATCCCTTTCTGATATAACATTGCCATTGTGATATCTCTAAACAACTGTGACAACTCAAATATGTCCTGACCTCATAAGTTTCATGACATGTTGCCACCGTGTTATGCCCATTGAGAGGTCAATCTCTTTTTGACCTCATATTATTTCAGGTATGACATTAAATAGTAGGAATTTACTGTGATATTATGAATATTGTGACATCACACTGCTAGATGTAATGACCATTGTGTCACATTGTCACATCACAAATCTGTTCTGACTTCATCACATTTGAGCCAACAAATGACTTTGGAATCCTCACAATCCCATTCTAATCTCATAAACTCATTATAAGTTAATGACAATCGAGGTCTGGAATGCCATTGTCACATCACCGAACTACTGCGACATCACAAAACTATTTTGAACTCATCACTATTATGGCATCACCAGCTAATTGTGACATAACAACACTTTTATGACATTATAATTTGACATCATATTGCAATTGTGATATTATTGAACCATCATGCATTCACAAACCTATTATGATCCCATCACATCTTAGAAAATTATGACCTTTGAGACATCAAGCACCTTCCGTGAACTTGTATCTTTGTGAACTTGTAGCAATAGAAAATTGAAATAAGATGTGATATTGCAAACTAGTTTTGACATCACTAACCCATTTTTATATCTTTAACACTTTGACAACCAGAACCTGTTATGAACCCTAGCACTTTTGACAAAATACATGGCCTTTATTTCATCACAGTTCATTTGTATATGTCATTGGGACTTCATCCTCATATCCTCACTATAAACTAATGGCAATTAAGATGTGACATGCCATTGTGACATCATAAACCCTTTGTGACATCACCACCAGTGTGGCATAAGACTGTCATTATGACACCATCAGCTCATTGTGACATCACCAAGCTACAGTGACATCATAGCATTATGACATCCCATTGCCATTTTGCTGTCATAGACAAATTGTGAATGTATATCTTGTGATTTCATTCTATTTCCAATGTGGCATATCAGTTGATATCAGAAACACATTGTGACTTCATAACCATTGTAAAATAAACCCTGTGTGACATCATAACCAGTGTGACATTACATTGTTGTTATGACATCTTTAGCTTATGGTGACATCACAAAATGGCAATGACATTATAACATTTGCCATTAAGTCATTGTGACATCAGTGTCACATTATGAATGCCAAATCTGTGATTTCATTGTATTTGAAATATGGCATATGGGTTAATATCAGAAACTTATGGTGATGTCATAACAATTGTCATATCAAAATCCCTTTTGGACATCAATTTGGCAATGTGAAATAACACTGGCAATGTGATATTATAAGGCATCGTGATATCACAATGGTCATGAACTCACAATGGATTTCTGGTATCAACCAAAATGCCACATTAGAAATACAATCAAATAACATAATAGGCGAACACAACGTGTCTATGACATCAGAATGACAATGTGACGTTACAATGCTATGATGTCATTGTAGTTTTACATGTCAGAATGAGCTGATGGTGTCATAAAGGCAACATGATTTCACAATTATGATTATGTCAGAAAGGATTTGTTATGTTTCAATGGTATATCTGATGTCAGTTTTCATTAGTTTCCCCATGAGGATATGGATACAAAAAGGTTCTGGGATGTCACAGAGGCCATGTGTGTTTTCAAAGGTGATAAGAGGTCATAATAGGTTTGGGATGGCACAATTTGATTCATATTGTCACAATGGAAATGAGATATCACATTGGGATTTTGATGTCACAGTGGTGATGAGGTCGCAATGATTTTGTGATGTCACAGTTTGTTTGTAATATCAGAATGATATATCATATTTCAATGATTCATAATTCTATGTGAGGATACCAGGTGATAGAAGAAGCTCCATAGTATGAAGTCATACTATGTGAAAACCCAATGGGACAGTGATTTCACAATGACAATGTGATATCTCACCATTATGTTATAAGAATGTTTTGATGTCACAATTGGTGATGCAATACTGATGAGGAGGTCACAATGGATTTGAGATGTCCCAAGGGGTTGGTGATGGCACAATGGCATGTGGGATCTCAATTGTCATAATCACACCATGAGTATATGAGTTTGGGAAGAGATTCTGATGTCAGCAAAGCATATGTAGTCAAAAAGGTGAAGGACTAACAGGTCTGAGATGTCACAAAGTGACATAATGGTTATGATGTCCAGCGGTGTGATATCATGATGTTACACTGGATTTTAGATATGTCATGTCATATCTGAAAGATGAGGTCGAACACATATTATCAACTCACAAAGGACCTAAGATATCACAATGGCATGTCACAAAATTATGAGAACAGGAGAGGTATTTGATGTCACAATGGGTTAGTGATATAACAAATGCAATGTGCTGTGACAAAGAGATTTAGATGTCACAAACGATATGAGTTCACAATGGTTTCCTGATATCAACGCAAATGGCACATTTGAGATAGAATGAAATCAAAGAATAGGTATTCAAAATGGGTCTATGACATGAAAATGACAATGTGATGTCAAGGCAGCAATGATGACAGTATATGTACTCATTACCTTGCTCATGTAACTGTAATCGGGTGTACACTGTATTTACAATAAAAAAAAAACTCACAGAACAAAAAAAAGAAAAATATGGTATGGTGTCATTGGGGTTTGATGATGTCACAATGAATGGTGGTGTCATGATGACAATGTGATTTCACAGTCATAATTATTGCACAAAGTATTAGTGATGATAAAATGCTATGTGTGATAACAATTTTCATTAGTTCACTATGAAGAGATGAGTACAAAAAGGGTCTGTGATGCCACAGAGGTCATGTGTTTTTTTTCATGTTTTTTTTTTATTGTGAAAATACTGTACAGAGGGGTTACAATTACATCGGCAAGATAATGAGTACATTTCTTATCAAGCGTTGTAGCCTCCTCCTTTGTTTCCCCTTCCCATCCCTTCCCATCCTCTCCCCACCCTCCACACCCAATCCTCCCCACTCCCACTCCCCCACTCCGCACAAGTTGTAAAGTTCGTTTTGGACATAACGACTTATACATCTCAAGAGTTCACAATAGCTCTGTGATGAAACAATGTGATTGTGAAGGCACAACAGCAATGTGCTATCACAATGGTTTTGTGATGTCACAGTGGTGATCAGGTCACAATGAGTTTTTGATGTCACTATGAGTTTGTAATATCACAATGACATATCCTATTTCAATTTCTACTAGTTAACAATGAGGATACAATTTCAAAGAAAGAATCTTAAGCTCCAAAGATCATAAGTTTTTAGTCATAACTTGTGCGATATGCCGGCATTAGTATTATTTTAGGCCTTTAGTAAGCTTATAATCTGTTTTCAAACTCATAATAATTCAGGTATGACATGTGATATCATAATTGACTCTGACATGAACATTGGGACATCACATTGATAGACATCAAGACCATGGTGTCACATTGTGAACTCACAAATTTGTTCGGGCTTCATCACATTTGTGCCAACACATGACTTTGGAGACAACACAGTCCCTTTTTGAACTCATATCTTCATTGCGAATTAATGACATTTGAGATCCGGCATGCCATTGTGACATTTCCAACCAATTGTGACAGCACAAACCTATTAGAGTAGAAACACATTGTGATCTAATAGCCATTGTGGTAGCACAATACCTTCATGACCCCACATTTCCATAGTGATATCACTAACCCCATGTGAAATTCCAGTCTTCCATACACAATCCAGGTATGAAATGTGATAACTGGATCCAATGTGACATCTTGATCCTGGGGACATCACACTGATAGATGTTATGAGCATTTTGTCACATTCTGACAACACACACCTATTAGGACTTCATCACTTTTGTGACAACGCATACCTTGAGACCTCACAGTCCCTTTGTGAGCTAATATACTCATTGTATATTGAGATCAAACGTGTCATTTTGATATCCCAACCCATTGTGACATCACACACCTTTTGAAAACTCATCACCAGTGTTGCATCACCAATTGTGATATCCTAATATTATTCAGTCATCATATTGCAACATCACATTGCCATTGTGATGTCTCTGTTCCACTGTGTTTTCAAAACCTAGTCTTCATAGCATTTTAGAAAATTTATAGCCTTTAATACTTCAGTCTTCTTCTGAGAACTCATATCCTCATTGTGAAATAGTAACAACTGAAATTGGACATATGACTATGAGATGTGACTTCACAAAATTTTTTGATTTCATCACTAATGTGACATCACAAACCCATTGTGAGCTTTCATTGCCATTTGACATCACTATCACATTGTGACATCCCAAACCTCTTAGAACCTCTTAGCACTTTTGAAAAAGCACATGGCCTTTGTGGCATCAAAGTCCCTTTGTGTAACTATACCCTCATTATGAACTGACTATTGATATCAAACATGCCATTGTAACATCACGAACCCTTTGTGACAATACCAGTGTCACATAATATTGTCATTATGGCAGCATCAACTACTTGACATCACAAATCTGCAATAACAAGATAGCATTATGAGATCACACTGCCATTATGATGTTTAAAAGATTATAAATGCCTGTTTTTAGTCTTTTTTTTTTGTTCATGGGGCGTGAACTCTGGGCTTGGGTTCTGTCCCTGTTCTTCAGCTCAAGGTGAGCACTCTATCACTTGAGCCACATAGCCACTTCTGGTTTTCTAGTGATTTTCATTGTAGATAAGAATCTCATAGACTTTCCTGCCTAAGGTGGCTTTGAACTGAGATCCTCAGATCTCAGCCTCCTGAGTAGCTAGGTTTACAGGCGTGAAGCCCTGGTGCCCAGATTTTCATTCTTTTACAAATTTGACATGTGTGTTGACATCAGAAACATAATGTTACTTCATAACTATTGTAACATCATAAATCAGCATTGACATCAAATTGTCATTATGACACCATCAGCTCATTTTGACATCACCAAACAACAATGTCATCATAGCATTATAAATCACAGTGACATGGTTATGAGTTAACAATGTGAAGGCCAATTCTGTGAATTCACTGTTTCAGAAACCTATTTTAACGATATAACCATTGTGATATCACAATCCTTTGTGACATCACATTTCCATTATGATATTATTAACCTGCTGTGCCGTCACAACCAGTCCTGTCCTTGTACGTTTTTTTGACATGCTGCAATTGTCATATAGTAGGGCCTTTGTGAGCTCATAATCTGTTTGCAATCTCATATTTCTGGTATGACATGTGATATCAGAAATCCCTTATGACATTATACTGCCAGATGTCATGACCATTGTGTCACATTGTGACATCACAAGGCTTTTAAAACGACATCACATTTGTGACAACACATGCGTTTTGAGACATTACAGTCCCTTTTTGAACTCATATATTCATTATCAGTTAATGACGTTTGAGATATCCAATGCCACTCTGACATCATGAGCCTATTGTGACATCACAAACTTATTGTGACCTCATCACGAGAATGGTATCAACAACTAATTGTGGTATCAAAGCATTATTTTGACATGATATTGTGGTATTGGCATTGTTATTTCACTGCCCCATTGTGCTTTTACAAACCTATTAGGGCCTTTGAGACTTTAAGCTCTTTCTGTGAATTCTCGTACTTATTACCTCTAAGGCAAGAAGAACAACCATTGAGTCACATTTAATATATTAATCCAATTTACACTAGAAAGGAGAATGTGGTTACCTTATCCTGGATTGGATAACCAGGTCCAAGAGTATCCTTGACCACCAAACCTCAGACCTCCAATGGGCAGCCCTGCCCTATCTTAATTGGTCTGCAAACCACCAGCCAAAAATTATGAGCTCCAAAGCTCCAAACCTCAATGGACAAGGCTTTTAGCTTTTCCATTACTCCCTCCTTCACTGCAGACCAGTCATTCCTTTCTGGTCTTTCTGTTTTTCCCTTCCACCATTTCCTTCTTCTCTTCAGGCCACTTCAGTCTCCACAGGCCTGCACTACTCTGCCCTAATGACCACTTTTCTGCTTCCTCTTCTCAGGTTTTTCCCTTCCTGTTGCCTTACCACTTTCTTCCATCAGGGTAGCTCTCATTTTTATATCCCCTTCCAATGCTCTGAAAATGCAACTTATAAATAGGTTGCACCCCTCCTCACTCCAACGGGTCTTCTGCCTAACAGTTTTCAACCGTCACTTCCCAAACTGCCCAATGTTCAATCACTTCTTGACAGGTCACCATGTGAGGCTTGTCACCGTCACCTTTGGTGCCATTCCCCACACTCTCCGGTGGACCAGGCCAAGAATTTACAAAGATTAATGGCTCCCACAGATAATTCTGGCTCCACTGGTTATTACAGTAACCTCATAGTGAATTAGAAAAAAATTGAAATTGTATATGTCATTGTTATATTACAAACTTGATGAGATATCACCAACCCATTGTGACCTCATCACTGCGGTGACATCACAAACTCATTGTGATATCGCATTGGCATTGTGCCACCATGATCACACTGTGACATCCCAAACCTATTATGACCTCAGAAGCTTTGAAAGAAAGCATAGGTTTTGTGATGTCACAGGCCATTTGTATACCCACACCCTCACTTTGTGCTAATGACAATTGAGATCATACATGCCATTTTAACATCACAAATACTTTGTGACATCATTACCAGTGTAGCCTCACATTGTCATTATGACAACATCAGCCAATTGTGACATCATAAAACAATGACATCATAGCATTAGGACATCACATGGTCATTGTGATATCACAGATACTTTGGAATGCCTATTCTGTGTTTCCCTTCTATTTCAAATGTGTCAGGTGGGTTGATATGAGAAATATATTGTGACCACATAATCATTATGACATCACAATACCTTGATGACACCACATTGCCATTATGATATCACTAACCCACTGTGACATCACAAACCTGAACTATACTCAAATTTTCGACATGCTGCCAGTGTGATCTCTTCGGCATCACTGAGTTCAAAAATTGTTTAACTAATACTTCAGGTATGACAAGTGATATCAGAAATCCACTGTGACATCATGACCACTGTGACATCACACTGCCAGATGTCATGACCACTGAGTCACATTGTGACATCACAAACCTGTTAAGACCCATTACACTTTTGCCAACATATGCCTTTGGATACATCATTATCCCTTATGAACTTATATAATCATTTCAATTAGAGATCTGGCATTAGATTGTGACATCACCATCACATTGAGAAATCACAAACCTATGTAACCACATCACCTGTATGGATCATGATTTGTGACTTCAAAACAATACTATCTCTGTAATGATAACATCACATTGCCAATGGGATATCTCTGTCCCATTGCATTTTCACCAACCTATTATATCCTCATAAAATTTTACAAAATTTATGGCCTTTCTGACATTTAGCACCTCATGTGAACTTGTATCTTCATTGTGATCTAGTAGAATGAAATTGGACATGTAGTGGTGATATTACAAATTCATTGTGACATCACTATTCAAGTGTGACCTTATGACCACTGTGACATCACAAACCCATTGCGACATCACATTGCCACGATCACCTTCTGATATCCCAAACCTGTTGTGATCTCTTAGCATATTTGAAACAGCACATGGTGTTTGTAACACCACAGTTCCTTTGGATAAACATATCCTCATTGTGAACAAAGGACAACTGAAATCAGACATGCCATTTTACCATTACAAACACTTTTTGACATTATCTACAAAGTGAGATTACATTGTTGTTAGGATACCATCAGCCCACCGTGACATCCCAAAATGACAATGACATCATAGCATTATGACATCACATTTTCATTGTGAGTTCATAGAGACAATGTGATTGCCTATTCTGTGATTTCATTCTACCTCAAATGTGGCACATAGTTTGACTTCAGAAACCTATTGTGACCACATCACCATTGCTCCTTTGCAATCCCTTCATGACCTCATATTGATATTGTGGTATCATTAATGCAATGTAACAACACAAACCTGTCTTGTCTTCATAAATTTTGTAACAAGCTACTACCTTGAGCTGGGCTGGAGGCCCAGAGCTAATTGCAGCCTCAACCATGAACCCTCAGACCTCCAAAGAGCAGCCCAGCCATTTGTTAACTGGTCTTCAAACAACCAACCCCTAAAATAATAATCTCCAAAGCTCCACACTTCAAAGGAAAAGGCTTTTTCCTTTCTCTTCATCCTCCTTCTCTACAGACCTGTCCTACCTTTCAGGTCTTTTCATTTTTTCCTTCCACCATTTCCTTCTTTTCTTCAGGTTGCTGTACTCTTGACAGGACTTCCCTGCCCTTTCCAAGTGGCCAGTTGCTGTCCTTTACCTCCTGCTCTCCCTCAATTTCCTCTCCTCCCAGGTCTTTACCCTCCTGCAGTCTCATCACTTGTTTCTTTCCAGGCGTTTCCCCTTAGTTTTCCCCTTTCTGTTGCTCTGAACATGCAACCTATACATATGCTGTACCCTGCCCCCACTAAAATATGTTTCCTGCATAACAGTTTCAATCATCACTTCCCAAATATCCATGCCCAATAACTTCTTGGCAGCTCACCATGGGGGACTTAACATCCTATCTCTTCAGCAGCATGTCCTACCCACACCAACGACATGCACCACCCTCTCTGGTGGTCCAGACCAGGAGGTCATGATGACTATCTGTTCCCTTGGATTATAGGGGCACTGATGGTTATTACAGTGTCCTCATGGTGAACTAGTAGCGATTGAATTTGGACTAATAATTGTGATATTACAAACTCATGTCCTTACTAAACCATTGTGACCTCAAAACCACTGTGACATCATGAACCCATTGTGACATCACATTGCTGTTTAGACACCAGGATCACATTGTGACATCCCAAATATATTATGACCTCTTATAACCTTTGAAAAATACATAGCTTTGTGACATAACTGTGACTTAGTGTACCCAAACCCCACTGTGAAATATTGACAATTTAGAATCAGACATGATATTTTAACATCAAAAATTTTGTGAGGTCATCACAACTGTAACATCACATTGTCGTTGTGATACCATCTGCCCATTGTGAAATCACAAAACTAAAATATGATAAAATTACAATTTCACAATGTCATTGTGATATCATCTAAACATTATGAATGCCTTTTCTGTGATTTCATTATATTTCAATGTGGCATATAGGTGGATATCATAAACAAAAATCATGAACTCATAACCATTGTGACATCACAATCCCTTTGCACATAATATTGCCATTGTGATATCACTAACACACTGTGACATCACAAACCTATCCTGTCATCATAACTTTTGTGACATGCCTTCTTTTCCTCATAATCTGTTGGCAATCTCATTAGATTTCACATATGACATTTTATATCACAATTTCCCAGTGACATCATGACCATGGTGACATCACATTGCCAGATGTCATAATCATTGTGTCAAATTCTGACATCACAAATCTTTTAGCATTTCAATATGTGACAACACATACTTTTGGAGAAACCACAGTCCCTTTGTGAACTCATATACTCATTGAAAGTTAAAGACAATTGAGAATGATCATGTCATTGTGACATGGCCAGCACATTGTGACATCACCAATCTTTTGTGACTTCATCACCAATGTGGCATAATCAAATATTTGTGAGACCAAAACAATATTCTGACATGATGTAGTGAGGTGACATTGCCATGGTGATATCACTGCTCCACTGTGTTTTCAAGAACCTAATATGACCTTATAACATTTAAAAAAATTCATGTCCCTTAGGACTTCAAGCTCCTTCTGTGAACTTGTATGCACTTTGTGAAATAGTAGCAATTCAAATTGGAAAAGTTTTTGAGATATTACAAAATCATTTTAGCATCAAAAACCCATTGTAACCTCATTACAACTGTGAATCATAAAGCTATCATGACCCCTAAGTACCTTTGAAAACACATAAGGCATTTGTGACATCACAGTCCCTTCGTGTACCCTTATCCTCAATTTGAACACATGACAATTTAATTCATATATGCCATTGTAATATCACAAACCCTTTGTGACCCCATCACCAGTCTGACAATACATATTCATTATGACACCATCACCTCCTTGCAACATCACCAATTTACAATGACCTCATAGCATTATGACATTACATTGTCATTGTGATTTCATAGACACATTGTAAATGCCTATTCTCTTAATTCATTCTATTTTAAATGTGGCATGTGGGTTGATATCAGAAAATCATTGTGATCTCATAAATATATGGCATCACAATCACTGTGACATCACAGTGCCACGGTGATATCACTAACACACTGTGACGTCACAAACATGCCCTGTCCTCATAAATCTTGTGACATGCTTCAATTGTGATGTCTTAGGCCCTTTATGAGCTTGTAATCTGTTTTCAAACTTATAATATGTCAGTTATGATATGTGAATTCAGAAATCCACTGTGACATCATGACCATTGTGACATCATACTGACAGACATTATGACTATTGTGTCACACTATGACATCAAAATCCTCCTAGAACTTCATCACATTTGTGACAACACATGCCTTTGGAGATCCCACAGTCCATTTGTGAACTCTTATACTCTGTGATTTCATGACAACTGAGAACGATTAACCCATATGGATATCACTAACCAATTATAGACCTCATAGACCTACTGTGACCCCTTACCTGTATGGCATCACCAACTAATTATGACATCAAAACTTTTTGTGATGTCACAATGTGACACGATGTTCATGACATCTGTCAGTGTGATGTCACAATGGTCATGATTTTACAGTGGATTTCTGGTATCTCATGTCATACATGAAATATGAGGTTGGAAACAAATTATGAGTGCAAAAAGTTCTAACAGATCACAATTTCATCATGTCACAAAAGTTATGAGGATAGGAGAGGTTTGTGATGTCACATGGTATTAGTTATATCAAAATGGCACTGTGATGTCACAACGTGATTATGATGTCAAATGGTTATGTAGGCACAAAAATGTGTTTCTGATATCAACTCTTATGCCACATTTGAAATACAATGAAATCACAGAATAGGCATTCACAATGTGTCTATGATGTCACAATGACAATTGTTGTCATAATGCGATTATGTTATTGTTTGGGGATGTCACAATGAGTTGATGCTCTCATAATGAAAATGTGATGTCACACTGTTGAGGATGTCACAAAAACTTTTTGATATTATAATGGCATATCTGATCTCAATTGTCATTATTTAACAACAAGGATATGGGTACACAAAGGGACTGTAATGTTGAAAAGGGCATGTGATTTTTCAAAGGAGCTAAGAGGTCATAATAGATTTGAGATGTCACAATTGAATCATGATGTCACAATGACAATATTGTCACAATGAGTTTGTGATGTCGTGCCAATGATGTCAAAATGGGTTTGTGATGTCACAATGATTTTGTAATATCACAATCAAATTTCCAATTTCAATTGCTACTAGTTCACAAGGAAGAAACTGTAATAATTAGCAGGGCCCTGATAATCTATAGGGTCCAATAATCACCGTGGCCCCATCTCCTGGCCAGCTGGTGAGGACAGGTCATTTTGTGGGAGGGGCTGGTACGTTAATCACCAAGTGTTGAGCTGTTAAGAAGTGATTGGGCTGTGGGGAGTTTGGGATGTGACAGTTGAAAACTGTTAGCAGTTGGAGTTGAGAAGGGGTATAGACTTTATATGTGCTGCTTGTTCAGAGCAATGGAAGGGGAGATAAAAATTGAAAAGTCCTGGAAGGAAGGAAGTGGTGTGAGAGCAGAAGGTGAAAGACCTGGAAGTACAAAATGTCATGTCAAAACCAACTTTACAATGTCCGTGTGGGGGGGGAGGGGGGTATAATTGGGTGGGGGGAGGGGGAAGGCTGGGAAGGGAGGTGAAGGGTAAACAAAGGAGGAGGCTGCAATGCTTGGTAAGAAATGTATGCATTATCCTGCCCATGTAAATTGTAGCCCCTCTGTACAGTATGTTCTCAAATAAAATAAAATAAAATTAAATAAAAAAAAAAAAAACTGACGGACCACTGGCAAGAGCAACAAAATAGGAGTGGAGACCCAAATCAATAATATCAGAGATGCCACAGGGAAAATTACAACAAACATACAAGACATCCAAACAATCATAAAGAAATAATTCCAGACTATTCACAAAGGAAGGAAAACCTAGCAGAGATAGATGAATTTTTACAAAAATAAAAATTGCTTTTTCCCCCTTTCCTTTTCAGCCATGCTTCTCCACCATGTATGGTGGGGGCAGAAGTTCAGTAAATAAACTTCTTTTCCTGCCTGAATAGCATGTGGTGTTCTCTTCATCAGCTATCTAATGAAACCTACCTATTTAATATACCTTACATATGGTGCTCTGTCTCGGATGGGGTTTTTGAGTTGGAAATGTTAGAATTTTCTAACCACCCTTTTTTCTGCGAACCAAACTGCCTTGAGACACCACATGAGACTTTTCCCCAATACTATTGCTGGCCTTGACATCCACGTCCACACCACTTCTCTACTCTGTTGAGTGAAACTAGTCTCTATGGCTCTCTGTTTCTCAATCTCTGTTCAGATGTGGCACCATGCTAAAGAGCTCCTTTGGCCTTTAGCTGAAAGACTGGTCACTCTGAAGCCGAGGATGGTTGGTTTGGGGGCTTGGACATTTCTCTCTAGAGGGCTCTCGGGGAAGTCGGGACACCACTTCTGCCTCGTCAGCTCTCCTTCATTCACCAGACTGACTGTTCTACACATATATTAGGGTGCTGTGAGCCATGCCTGAGCAGTGAAACCCCTCTGAAATGCTTCCTGCACTCCCTGGATAGAAGGTACACCTAATATTTTTATGCTGCTGTCAGAATAAGACAATTTTGGCCTCTGCAATAGTACATGGTCGAAGTCTGTTTACTTTCAGGCTCCCTTTGCTCTCTGCTATTCATGTCCAACTTTCCATATCTCTCCCTTTTTTTGCTACAACATTTTGGATTGTGCCCTGAAGAATGCTACATGGGCTGGGTCCTGGAGACCCCCTCTAGTTCCCTCTCAAAGGCTAGCCAAACAAGGCTTGATTTTTTGTTAAGATTTTCTTTGCATTTTTTCAGAAATTCGCCATCTTAAGTTTGGCCACATTGTGGGTTAAGGGTTTGGCCCCATCCAACCTGTACCCTTCCACCAAGCTTACTACTCCTCCATTCATCTATTTCTAATGTGACTTGCTAACAAGTTGCTCTTTTCACAGACCCTGGTAACTGATGGCCAAACATCTGATATGATTTGTTAGCAGAGATATCTAAATATTATAAAAAATTTTAAGTTTTGAGTTTTGCCTTTTTTGTTTTGTGTTTTGTAGTTTGGTACTGATTACGTGATTCTAAAATATTGGGTATATCTCTGCTAAGATTCTCACCTCTAACAAGTTTTGTCAGTGCATAATATTTGGTCAATTCTTGATAAGGACCAGGTAAGCCCGACTTATTCTATTTGATCTCCTTGTTGCTTTAATTGGAAATAACAAAGGGCTTTTGTGGCAAAGATTGCAGTTCAAAGTCAGCCCAGGCCAAAAAATCCCTCAGACTACATCACCCAACTAACCTGCAAAGACAGGCTGGAAGCATGGCTCAAGCCTCTTATCTCTAACCTGCAAACACTGCAAGAGGTACTATAATTCAAAGTGGCAGTGTGCTAGCCTTGAGCAGAAGTGCTCAGGGACAGTGCACAGGCCTTAAGTACAAACCTCCTTGAATACCAACTGGGACAAACTATTCCAGCAATGAAGACCTAGACACGGCTGGTCTGGGGAACAAGGGAACATGTAGAGGAGTAAGAGGAGATGATAGCATATCAGCCACTTTGTGCCTGCCCTTTCAAAATAAAACAGTGCCGGGAGATCAATAGAAGTGAGAAGGCTGCCCATCTTATGTTCTTTCCTGTCTAACTTTCAATTGGACAGAAATTTATGTTCTTGCCTTTGTCACTTGTCTTCTCTACCTAGTCGCCAGATGTCAGAAGTAGCTAGGGACATTTCTACCAACATTTTCAGACCCAAGTCCTTCCTCTTGCCATTTATTTTCTCTCTAGTACTTTTTTCAGTCCCTCAATGCCTCATGAGATTTCTCCAGACTTCATCCAAGACTCCAGACTTCATCTAAGGACTCAATGCTCAAGTGACAGCTGTTGCCTGCTTCCTTCGCCCAGAGGGGACCACATCTGAGCCTTTTACCCCTATTTTTGATGGCCCTTGCAAACAAGAAGTAGCCAGAGAGAATGTTCTTCCTTTTTCATAATTATAAAAAGGCTGGAATATCAGGTCTGAACAAGGACACCTCCTTCCCTCTTGGCTAAGTTTCTGCCCAGCATCTGTTACATAGGTAACTGGCAGACCTGGAAGTCACATCCTGGGCCACCTCTGGTCACATGCCTCCCATCAGACCTTAGGAGGGTCCAAGACCCTGAGGTCACATCCATTGTGACCGCACCTTTCTCTCACCTAGCCACACCTCTTCCTGTCCCTGGCCTAGATAAGTCTTGGCCCAGAGGTGGGTTGCCCCCCTTCCTTTTCAGCCATGCTTCTCCACCATGCATGGTGGGGGCAGCAATTCGGTAAATAAACTTCGTTTTCTGCCTGAAAAAAAAGAAATACAAATTGCCCAAACAGAACCAAGAAGAAATAAATCAATAAAACATGTCAATAACCTACAATGAGATAGTAGAAGTAATCAGAAATTTTTCAACAGGAAAATCCCATAATTGATTCACTACAGAATGCTATATGGCCTTTAAAGAGGAACTAATACCCATTCTCCTCAAGATCTTCAGAGAAATAGAAACAGAGGGAGTAATCCTAGACTCATTCTGTGAAGCCAATATCACATTCATCCTCAAACAAGGCAAAGACCCCTCAAAAAAGAACTACACACCAACCTCTTTGATTAAGACAGATGCAAAGCTCCTCGAGAAAATTGTAGCCAACAGAATCCAGAAACATATCAAAAAATCATACATTATGACCAAGTAGGCTTCATCCAGAGATGCAGAGATGGTTTAACATGTAAGTCAATAAATGTAATCCATCACATAAACGGATCCAAGGTCAAGAACCACATGATTATCCCCATTAATGCGGAAAGGGTTTTTGATTAAATTCAGCATTCATTCATGTTAAAAGCTCTGGAAAAAAATAGGAATAGAAGGAATATTTCATAAGACAATAGAAGCCTTACACGGCAGATCAAAGGCCAATATTATACTTAATAGGGAAATACTATAAGCAATTCCCCTAAAAACAGGAACAAAGCAAAGATGCCCACTCTCTCCACTCCTCTTCAATATAGTTCTGGAATTCTTAGCCAGAGCAATAAGGCAAGAAAAATACATTAAAAAGAGCCACATAGGAGTGGGAAAAAATCGATCCACATAAGAGAGGAAGAAGATCAACTACCTCTTTTTGCAGATGGCATTATTTTATAAATTCACGATCCCTAAAGCTCCATCCCCAAATTCTTAGAACTTATAAACCAATTTGTCAAAGTTGCAGGATGCAAAATTAACCCACAAAAATCAGTTGCCTTTCTAAACAGCAACAATGTCCAAGCAGAAATGGAAATCAATGAAACAACCCCATTCACAATAACCTCAAAAAAAGTATCTAGTAATTAACCTAACCAAAGATGCAAAGGGTCTATTTCGTGAAAACTATAAAATCCTTAAGAAAGGAATCTTAGAAGATACCAGGAAGTGGAAAGACTTCCCATGGTCCTGGATAGGCAGAATTAATATGGTGAAAATAGCTATACTGCCAAAATTAATAAACACATTCAATGCAATTCCCATTAAAATTCCAATTACCTACTTTACTGAAATAGAGAAAATAGTCCAAAAGTTCATATGAAAAAAAAGACATAGCATAACCAAAACAATTTTAGACAAAAGAAAGAATACAGAGTGGATTATGATACAGGACTTCAAGCTCTACTACAGAGCCATAATAACAAAGACACCTTGGTACTGGCACAAAAAGAGACCTGAAAATCAATCAGACAGGTTAGAGGACCCAGAAATATAGCTGCATATGTACAGCAAGTAGATATTTGACAAAGGAACCAAAGACATACAGTGGAAGAAGCATAACCTCTTCAACTACTGATGTTGGGAAAACTGGCCACATGCAGAAAACTAAAAGTGGACCCTAGTCTTTCATCTTGCACTAACATAAACTCAAAATGGATTAAAGACCTTAACATAAAGCCTGAAACTCTGAAACTACTGCAGGACTAAGTATGAGAGGCACTTGAGCATATAGTCACAGGCAGGAACTTCCAGAACAGATTCCCAGGGTCACAACAAATTGGACAATGACTCGATAAATGGGACTACCTTAAAATAAAAAGGTTCTACACAGATAAAAAGTAGCAAATAACTAGAAAGAAACCCAAATAATTGGGAAAAATGTTTACCAGCAATATATCAGACAAGGGTCTAATATCCATTATAAATGGTGAACAAATGAAAATAACCTTTCACAAACCTAACAAACCAATCCTGAAATGGTAAAGGGAGCTAAAGAGAGACTTCTCAGAAGAAGAGATAAAAACGGCAAAGTAACACATGAAGAAATATTCATCATCCCTGACTGTAAAGCAAATGCAAAGAAAAATAACTCTGAGATACCACCTTACCCCAGTCAGAATATTCCACATCCTAAATTCAGCCAATGACAAATGCTGGAAGGGTTATAAAGAAAGAAAAACAATACTGCAGTACTGGTGGAAATGTATAATAATATAACCACTTTGGAAAACAGTCTGGAGGTACCTCAGAAAGCTAAATATCGACCTCTCCTATGAACTGGCCATACCACTCCTAGACATCTACTCTGAACAAGAGGAACCACTATCAAAGACACACACACACCTCTATGATTATTGCAGCACTGTTCACAATAGCAAAGATTTGGAAACAACCCAGATGAGACACTACTGAAAAGTGGATCCCAAAAATGTGGGACCTATATACAATGTAATACTATGCAGCCATTAGAAAGGACAAAATGAGGGCATTTTCAGGGAAATGGATGGAACTAGACCAAATTATTTGCGTGAGGTAAGCAAAGAACAAAGAGACAAACGGCACGGGGTCTACCTGATACATGGATGCTAAAGCCAAAATGCAAGATGGTATGACAGACTACACAGTACTTGGGAAACAAAGGACAGCCACTCATTTTGTTGTATCACCATTAATGACTCCATGTTATTGACCATGTAGATGACAGAAATATGCACGCAATGGAAGAAGCCAGGAGGAGGAACAGAATAAGTGGGAAATGGAACAACATACAACAAAGGGGCCCATCAGTTGCACTGGACATAGAAGAAAAATAACTAAGCAACCCAAACACAGTGATGAGAAGGGAGGAATGAGAGGGAAAGAGGGAATAGCCCACACTAAGCAAGAGGAAAATGTGTAAACATCACGTGAGGTGGGAAACATAATTTGGATTATCAAAGCTCATAGAATTAACAAACTTTAGACCATTATAAAAATAATTTGTCTTGTCAAGGTTAAAATGTATTTGTGACTTTAAGCATCACAATTCCACAGTACTGCGAAATGTGAAATATATGTAATCACCTATCTCAAATTTTACAAAAAAGTGTGAGAAGGGATAGGTCACGAGGGATGGGTGACAATGTTGTTAGACACCTTGCATTCATGTACTGTTATGCAGAATGGGAACTTCTCTGTACAACTATTTAAAGATAATAATAATAAAAATTGTTTAAAAATAAATAAACATTAGGATGACAATAAAAATGTTCAAATATAAAATAAGAAATTAAATCCGGTTGGAAGGAAAATTTCCTTGGGGGGAGAAATGTAGTTTATTCTATAGCAAGTCTCACATCAGAAATAAATTCAAAAGCTAGACCTCAAGGAAGTGAAATAAACTAAGAAATTGAGTTAAAAAAAGCAACTCTACCCATTCTTTCTTGTCTGGACAGCTGGTGTGGGTAAAAATGTATCATGCTCTTGAATTGGAACCTAAGTGGCAAGGACCTTACTTGGTGGTGCTAATTTCACTGTCGGCTATTAAATTAGTAGGAAAACAATATTAGATCATCAGTCTCAAGTGAAAACGGCAGTAAACCAATATACAGAGAAGGCTGCAAGATTGACTCTTCAGAGAAACTCAGAGCATCCCTTAAGGTTAAGGCTTACTAAGTGTTAATTAGTGCTAACTCGTGTGTTTCTATAATTTGCTTGCTTTTTATTAAGTTTGCATTTTAAGCCTGTTCGTTGGGAGGAGAGAAGGGAATTTTTAGGATTTGGTAAAAGGAATCAGGATTTGAATGGACATGAAAACCAGTGGGGGATGTATAAAGCATTGGGGCCCTAATAATCAGCAGGGCCCACTAATCAATATGGCCACATGTCATGGCACAATGGAGTGCATGGGGCATGCCAGCAAAGGGGACAGGACATGCTGCTGGAGGGGGTAGTGTGTTGTCCCCACATGACAAGCTGTGAAGATGTGATTAGGTAATGGGCAGTTTGTGAAGTGATGGTTGAAAACTGTTAGGCAGGAGATGCACTGGAGTGATGGAAGGGTTCAACTTATATATAGGTGCATGGTCAGAGCAATGGAATTGGAGAAAATCAAGGCAAGACCTGGAAGGAAGGAAGTTGTGTGACAGTAGGAAGGTAAAGACCTGGGAGAAGAGGAATTTGTGGGGAGCAGGAGAGGAAGGATGTCAATTGGCCAAGAGGCCAGAGAAGTATAGGCCTGTGGATAGTATTAAAGAGAAGAGGGAAGTGATGAAAAGGAAAAAGAGAAATGAAGATAAGGTCTATATAGAAGGAGGAAGTAAGGGAAAAGGGAAAAGCCTTACCTATTGAATTTTGGAGCTTAGGAGATGATAATTTGGGGGGTTGGTGGTTTGCAGACCAATTAATTATGTGCGGGGCTGCCCATTGGAGGTCTGAGATTTGGTGGTTGGGGCTGGCTTGTCACTGAGTGCACAGCCCAGAACAAGGTAAACATCATGCCCATTTCTAGTGTAAATAAAGTTATCATTGGATTTTCTTGTGCTTTATGCATCATAAGTATACGATTTCAAAAGTTAATCATCTCAAAGGCCACAAATTTGGTAAAATGTTATGTCATAATAGGTTTACAGAACCCAAGGAACAGTGAAAGCTCAAGGGCAATATGAGGTCACAATATTAAGTCATAATAATATTTTGATGTCATAATTATTTGGTGATGCCATAACGGTCACAAGAGGTTTATGATATCACAATGGCATGCTGGACTTCAATTTTCATTAACTCCCAATTAGAATATGAATTCAGAATGGGAATGTGAGATATACAAAGTCATCCATTGGCCCAATTGTGATGAACTCCCACCAGGTATGTGATGTCAAAATGTGACACAATGCTCATGATATCTGATAGAGTGATGACACAATTTTCATATCAGAGTTCATTTCTAATATCACATGTCACACCTGAAATATGAAGTCAAAAACATTATGAGATCACAAACGGCCTATGTATCACAAGGGCATCATGTCAAAGTTATGAGGAGAGGACCAGTCAATGATGTCAGGCTGGTGATCCTTCTTCGAAGGTTTTGTAATATTACAATGTTATAACTGATATCAATTGTTAGACCGCAATGATTATATGGGTAAACAACAACTTTGATATCACAAAGGCCATATGCTTTTTTAAAGGTGCTAAGAAGTCATAATCGATTGAAATGTCACAATGTGATCGTGATGTCACAATGGCAACGTGATGCTGCAATAGGTTTGTGTTACGGTGGTAATGAGATCACTCATGGAATAGTGATGTCACTACGAGTTTGTAATATTACAATCGCATGTCAGGAGTTTGTAATATTACAATCGCATGTCAGCTTTCAATTGCTACTAGTTTACAATGAGGATAAGACTTCAAGGAAGGAGCTAGAAGTCCTGAAACCCATGAATTTTCTAACATGTGATAATAGGTTTGTGAAAACAGAATGGCACAGTAATATCACAATGTCAATGTGATGTCACAATATCATGTCATAATAATGTGTAAGGGAGTTCGGAGGAAGATGGCGGAGGAGAAGCTGGAAGCTTAGAAAGCTGGAAGCTTAGAAGCATAGAAAGCAGTTGTAGTGTTCCAGTGAACAGGCATAGGCTAGAGAATCACACCAAGTGTGCCATCACAGTACAGAGAGTTTGGCCACAGAGGGAAAAGCCAGGCAAGATAATAGATCTAAGCACTTGCCAGTAGCTACAGCTGCGGTGGCAGTAGGGACAGCGCCAGTGGCCATAGCCACCATACCTACAGAGAGTCTAAGACAAAGGCCCCAGATGTGGTCCATGAGCAGATTCTACTCAACACCAGCAAGAACTGACTGAGTTATTTTACAGGTCAGTGGAAATAGAAGTGACCTTCCAGGCTCAGTTCCACCCAGAGGAACGTCACCCTGCACAGGCAGAGAAGATCCGCCCCCGGTAGAGTGACTTTCTTCACTTCGTAAACAGAGCCAGAGTCTGCCCCTCCCTACAGAAGCCTAGACAATCAATTGAAATTCAGTAAACATGAACCCTGAGAATGGCTCTAAGCTGGGCTCTGTGAGTGTCTCAGGGAAAAGCTACTATTTGCTGAAAGGCCTCTACACTACCCAGAACCTAGCCTCACCATAGCATCTCCAAACTAGAGGAAACAGCTATCTCCCTCTTTTGTGGTACTCCAAGCAGTTCTCCCTCTCACTGAACTAGTCTGAGAGGAGAATCAAAAAATCCTGGGTAACACATACCATTTTCTGCCTGCCCAAACAAACTGACTTAAGAAACCAATCAAGCCATAGGAAAACCAAACACCACAAGCAGACCAGAGATTCCACCAAGAGACTGGTTATGGACACAGGGGATACAGGGTCTTCCATCCCCCCCCCAAATAAAACAAAAAATTCAAAGAACTTTTTTGAAACTTTTTTGTAACTTTAATTTTTAAGTGTTTTCTCTAAATCTTCTTTTTCTCATTACTTTTATTTTTGGTACGTGTGTGTGTGTGTGTGTGTGTGTGTGTGTGTGTGTGTGTGTGTGTGTGTGTGTGTTTAATCTCTTTTGATCTTTTGGTCTTTTTTATTGTTTTCATTTTTTTCTCTTTCTCATTTTTGCATTACTTAAATGCTGTTCTGCTCATCCCCAGATATATACCTGTTGTCAATTATTAGACCTTTTCCCCCAGTGTGTTCAAACTTAATCCAGAAATTTATCACTCAATTCACAACCTCTTAGGCTTAACTTTTTAATAGCACTATTATATCTTTATACCTATATAATTTTCAAGTAACTAATTTTAATTTTTTTTAATTTTTTATTTTTCATATTTCCTTTCTATCCCTCCCCTCCTCCCATCTTATCCTTTTCTTCTCTCAATATCATTTCTTTAAACTTACATATTTTTAAGTGTTTAACTTCTTAAATTTAAATTTTTGGTATTCCATTTGTTCTTTTTTTTAATTCTCTCTACTATCATTCTGTCCAATCCATTTCCCTCTCAGAGATTAGGACTTGGTTAAATTTGCTCTCCTTTTACCTCTTCACATCCCTTTAGTCCTATTTTCCCTACATTTCTCCCTAAAGCCAATACTTTCTGGTTTTCCATATCCAACTTTGCTGTTCTTAACTCATTAACACATGGTTGTTTGATGTTGAATAGATTGTATCTGTTGAAATAGATTGTATCTGCATCCATTTTGATTGTGCAACTACCGGACTATGGTTGATACTTGCCTTAAAATAGTATTCTAGCACAATTGGTGTTACTTTCATACCAAAAGGGCAGAACAAGCTGGAAAAACACAAGAAAAATAGCAAGTCCAGGTATCTGAACTCCCACTCATGATAATCAGGTGATAGAATAGTTAATGAATAATCCAGAGGAGAGTTCCCAAAACGCTCTACAAACACTACTAGTAAACATGATGAATAAAATGATTCAAAACTTGCAAAGGACTCATTGTCAGTGTGATAGGAAGTGAGAGGAGGCATACCCCAGATTAATACAGAAATCTGTGAGCATTAGGAAACTACTTAAAGATTAATACAGGAATTAGGTAAGCAGATTGAGAACAGTCAAAGAGAAATAGAGGAATTGCGTGAATGGGCTGAGAAGAGTCATAGAGAATTACAGGAATTGCGTTAACATGAGGAAGCTAATCAAAGAGTAATAAAGGAATTGCAAGTGCAGATGAGAATAGACAAAATCAACACAGGCATTCATGGAATCCATAAAGAGATAGCTAAAACACTTCAGGGAGACAACAAAGTCAATGCCGAATGGAGCACGACAGAAGAAATGGGAGTCCAAGGAAACCATAACCAATCAACTAAGTGATTTGAGAATAAACACTAAACACCAAATTAAGGAAGTAAAGTTCACACAAGATCTAAAACAAAGCTCCAACAAAGAATTTGAAGCCATCAAAGCCTACCAATTAGAAGAAAAAGAAATAAAAAACAAAGTAGAAATCTTGTGAGTAGGTTAGAAAATGCAGAAGACCGAATCTCAGGGATTGAAGACAGCCTAGATATTACAGAAATACAACATACAACTATCCAAAACAAATCCAAGAAATATGATAGCTCTATTCAATATATTTGGAAGACACCATCAGAGGGCCTAATCTGAGGGTGTAGAGGAGCACCTAGAGACAGAAGTTAATGGCCTAAGAAATTTATTTAACAGAATCCTAGCAGAGAACTTCCCAAACATGGAAAAAGATAGGCCTATTCAGATACAAGAAGCTCTTATAACCCCAAATAGACCAGACCAGAACAGGACATCCAACCTCCACTTTATAATACGCACAGGATGAATTCAAACCAAGGAAAAGATCCTTAAAGTTGTCAAGGAGAAAAGATCAATCACTTATAAAAAGAAACCAATTAGAATCACCTCACATTCCTCAGCAGAATCAATTCAAGCAAGAATAGCCTGGAATGATGTATGCCATGCCCTAAAGACAAACAACTATCAACCAAGAACACTGCACCCAGCTATACTCTCCTTCACAACCGAAGGTCAAATAAAGAACTTGCATAGCAAAGAAAAATTGAAAAAAATATATCTCCACCAAACCAGCCTTACTAAAGATACTTAAAGATGTCCTCACATAGAAAATCAACAAGACCACAGCGAAGGCCAACAAATGGCATCCAAGTGAATAAAATTATAACTCAACACCAAAAGCCACCAAAGAAAGTCCTGTAACATATGCAGGTTGAGCAACACACTGTTGAATCAAGAGTGGGTCATGGAAGAGATTAGACAGGAAATGCTAATGTTCATGATATTCAGCAAAAATGAACACAGAAATTACAAGCTCCTCTGGGACACAGCAAAGCAGTACTCAGATGCAAGTTTATAGCTCTGAGTTCCTACATCAACAAATTAGAGATCTGAAACCAAAAATTTAATAAAACATCTGAACCTGTTGAAAAAGAGCAGCAAGATAAACCCCAATCCAGTGGATAGAAAGAAATAATTAAAATTAAATCAGAATCTTACAAATTGGAATCCAATAAAATCATAGAATGAACCACAAAACAAAGAGGTGGTTCTTCAAAAAAAATAACAAAATTGACAGACCCTTAGCAAATCTTCTCAGAAATAGAAGGGAACGTACCCAAATAAACAAACTCAGAGATGAGAATGGAAACATCATCACAGAAATAACCAACATTCAGAACATTATAAGGGAATAATTCTCAAACCTTTATTCTAATAAGTTTGAGAACTTGGCAGAAATGGACCTTTTCCTAGCAAATATCAACATGCCAAAACATAACCAAGATGAGTTAAACCATCTTAACAGGCCCATCAAGCATAGAAATAGAAACAGCAATAAGAGACCTCCCATCTAAGAAAAGCCAAGGACCAGATGGTTTTACAGCAGAATTCTACAAGGCCTTGAAGCAGAGCTCAGACCAATAATCCTCCAACTCTTCAATGAAATTGAAAGAAAAAGTTCACTACCGAACTCACTCTATGAAGTCATCACAACCCTCATCCCAAACCCAGGCAGGCACTCATCAAAGAAAGAGAACTATAGGCCCATTTCATTGATGAACAATGATGCAAAACTCCTCAACAAAATTTTGACCAATCGACTTCAACAATTCCTCCAAAAAAATTACACAACAATCAAACAGGATTTATTTGAGGGATGCAAAGCTGGTTCAACATATGCAAATCAATTAAAATAATTCATCACATCAACAAAAGCAATGATAAGAACCTCATGGTTATCGCAATGGATGTAGAAAAAGCATTTGACAAGATCTAACACCCTTTTATGATGAAGGCTCTGGAAAAACTATGAATCCAGGTAACATGCCTCAATACAATATAGGATCTATATGACAAACCTACAGCCAGCATTATTCGTAATGGTGAAAACTTAAAGCTATTTCCTCTTAACTCAGGAACAAGACAAGGATGTCCACTCTCTCCACTTCTCTTCAACCAAGTATTAGAATGCCAAGCTACAGCAATAAGACAAGATGCAAACATAAATGGGATCTAAATGGGGAAAGAAGAAGTAAATCTCTCCCTCTTTGCAGATTACATGATCTTGTATTTAAAGAATCCCTCAGACTCCACTCCCAAATTACTCATGCTGATTCAAAACTTTAGCAGAGTAGCAAGGTATAAAATTAAATCTTAAAAATCAATAGCTTTTCTGTCTGCCAACATATGAAAAGTGTGGCTAAAATCAGGAAATCAACTCCATTTTTAATACCCCCCCAAAAAAACTAAAATACCTAGGAATTAACTTAATCAAAGATGTAAAAAAATGATGAAAACATTAAAAACCTGAAAAAGAAATTCAAAACAGAACATAGAAAGTGGAAAAACCTTCCATGCTCCTGGATTGGAAGGATCAACATTGTGAAAATGGCAGTACTTCCCAAGGCTATCTACAAATTCTATGTGATACCTATGAAAATTCCAACCTCATTCTTCAAGGAAATAGAAGAGGCAATCCAAAAATTCATATGGACCAATAAAAGACCCCGAATAGCAAAAACGCTCCTCAATGGAAAGAACACTGCTGGAGGAATATAAATACTAAATTTCAAACTCTACTACAAAACCATAGTAATCAAAACAGCTTGGTACTGGCACAAGAACAGACCTCAGGACCAATGCAATAGAACTGAAAACCCAGAAATGTACCCGTGGAGCTACAGTCAACTAAACTTCGATAAGGGAGCTAAAAACATAGAATGGAAGAAAGACAGCCTCTTCAGTGAACGTTGCCGGTAAAATTGGTTCATGTCTTGTAGAAAACTAAAGCTAGATCTTTATATATCACCCTGCACAAGAAACAACTCCAAATTGATCAAAGGCCTCGGAGTCCAAACAGACACCCTGAAAACATTACTGGACAATATAGGAGATACACTAGGTATCCTTGGCACAGGCTGAAATTTTCTTAATATAGACCCGGAAACACAACAAATCAAAGAAAGGTTGGACAAATGGGATTGCATGAAATTGCAGAGCTTCTGAGTGGCAAAGGACAAAAGTAGCAAGATCAATAGAAAACCCACGGATTGGAAGAAAATCTTCTCTAACGATACAATGGACAAGAGTCTCATATCTAAAATACACCTGGAACTCAAAAAATTAAATTCCCCAACAACAAATTTTTAAAGAAACAACTGCCCAACAAATAATTGCGCTAAAGATTTATAGAAAAACTTCTCTGAATAAGAAAGAAAGATAGCCAATAGACACATGAAGAAATGTTCAATCTCCTTAGCCATAAAAGAAATGCAAATCTAAACAACACTGAGATACTACCTCACCCCAATTAGAATGGCTGTAGTAAAGAACTCTAATAACAGAAGCTGGAGGGTATCTTGGTGGGACTGTAAACTTGTTCAACCAGTTCGTAAAGTATTGTGGATGTTCCTCAAAAGACTCTACATAGAGCTCCCTGATGACCCAGTACTCCCACTGTTGGAAATTTACCCAAATGATCACAAAGAAGACCATACTAAAGCTGCAAGCACAACTATATTTATTGCAGCATTATTTTTTTTGGGGGGGTCCTGTGGTGGGACCTGAATTCTGGGCCTGGACGCTGTACCACAGCTCTTTAGCTCAAGGCTAGCGCTCTACCACTTGAGCCACAGCACCACTTCCGGCTTTTTTTCTTTTTGCTTATGTGGTCTGGGGAATCGAACCCAGGGCTTCATACATGCAAGGCAAGCACTCTACCACTAAGCCACCTTCCCATCCCATATTGCAGCATTATTTACCATAGCTAAGATATGGATCCAACCCAGATGCCCCTCAGTAGATGAATGGATCAAGAAAATGTGATATATATACACAATGGAATTCTATGCCTCCATCAGAAACAATGACATTGCCCATTTGTTAGGAAATGGAAAGCCTCAGAAAAAATTATATAAAGTAAAGTAATCCACACTCAAAGAAACATAGGTCCTATGGTTTCCATTATTTGCAATAACCAGTATATGTCTGAGACAAATTGTAACTGTTAGACAAGTTGATGTTAGGCACAATGGACCCCAAGATAAAGACTCATTTTTTTTTCTTTTCTGCTATTGTTTCTAGCATATTTATAAGATGATTTTTTTGTTGCTTTGTATGTCCCTCCCCCACGGTATAACCACTATTTTCACTGTATTTGATGTTGGTATAATTTGTAGAGGGGATGAGAAAAACACATTGGGATACAGGTGGACCTATTGCAACAATGACATATACAAGGTATTATGTCGAAAACCAAAGCTTACAACTTTGGCGTGGGGGGGAGCGGATAGGCCCAGAAGGGGAGATGGGAAGGGATAGGAAGGGGAAACAAAGGAGGAGGCAACAATGTTGATAGGAAATGTGCTAATTACCTTGTTCATGTAATTGTAACTCTTCTGTATGTATTTTCATAATAAAAATCATGAAATAGTAAAGTAAAAATCCATGTCATTTTATTTTTATTTTTATTTTTTTTGGATACGGTCGTGGAGGCTGAATTCTGGGACTGGGTACTGTCCCTCAGCTCTTCAGCTCAAGGCTAGCACTCTACCACTTGAGCCACAGCGCCACTTCTGGCTGTTTTTCTTTTTGCTTGTGGGGTGCTGTGGAATCGAACCCAAGGCCTCATGCATGCAAGGCAAGTGCTCTAACACTGAGCCAGCTTCCCAGCCCCTATGTCAATTTATTTTTTTGTTGGTCGTGGGGTTTGAGCTCTGGGCCAGGGCAATGTCCCTCAGTTCTTCAGCTCAAGGATACCACTGTACCACTTGAGCCACAGTGCTATTTCTAGTTTTCAAGAGATATATTGGAGATAAGAGTCTCACAGACTTTTCTTCCCAAGCTGGCTTTGAACCACTATCCTCAGATCCCAGACTTTTGGGTAGATAGGATTGCAGGCATGAGAAACCACAGCCCAGATCCAAGACAATTTTTAAAAAGCAAACTTATAGAAACTTCTGGCTTTTTCCAGTAAACAATCTTATTTTTCAGCATTAGTTTATGAGTTAATTTTAGATGTAATTGAATTTTTTAATAGAATCAAATATAAGTTTTACTATTACTCAATATCTCACAAAAATCTACTTTAATTGACTTACCCCAAAGGTAATTATTACATACTATATTACTCACTATTATTATTAAACTCTATGTTACATATAGTGTGAAGTAAAAATAGTTTGGACCATTTCATACAAATTAGTAGATGCTATTTTAGCATTATAATTCACATCTTTGATTTTAAACGAAGGAAAGAAGATTTTTGAGTTAAAATGAATATGAATGTGTAGAGTGTCCCAATTGAACCAAAAATTCTGACTTCATACAGACAAAATTATTTTCTTTTCACTAAAGACTTTGAAGTAATATTATTGGAAATAGTGAGGCAAGAGGAGGAAGAATTCAAATCATGTCAAACAATATCTGTGTTATTCTGTTAACCCCTCAACTATGAACCTGTCCATTCCCAGTTGTCACAAAATTTCAAATGTCTCTCTTAGAAATGTATTAGCAAACATTCTAAATCACTGATTCTTTGTGTACTTTCTGTTATATGAAACAAATATAGACACAAAACAATTGTAATAAAATGCACACATATGTTGAAATCACCACAACTGGAAAAACAACCAACAAAGTAGAACTCCCCCATAAACAAAAACATGTTCTGCCCAGTTTCTTTATGCACAAAAACCTCAAATATATTTTAACTTGGAGTAGAGCCATAAAGATAACTGTGTCTCAGAAATATGGTGGTGTTAATTTGTAATTAAATTCACCTAGAAGAACCTAATATACCAAATCCCTTGAATGGATCAAATTGTTTAAAACAAATGTGACTGTATGCGGAGTGAGATCTGCACATATTTAAAAGAATAAAATAACAAAATCATGACATATTTAAACAATTCAGAAAGGCAATGAATAAGTACAATAGTATCCATATTGAGAACTAATTCCTGGTGATTTAACAAGAAAAAATATGCAAATAATAGAATCTGAGCAGTGTAGCTGAGTGTACATGATTTTAAAATACTCCAAATTGCACTTTGTAGAAGACTGAATGTGGCGTATCTAAAGGAAAACATCAACACATGATATAAATGAAATTAAAAATCTCATGAAAAGAGAGAAGTAGTTTCTGGATAGTAATAGTTTAAAAAATGGTGGTCAAAATCGTTTTAGTACTGACAAAATTACATACCTATTTAGTTAGATCCAAAAAAAGACCCAAGTTACTCAAGCTGATTTGAAACTTTGGCAAAGTAGAAGGATCCATCTGTAGCATTATTATGAATGTTGACTCTGGCATGGAATTCATTTCCTCTTTGATCTGACAAATGAATATATGAAAGAACATAACTTCTCCAACTAAATATCAAGACCTAAATAAACATGTAACCAGAAAAGTCATCATGTAAGCCATATTGCAACTTGGGTAAAAGAAAAACCAGTCATACTGATTCTGTATTTATAGTAAATGTTGATTTTTTTTCAAAAAATATTTAGTTTAGCTTGCATTTTTATAACATTGTGTTACATGATGTATATCTTGGTAACTAATTTTGGATGCCTCCTTAAATTTTGTTCTGAGTATAATGTCTCACTTCAGTTCCTAACCCATGAAATGATGTTGATTACAAAAAAATTCTAATAACCACTGTTTATAATTCACAAAATCTCATAAGCATGACAACAGTAAGCATTGGTTAACATTTTGATATCATGGTCTCATGACAGATGAGGCCTATGTGCATGAGTATCATTGTACCTAGATTTCTCAGCTTAAATTTAGCCACTGTTAAAAAATGTTTATATCTTTATTTGTCACCCATCAGAGATTAAATCTGAGTATAAAGCCTAAGGAAAATTATAAAGTAAGAATTTAGCTTTTTTGTATATAAAGTAAACAAAATACAGTATAGAGTCACTCAATGGTTTAAAGTCAACCTATATCTCCAAAACACTCGAAGCATTTCCTTAGAATGTGTATTATTCTCATGAAGGGAATGGAGAATGTGAGAAGAGGACTAATCAAGCATTGTCTTCAAATATACATAATTTGGCTTTACCTCTACATTTTGCTACAAGCATTTCTGATAAAAACTCTTCAGGTATAATATATCCTAGTTTCATATTCCAAACTACATTCAGAAAATGGTATATACCAATTAACTAAAGAATGTCCTGGCAAAAAAAAAATGGCATCTTTCAACTATGTGACGCACAATTCTTAGGTATTTCATTATGCCTCCATTTATTGAATGTGATTGTTTAAATGCTTCATGAAGTATTAATTAAAATCAATCAGTTTACTATAATACAATTGTGTATAATTTTATCCTAAAATAATCCAGGAACTGCCCACTCAATCATGACATATATCACTTTCCATTAGTATTCATATGGATAGAAATGAGTTTCTAAGGATCTCCTGCCATTTGGAGGTGGCAGGACCAGGATTTGAACTGTGGGACCCAGCTCCCATCACTTAAACCTGAGGATAGGGAACTCACAAGTCTGTCCAAGAATATCAGCAACACCAGGATTAAGCAGGCACCAGTGGCTCTCAGCAGTCCTCCTTGATACTTACAAGGCTGTGATAGGAAGATCATGGTCAAAGTCACCCTAGGCAGGAAAGTCCTTGAGACCACTGTCCAACTTTAGTGCCAACAAATCCAGAAGTAGAGCCATATGGCTTCTGTGGTAGAGGGCTACCCTTAAACAAATGTAGCTCAAGGACTGTGCCCAGATCCTGAGTTCAAGGTCCAGGACTGGAAACAAAAAGACATACAGAACAATCTGTCCAGCCATCGGACTAAAGCAGGTCACCCTCATCAGCCTTTTTTGCAATTTATTATGAGGCCAATGCAGGAACAGTCACAAACAAGGCAGGCAAAGAGAAGATAAGCTTTCTTAGAAGTAACCTGTACTCAGAAAATTAAACTTGGGGACGTAAAATGACAGAATACTTATGTAAAAACTACCATTAAGAAAAAGATGAGGGGGCTGGGAAGGTGGCTCAGTGGTAGAGCGCTTGCCTTGCATGCCTGAGGACCTGGGTTCGATTCCTCAGCACCACATAAGCAAAAAAGAACAAAAGCCAGAAGTGGCGCTGTGGCTCAAGTGGTAGAGTGCTAGCCTTGAGCTGAAGAGCTGAGGGACAGCGCCCAGGCCCAGAGTTCAGGTCCCATGACCAGACCCTCCCAAAAAAAGAAAAAGATGAGGGGGCTAGGAATGTGGATTAGTGAGAGAGTTCTTGCCTAGCATTCAAGGAGCTCTGGGTTCGATTCCTTAGTAGCACATACACAAAAAAGCCAGAATTGGTGCTGTTGCTCAAGTAGTAGAGTTCTAGAGCCAGTGCCCAGGACTTGAGTTCAACCCAACAACTGGCAAAGAGATAGGCAGGTAAGTAGGTAGGTAGGTAAGTAGTTAGGTAGATAAATGATAGATGATAGATAGATAGATAGATAGATAGATAGATAGATAGATAGATAGATAGATAGATAGATAGATAGATAGATAGATAAATCTGGTGTTGGTTGTCAGGAGGAAAGAACGGAACAAGTCCCAATCATGAGGCCTTCTGCAGTGTGCCCCACCAGCATCGCCTTCAAACAATTACAGAGCAGGAAGATTGTCTCTTTCCCACTTCTCAGGCAGGGCCCGAGAGGCAAGAGGGCAGAGCCAGGTTCTAACTCAGGTGCTTGGAGACAGAAGAGAAAAGGCCCTGCCTCTCCTTGGACTGGGGATTTACATTAATGATGGGGAGAATGAAGGAAGGAGAATGGTCTGGTAGAGGTAGAAGAAGGGCCTTCACATCTGACAGATGGAGTGTCAAGAACCCACTCCCTAAGACCAAAGAGCAGGGTTTTTCTACTATTCCTCCCCTCTCCTCCACTAACCTGGCTCTCTATTGGTATCCTAAACATAGCCTGAAGTTCCTTCACTTGAGGGAGGGAAGAGGCTTAGAAAAGCCTGACCTTGTTGTAAATCTAACAAATGTTTCCAGTTTCTCCTCATTGCTGGCTGTGCCTGGAATGAATGAAGTGGTTTTGCAGCTCACTTCCCTGTTAAGTGTGTACATTCTGCCTCCAAATCCTGCAGGCCTAGGTCTCTTCACTGTGCTTGGCTTTTGCAACTGTTTTCTGCCTTCAAATATAGTGTTATACTGGAGTTCATCCTGTTAACATGACTAGGGCTTGGATCCTGAGAACTTCATTTGAACCCAGGATGGGTCAATAATGTTTCTTTCCTGCTTCTATAGTTCAAGAATTCTAAGAAGATTTAGAATGCAAGTAACTTCTCATCATCAAGGGAAACACAGGAAGCTCTTGAACATCTGACTTTTCAGAAGTGGAAGTCAGAGTGTCATAGAATTTCCAGCCCTGGTTAGCTTCACCCTGTGATCCTGAGACCTCAGTCTCCTGAGCTAGAGTGACAGGCATGAGCTACTGGTGCTCTGCTAGGTTCAGAACTGTAATGACATTAACAATATAAGTCAACTGCTTATCACAAAGGGTTTTGGGAACGTATTAAGCTTTTCAACATTGGACCTTTCAGAAGCCTGTAGGACACACAGTTATAATGCTAGAGCCTAAGAGGCTGGGCATATGGATGTTCTACACTTCAACCTGGAGCTCTGACTTCAATTCTGGTGTACATCAGCATTCATTTTCCAGGGAATGTTCTCCTAATTAGCAAATAGGGAAAATATTTGATTAACTCTCACTTATTCCCGTGATGTGTGTCTCGAACTCAAGCCTAGCCACTATACCTGAGCCCTTCAGCTCAAGGCGAACACTCTATCACTTGAGGCACAGCATCACATGGGGTCTTTTTGTGGTTCATTGGAGAGAAGAGTCTAACAGGCTTTCCTTGCCTAGGCTGTCTTTGAACTGTGGTCTTCAGATCTCAGCCTACTGAGAAGCTAATGTTCCAGTTGTGAGCCACCGGCACGTGGCCTATTGTTTCTGACTGTCCTGGGGCTTGATATTAGGGCCTGGGTACTGTCTCTGAGCTTCTTTTTCTCAAGGCTAGCACTCTACCACTTGAGACACTCCGCAGCTTTTGGCTTTTTCTGAGTTGTGGCACTGAGGATTCAAACCCTGGCATCCATGAATGATGAGCAAGCTCTCTACCAGTAAGCCAAATTTCTAGCCCCACCCTTACAATTTTATCCCTCAACTTGCCTCTCCTCAAGAAAAGGCCTCTGATTATAAATCATCTAAAGAAATCCCTATAGGAAGGTATCCAAAGATAAAGAAGGCAAAGCTCATATGTGGGAGAGAATCTAAACATGTGAAGACTGTGACAAATGCTTTCATTTAATTATGTATCATGTTTTAATTAAGTATATATGAAAATTAGTCAATATCCTAAATTATTGTGAGTAATTTTATAATCGATGTAAAACATGTACTAAATATTATGTGTATAATAATACTAAATACAAAAAAATGAATTAATTAATCAAATAAAAAATAAAATACAAAATCAATAATAAAAATCATAATATGTAATAAACATACATATGTAACTATATATCATATGTTACACATGTATAGAAATATCTTTTCCATTGTAGAGCCTTCATTCAGGCCTGGGAACTCTAGACTGAATTTCTTTTTCTCAAGGACAGTGAGCTTTGCCTTCACCCATGGTGCAAAAGATTTACTTGGATGGTGAGATCAAATCCCAGCAATGATCGAAATACTGGCCCCAGTTCCAAGACAGTGACTTAATTTTTTTAAAGAAAGCAGTTATGTTTATTCATTTCCATACTGAACATTAAAATAAGCAGTGTACAATTTTGTACATCTATTCAGACATCTTTCCCTTAACCCCAAAATGCTTCTCTGAGCGCTATTTTTTTTCAATTTGTATTGTTAAAATGTTGTACAGAGAAGTTACAGTTAAATAATCAAGGTAATGAGTTCATTTCCTATTGAACATTGTTGCTTCCTTCTTTGTTTTCCCCCTACCATGCCTTCCTTTCCATCTCCAAAACTACTCCCCCTTTTGAGCTTTGTCACTTCAATTTTTTTTTTTGGCTTTGCATGGGGTTTGATCTCAAGAAGTGGCAACTCTGCCCTTTCCCACACATTGCTACAGATTTACGAAGACCTTGAGTTCAAATCCCAGGCTAGGAAAGAAAACTGGCAGAAATTCCAAACCAGGGAGCTTTATTTCTTTTTTAATTTAGTCAAATAATTAATTATTTTTTACTTATTCTTTATTTTGACAACACAGGACTTGAACTCAGGTCATTGCAACTCTGTTTCAGCTTAAGTGGCCCTAGGCTGGCTGGGTTGCAGCTTCTGGACCCATAGCCAATCCTGGGATCCTAGGGCCAGATGTCTTGCAGGAAGAAAAAAAAAGTAGGATAGAATGAAAAGTGGCAAGCTGCAGAGGGCTGGGGGTTTTTTACATCCTGGTTCTGAATGACATGGTTACAATGGGGAACTGACCTGCCATTGCTGAAGGTTGGCGGGCTATCAGTGAAGCCATAGGCCAACTTGTCAATATAGGTCCTGGGTTCAAATCCTAGTTCTGACACCTACCAATGGCAGATCAGAAGAGACTCCTTCCTATGTATAGAAATACCAATTGAAAGAGTAGTTCATGCTTCAGTCTAGTCTAAAATTGGATGCAATAATCCTAGGAACCTAATTCATCCTAATTAATAGTTTATTAAGCATGAAAAGAATAATATTTCTTTAATGGTAGTAAAATAAATGACTAAGAGTTGGTATGAACATAGTAGGTGTCATTCAATCATAGCTAGATGGCTCTGGCACTCTTTACCAATATATATTTATTTGTATAGCACCATCTGTCTATCCATGTATCACTGTTTTGGCCAAACCTGAGTCTGGATATCAGCATCTGGGAGCCACTTGACAGCTTCATTGGCTAGAGGCTGCAATGCTCACAATCATCCATTCGTGAATTGGGCCTGCCAGGTCCTGAGTTCAGATCCCGGCCAAAAATTTAATCTTGGAGTAAGAAGCTGGGTGTGACACATGTTTTCCTTTACTGGGAGAGTCCTTGGTGTCAGGCATGATGGAGAACATATCTACAAATTTGGATGCTATGTGATAGGATGTAAACAATGTTATAAATGTAGAGGTGTCATCAGAGTCAATAAAATAATTGGAAAATAAATGAATAAAACAAGAAATAAAATGAATAACCACACCAAACACAATATAGACTGAATATCTGTATGGAAATATAAATCCTATCTTTAATATGGATATAAGGGGTATGTTTTCCAGGTCTGAGCCTTGAATTCAGGCCTAGGGAACAAGCCTGTTTCTTGTGTTCAAGCATGGTCAGATTCCCTTCCCTCACAGTGCTGCATATTTACCCAGACCTTGAGTACAAATCCCAGGCCTGGCAGAAGAAAATGGCATGAATTGCAAACCAGGGAGCTAAATAATTTTTTTTAATTGTAGGCTATTGGGGAAGCCATAGTCCTGCACGGCAACATATGCCTACAATTATGCCACTTCCAGAAGGTGGGAGATCCTAAGAGACTCGTTCTCATCCACAGGAATAACAATAGAATCTTATCAATGTCATGGTTGAATGTGATGCTCATGAGTGATACTCATATAAATTTAGACTTCATGATTTCAATCGGCTGAGTGATATCATTTAATATTTTATGAAGCATTAAAAGAATACTATTTTTCAGAAGGATGCAATAATTTCAGGATAATGATTTATTTAATAGTTTATTAAGGATGAAAATAACATTAATTACATGGAGGAATAATAAATACCCAAGAATTGTAGAAATGTAGTCTATATAACTGAATAATGGATAGACATCTCTGGCACTCTATAAACACATATATTTATTAGGTACTACCATCTGTGGGTCAATATGTTCTTATTTTCTCAACCCCTGGGGTTCGATCTAAGGTCCTGCCTATCAGCTCAATTTGCCCCAGGATGGCATGCTGACCCTCAGCCATTCATGAATTTGGCCCTGTAGGCCATGAGTTCAAATGCCAGCACTCCCAAATAATGAACTTGGAGTAAGAAGCTGATGGTGACACATGTTTCTTTTTCTGTGAAAGTCTTGGGTGTCAGGTATAAATGGAATACAGATGCAGACCTATATCCTATTTAATCATGTAATCAATGTTCTATGTGCCATAATAGTCAATGAAATAAAGTCATTACATGAATGAAACAAAAAATAAAATGAATAACTACACTGAACGCAATATGGAGTCAACATATGTATATAAATATAAATCATATATTTAAAATGTACATGAACAGGATGTTTTCCAGTGCTGGGGATCGATTTCAGACCTAAAGAGCACACATGAATTTATTGACTTCAAGGAGGTCAGCTTCCCCTTTCCAAACTGTGCAACAGAGTTACCCAGACCAAGAGTTCCAATCCCAGTCCTGGCAGAAAAAATGGCAACTTTATACTATGTTATGCCCAATTCTTAAGTATTTCATTCTGCCTACATTTAATGAATATGATGTTTTAAATGTTACATAAAGTATTGATTAAAATCAGTCAATGTCCTTTACTATAATTGTGTATAATTTTATCCCAGAATCATTCAAGAACTGTCCATTCAGTCATAACATACATCACATTCCATTGGTATTCATATAGATAGATAGTTATGAGTTTCTAAGGATCTGCTGACATTTGGAGGTGGCAGGGCCAGGATTTGAACTGTGGTCTCCAGCTCCCACCATTTTAACCTCTGGATAGGGAACTCACTTGTCTGTCCAAGAACAGCAAGATTAATGATTAGGCAGGCACCAGTGGCTCTCAGCAGTCCTCCTTGATACTTACAAGCCTGTGATGGGAGGATCATGGTCAAATTCACCCTAGGCAAGAAAGTCATTGAAACCCCTGTCCAACTTCAGTGCCAACAAAGACAGAAGTAGAGCAGTGTAGCTCTTGTGGTCGAGGGCTAGCCTTGAGCAAAAGCAGCTTAGAGACTGTGCCCAGATCCTGAGTTCAAGGTCCGGGACTGGCAACAAACAGACATACAGAACTATCTGTGCAGCCATGCAGCTAAAGCAGGTCATCCTCTTGTCCCCAACAGAATTGGAGAGAGTTCCCTGGGAAAGGGGCTGGGGAAGCCTCTGTCATCTTGACTCTGACCATGCTGCCTGCATCACAGGATTCCGGCCACACCCCATTCTTTCATTGTTCTTTCTGACCAATGGGATACAAGAATGGTGGCCACCCCACATTCCATGCTGCCAAGCATCAAGATTCCCTCTGTTGGTTGACACTACCACCAGCAGTTGAGGAAGGTAGAGGTGGCTGAGTGGTGAGCTAGAGACTTGAGACAACTTTGGAGTAGAGTAGGAAATTGACATCCTTGTCATTGAGTAGGATAATAGAGGATTTCCAAGAGCCTGGAATGTGGCCAGCCCATCTTTCCCATTCCAGTTCTCAGATGTCTGAAACAACAAGACTCCATGAGAGAGCTGCGGACAAGAAACTACTGCCAGAACACTGGCAGAATAATCCTCCCATTAGACCTGCAACATTCAAGAAAACACAGAACATGAAAAAGGGAGGGATCCCAAGACAAACAAAACTGGGGAGGGTAATTCAATGGAAGGTCCAGCCAAAGGTGATGCTGACTGGGGGTCTCCCCTGCCTTTGGACACAGTCACAGCCAACAGGTCAAGAATATCAAGGGTGGTGATACCACCAAGGATCTGCAGAGGTGCTAGCGACACATGGTGCCCACTCTGGACTGCAGCAAAAGAGGAAAACCAGGCTCTCTGTGCCAAGATCCAACCACTGAAGCAGGAAAAGGCAGACCTGCAGGATCGACTGGAGAAAGAGAGGGACAAGATAGCTGAGATACACGAAGAACCAAAAACAGAGCTAGAGATCCACAAGCCACCCATACAGAGGTTGGTTTCTGCAGAAAGTGATTTACAATCTGCAACAGCCTAAGTGAAGCAGGTGGCCAATGACACAGAAATGGAGTAAGAAGCTCTCACCTGCCACCTGCAGGCTGCAGAGTGGCATATGGCGGAGGTGGAGATGGCTGCTTCTGCAATCACTGCTGCACAGAAGGAGATCGAAATGTTCTTCGAACAGCTGAATGATGTGACACTTCAGCTCGAGGAAAAGAACAGAAGCTGCAATGACCTGGAGCAAGTGAACACAGTGTTGCAGGAGAAGCTGGAAGCACTCTGGACACAGAAGAGTAACAGGAAGAACAGAATCTGCAAGTTCCAACAAGTGCTGGTGGGGCGGGAGGTACTGAAGAGACTCCTGGACAACCTGAGATGTATGGTGACCTCAGAAAATCTGGAGAGAGACACTTTCACAGAGGACCTGTGCATTGAGAGATCCTCATGGAAGGAGGAGGCACAGTGGCTGACTGACCAGGTAAACCAACTGACAGAGGAAAAGGAGCAAAGGGAGAGGCTGGACCTAGAGAATGAGCTGGGGGAACTGAGAAGGAAGCTGATAGAGCCATCTCAGGCTGAGCGGCAGTTGCAGGCCCAGGGCTATCACACACAAATGGAGTTGAAAAACCTGGAGGAACAAGGTCACATCCAGGTCAAGGAAAACCAGAGGCTCTGTCTCTAGAACACGGAGCAGTGGGAGCAACTATGGAGACTGGAGGAGAAGGCCAAGGGTCGGCAGGAGATCCCTGAGAACCCCATGATGCGCATGTGTGTGTGACCCAAAGCCAGAGGAATAGCTGGCCCTGCTGTGGGATGCTCTCCACAGGATGAGCGGTGAGGAGGAGCTCACCAGCATCCGGGACTCAGAGCAGCATGTGAAGAAACATCTGTGGGAACAGCTAGATCACTTAGAGGAGAAGATAGAGGAATGGAAAGAGGTGTCCGAGAGAGAGAGCCATGTGGCTTGGGAGCTGCAGTAGCAGCAGGATCAGTCCCTGGCCCAGCTGCAGGAGCTCAGAGCCACCTGTCAGAAGCACATTGCCTCCTATGAGCTGCTGAACTCTGAGAAGGAGGCCCTGCAGCAGCACCTGCAGAAGTAGACCAAGCTGCTGGAGCAGCTGAAGGAAGCAAGTGCAAGGCCCAACCAACTGGGGGGAACAGGTGGTGCCCCCAAAGTGGCAGGACACGCTCAAGTGCCTGGAAGCCACCGGAGCACAGGAGGAGTTCCTGCAGGCCCAGCTGAGCTTCCTGGCTTTCCCTGGGGAAGACAAAGGCATGAGCCCTGGAGAAGCAAAAGGTGAGGAGGTAACTCCCCCAGACATGACCTAGCAGAGGCTGGAGATGTCCCCCTGACTGAGAGGGACGTGGCTCTGTGAGTGCTATTGGAGGCTGAGATCCACAGGGGGAAACTCCTGCTGCAGGAGTGGTGGCCCTGCTGCAGGTGCCCAGCCCACCCGGCAGCACAGTGCCAGACAGAGCTGAAGCCACAGAAACCCTGCTCCATGAGCTGCCACCACAGCAGGCATAGGGATAGGAAGTGGGACACGTGGGCATCCAAGAAGAAAATCTGCTTTGTCCATGACCTGCATGTTGAGGTGGACTAGCATAGTCCAGCAGATAAGCTCTCCATGGATGCAGATAGCTCTTGGCACACATCTGCACTGTCGAGGAGTCCCTTATGGGGTGTAAAGAGCAGACATTCGTCCAGGATGAGCTGTGTTGGGAGAAAGCCGAGCACGTGTGCTGGCTTTCCCAGAAGAAGATGGAGAAGAGAGAGCTGCAGGAGCTGCTGTCGCTCCTCGCAGGGGAAGGCACGGACAGCAGGCTCCAGCCACCTGCCACCACCACTGCTTCAAGTGCCTCAGGCTCTGGGGTGTGTGAAATGAGGGAGGAGCAGAAAGGTTTTGAAGAATTGCAACTTCAAGACACCTTGGAACTTGCCAGAGAAGAGGTCAGAGTTCCCGACCCCGTAGATAACTCCCCAATGGAGCATGTCCTGCAGCAGATGCCCCACATCCAGAGTGGCCTGCAGCTCACAGGCTCAGACAAGGAGTGCTCCCTCCCTATCTTCTGTAGACTGATCAGGATGATGACTCTCTATATGACATACTGACTTTCAAAAGCCTTGGCAGCCACCAGAAGTAGGTGGCCAGGTGACCTTCTCTCAGGCCTCCATCTGCCACGAGATGGGATGGATAAACTGTGGGTCAGGTAGGACAGAGGCTGCTGGGATGCAGCCCAAATTCAAGGGACACCTAATGGCCCATTGGTGGCCAGGGAAGAGACCCATGTTATGCTTATCACAAACAATAAATTGTTTTCAAAGGGAAGAAAAGCCTCCAACAAATATTTGTCCTTCCAGTCCTGGGCATTGAACTCAGGGCCTGGCCACTGTCCCTGAGTTCTTTTGGTCAAGGCTGGCACTCTACCAGTTGAGACCCACAACTCCTTCCAGCTTTTTCTGTATGGAATTGTACCCAGGGTTTTAGTCATGCTAGATGACCATATTCCACTGAGCCACATTCTCAGCTATGATGATTCCTCATCCCCTTCCCCAAACCCTTATGGACATTCTTCAGATAAATAGGAAGTAGGGGCTAGGATGAATATGAAGCACAAGTCTGGTTCACACAGAAATACTCCTCTGCCCCCTCTTTGATCCACTTAGTTGAACTTTCTATTCTAGCATTTAGGGATGAGAGAGGGAGAGGTGAGTCCCGAGAGAGGAGTACCACAAACAATGGCCCCATGAGCCCCACAGCCTACCTCACACAAGTGGTCCTCTAGATTCCGGTCTTACCTGACTCAATGTGGAGTTTACACTATCTCTCCACCACTTCAAGGCTCAGGATGAAATAAAGGTCAGCCCTGATTTCAGCCCACACACAGAGTGGAAGCTCCTAATCCCAGACTGACTTCCACCTCTGACTTCCCCGAGTTAGGCTGGACCCACCACTCACCACAATGTTGGCAGTGATAAACTCATTTATGGATTCCAGGAAGAAGGTCTATGGCAAAGAGCAGAAGCAGCAGGGTGAGAAGGGTGGAAGGAGGCGGGGTGATTGCTCTGGGATCTTCCTCCTTGGAGCCCTCCCATCAAGCCAGAGCCATGCTGACCCAAAGCCTGGCCAAGGCCAGGGTGTGAGACAAGATGGAGGAGCACGGGACTAAAGGAGCTACTGCTTTGTCTTGGAGCATTTGAAAATTCCAATTATATTTGGCCCATACCAATCCTAAAGTCAACATGCAATGCCTCTCCTTGTTGTTGTCCATGAGCACTGTCCCTGAGCTCTTTTTCTCAAGGCTGGCACTCTACCATTTGATCCACATGGACACTTCTTGTTTTATGATGATTCATCGAGGATAAGAGTCTCATGCCCAAGCTGGCTTGGCACCATGATCCTCCAGATCTTAGCTTCCTGAGTATCTCGGATGGCAGGTATGAGCCATCAGTGCCGAGCATGTGAGGCCTTTTGAAGGCATCTTGGAGAGTCTGTAAAAGGAGCCCTAAAGGGCCTGGATAGACCATGACCCAATCAAGGAGCTGGGATAGGGGAAGGCTGACCTTCTAGCCATTCTGTTCCCCAAAACTAAAGATGCCAGGTGGTGTTGTATGCATTGAACCTCTAGGTCAACAGCCATCAGGCTTAGTGGGGAAAAGACAGAGAATACCCAAAGAATGCAGTGTAGAGAACTCTGATTTTGCATGCATGTGGTGTGTGTGTGTGTGTGTGTGTGTGTGTGTGTGTGTGTGTGTGTGTGTGTGTGTGTGTGTGTGTGTGTGTGTGTGTGAACTCAGGGCCTAGGATCTATCCCTGAGTTTTTTTGCTTAAGGCTAATAATGTTCTGCAACCTGAGCCACAGCCCCACTTGCCTTTTGATGGTTAATTGTAAGTAAGAGTGTCAAGGACTTTCCTGTCCAGGGTGGCTTCGAAGCATGATGGGGGCCCCAGGGAAGCAAGAGTAAACACAACTCTCACAAACAATCCCTATGGTGGGCTACCCCTTCCCCCTGATGGCCAGATGCGGGATTTGCAGCCCCATGCCATTGACCTCTAGAGTTCAATTTTGGGAAGTGACCAGGGCCAAGCTGACTTTTGTTTACCCTGAGTGCTGATGGCAGAGCAGGTCTGTTCCTCCTAGGCCAAGAGAGTTCCAGGAGGCCCAGCATCCAGGGGCACAAGGAAAAGAGAGGTCAGTTCCAGGTCGAGCTAAGAGCCTTTGCCCACAGACACCCCAACTTGGTCTTCCCTTTCTGATCACCATAAGACCTGTGAAACAACAACCCCAAAAAAACAAAATTGGAGCTATGGCTCCAAGTGGTAAAGCTCTAGCATTGAACCAAAGAGCTCAGGGAAAGGGATCCCAAGTTTTGAGTTCAAGACCCCCAGTTGACTCTCCCCCATAAAACACAGGTTGGCTAAACTAGTAGGATTTGTGAAGTGTTTTTGAAGAATGGTGATAGTGAAGAAAGCACCCTAATTCTAATGACAGCTGAACTTGTGACATACAGCTATGTGCTGAGTCGTTCACAGGGTGCTGTTTGCTGGGGCTTTTCCATATTGGGGTTTTGTGCTGAGTCCTCAAAAAGGTGCTGTTTGCTGAGTCATCCCAAAGGGTGCTATGTGCTGAGTCCATTACATAACGTACTGTATGCTGAGTCCTTCAAAAGGTGTGGTGTGTTAATTCATCCCAAAGGCTGCTGCTATGTGCTGAGTCTTTGAGAAGGGAGGGATGAGGTGAATTTTCCAAGTGCTGTGTGCCTAGTCCTTTACACAGGGTGCTCTGTACTGTCCTTCAAATGGTGCTGTGTGGTGAATCCTTTGACAGTGTGGTATGTGCTGAGTCCTTCAAAATTGTGCTGTGTGCTTAGTCTTTCAAAGGGTGCTATGCACTGTTTTACACAGGGTGCTACATACTCAGCCCTTCAAAGGGGGCTGTGGGTGCTCTTAACACAGGGTGCTATGTACTGAGTCCCTGGCAAAGAGTGCTACACGCTGAGTTTTTCAAAGCATGCCATGTGCTGAGTCCTTTACACTGCGGGCTATGGACTCCCTCCTTCAAAGGGTGCTGTGTGCTGAGTACTCTACACAAGGTACTAAATGCTGAGTCATTCAAAGGGAGCTGTGTGCTGAATCCTTTACACAGGGTGCTTTGTGTTGTTTTTTGAAGTGTGCTGTGTGCTGAGTCATCTCAAAGGGTGCTATATTCTGAGTCCTTGAGAGGTAGTTATCCCCAACAATCATACACACACACACACACACACACACACACATACACACACACACACACACACACACACACACACACACACACACACACACAAACAGGGGTCACTGTGTACCTGCTTGGTATGTGGAGTGGAGGGAGACGGAGGAGACTCTCCTCCAGCAGTGGGACTAGGGGAGAATCAATCCCCTGGGAAGGGACTGGGGTTGGGGGGAGTGCTGAGCTGAAGTGAGGCTGCAATTGCCATGGCTTGGAAGCCTTAGGACCCAATCAGGGCTGGGCTTGCAGCCAAGGGTGGAGGAAGGAGCCTAGCAGAAGAGGGTACATGGCCAAGGGAAGGAGGGGTAGGGAACAGGGCTCACTGAGATGGCAGCAGTGGCCAGGGGCATGGGGATAGGCACTGGGGGAGGGAGTAGGCACGAGGTGTCCCAGGAGAGGAGTGAGGACAGAGCGAGAGGGAGAAAGCAGAGAAAAGAGCAAGCACACACACAAGGGCAAGCAGTTTCATCATCTAGCAGCCTCCCTGAACATTGCACAGGTCCTGGTGGGGAGCACAAAGCACATGGTGCTGGCCCAGCAGGCACACTGCCACGGGCAGCCACGAGGAGTTGCGGTGGCCATGGCGGCCCTGAGTCTGAGGTCCCAGCATAGGGAGCACGGAGGTGATGTTGGCACCTGAGGCAGGGGTGACATTGGAAGAGGAGGAGGAGCAGAGGCCTCGTGCAGCCCCTCTATGTTTCTGCAGATACATCTGTGCCCTCCCAGCAGCATGGCGTTTCAAACATAGTGCTTTCAGCTTGGACCCGCGTTGTCTCTCACAGTTGCCCAACAGAGATGGCACACGCCTGGCTGGTTTTCGGCCCCGACCCGGTCCCAGCCCTCAGTCCTTGGACTCCAGGCCCGCATGCACACAGAGCCACTGCCTACAGCTTCTCCCAGCAGCACAGGTGAATGGCTGCCAAGGGTCCACAACCTGTGAACCCTCCCACCCTCTTCTTCACCCGCTGTCGCAGACCCATGGCTCCTGTCTCCCCTCTTTCATCCTTCCTTCACCTGTGCCACCCCCCACAGTCTGCCATGGTCCTGCCACAAATGTGCCCCAGGGGTGGAGGGTGGCGGTGTGTGGGCGGGGATCCCACCCCCATCCCTAGTGGCCAGTGTCCCAGGAAATGGGAAGATGCAGGAATGAGTGAGAAGGGGGCGCCACAGAACCCCTGACTCTAGCAGTGGGAGCCACACAGCTTTGCATCTGTACCCTTCTTCTCCCTGGTGGGAACCTGGTGGCTTTAGTCAGAGGTGCAGAACAGCACCTCACCTGCATTCTTGGGTATTTTCCTTTATGCTGGAGGTGGTGGGTGTTGGATGCAGAAGACAGGCCTTCCTTGCTGTGTGAGCCCTTGTCTTTTGTGCTTGGTCACCTTTTTACCTGAGGAGGGTCCCAGAAGAGCCCACTAGGGAGGTGAGGGCACTGGGAGTCAGATAGAAGGTGAATATCTGGGAGGAACACACCCCTTCTGACACACATACACTTTGCCTGCCCCCCCATCCCAGCTGTCAACAGTCCTCACAGGGTGATCACATTTCCTAGCTCTGCCAAAATCTGCTGGTGCTCCAGGTTCATCTGGTCTCCTAGTCCTCCCCAAGAATCCACCAAGTCACCCAAAGTCATCCTGGCTGGAAGTAGGGAGTCCATCCATGTATGTAGCCTTTTGGATCCCATCCATTTCCCCAACATTGCCCCCACCTCAGATCAGACACACCTCTGGGGCACTATGACCCCTGCTTGTTTTCAGTCCTGGCTCTGAGGAGCCACCTATCTCGGGACAACTTCACCCAGCATCCTGACCTGGGGTTTTGGTGAATGGGTAGCCAAGGCTGTTTGTTCCCAAGGGAATGGGTCTGGCCCTGTAGAAAGGGAGAGGCAAGGTGGTTCAGCATTATTAGAGCAGTGCTTCCTTGGGTCAACCCCCTGGTTCTGACAAAGGACCCCCGTACTCCAGCTTGCATCTTGTCCAGAAGAGGAACCAACAATTTCAGGAGAGGCACTGCTCTGAGTCTGTGTGTGTGTGTGTGTGTGTGTGTGTGTGTGTGTGTGTGTGTGTGTGTGTGTGTATGTGTGTATGTGTGTGCATGAGAGAGTGAGAGAGAGAGAGATCATCTTTCCCTTGTACAAGTTGACTGCTCAAGTGAGTGATCAGTTGGCAAATTGCAGGTACTGCATGGATTAGTCTTCTGTCACAGTCTGGATGTGTGTGTGTGTTGGGAGAGCAGGGAGATGAGAAAAATGAAAATATATTTAAGTTACCAGGTCTAAAAAGAGCAAAAGCATTTTATTTGTGTGTGTATGTGTGTGGGTGTGTGTTTGTTGTTCTTTTATCATCAATACCAAGTATGAGTCTAGCCATAATTTTTGTTTTCTCCTTCACTGTTTCATGGCTCCTTTGGGGGAAGGTTTCAGTAGATGTTCCTTTCCACCTATCTCTTCCCTCTGTCCTGTATCCCAGATTAGCTACTGGGCCTTCATGGGTCTCCTCTAGGAGGCCTATGTGAATTGCAGATCAGAGTGGCCACCTGTGCTTCTGTCTTCAGCCTGAATGGTTGTGAGACAAGTGTGACCACAGCCGCACTCTTCTAGCCAGACAGTCTGTATAGTTGGAGCTAATTCAAGGATTGGGAATGTGTCTACAAAAACGTAATCAGGGAATGAGATGTGAGGGAGTATGGCAGGGGTGTGAAGCTAGGAGGGACTGGGTAGTGGTGAACATTGTTACACAGTAGATGGTTCAACACAACCGAGGATGAGGGGGCAACATTACCCAGGGCATTGACAGTGTCTGTGGGCATCTGGGCAGCGTGCTCCAGGCCTCCACTGGTGGTGTGTTCCCTCCTTGGGGAGTGCACCGGTGGGCAGTCCTCCCTGGAGTCCTGCAGAGTCCAATCTGTGTCCCTCCTAGGCCGTTTCCAACTGGGCAGTGGTAGGCAAGTGTGTTTCCCCTCCTGAAGCCTGCTCCGTATCAGGCCGTGGCAGTTGGCTAAGGCTCTCTGAATACGTTTCTGTAACCTGCTGTAGGCTGTCTGGAAGGAAAAAGGGACCACTGACTTTGGAACCCTTTAACTTTGATTGGGACAACTGAAATACCACCTTTTCCAGGGTTTTTTTCTTGAAGCTGGCAATTTCCAATAACAGCTGGGATTATGGGTCAAATTACATAGACCATTTCAGCCACCAAACAATGACGTTCAAAGCAGCACAGGCAGAGTTCCCCAGCCAGATGGTCTCCTGCTATGAACGTCCTGCCTTGACTGCCTTTAGGCAGCAGCAGTTGATTCTCCTCTGGCTCTCTCTAAGGGTCACCACCACAGTCGAGGATGTTGTAGAGAGCAGAGATTGTGACCTCACCATCCCTAGCCTGCCAGCTGTGAGCAGAGACGATTCTGAGCACCTGCACTGGACTCTGTGAGATTCAGAAACCAGGGATTCCTTGAGGATCCTTCTTCTGCACCATGAAACTTGGGGGCTGGATGTGGTATAACATCCTGGCTGGCCCCGGGATGAGGAGAGGAGGCCCCTTGAGCCAGGCCTTCAGCTCACTGCAACCTTGTTCACACTTGAGTAGGGAATTGAATGCCACAGAGCTGGTCATCCATTGGCCAGAGATCTTTGAGAAGATAGGCATCCCAGAGGACCCAGAATCCAGCGAGTACATAGTGGCTCACATCCTTGGAGCAAAAACAGTTAAGTGCGGTGTCACCAGGAGGGAGGGAAAAGGGAAGAAGGAGAACTGGAAGAGCTACATCAGGTTTTGACTGGCCCCCCAGGATGCTTACCTGTATGGGATGGGACTTTTCTGTAGTATTGTCATAGGCAGATGCTCACTTATTAATAAAATAACGAGTTACAGTGTGCCAGAGGCCACTGTGTTGGGAGGTCATAGACAATGAAAGGTTCCAGAACTGATTCCATAGCGCATGAAGAAACCGTGGTTTGAGCTGGATGCTGGGGCATCACGCTTGTCATCCTAGCTACTTAGGAGGCTGATTTAGAAGGATAGAGGATTAAGGCAAGGGGAAGAAATTCTTTAAGGCTCTTATCTCCAACTAACTACCAAAAAGAAAACACCAAATTGTCTGGTTCAATAGTGGGGCTAGTGTGTGTTCCAAAGACCACCTTTAAGTCACTGAGCAGGATTCACTCCCTTTTCTACCAGGTGAAACATAGCAGTAAAATTTGCTGACACTCATCCCAGATGTACTTGTGTGTGAAAATTACTGACTCTGATGAGGTAATGTGTCCATGGTTTTATTTTTTCTGAAAAGGATGGATTTTGCTGTTTCCAGTTATAGAGGTCACAAGTTGTAAAGGGAAAATGTATTGGAAAGGGGGCCTGCCCACCATCTACTCCATGTTCCTGTCTCAAGGGTAATAAGGGTAACATACCATATTGTAACACCTCTGGCTGGTACAAGTAACCACTTTTGGTATGGGAGGACTTTAGATTGGAGGTGCTGATGGCAAAGAATAGGAGAGAGAGTACATCAGTGCATCTTCCTCTGAAGGATTCTGTAACCCTGGGGGAGAATATTTTTTGGATATGACAACTTTAGGCCTGTTCTCCCATGCTGAGAAAAGGAGTAAATAGAGGGGCATACAGGACACAAATAGAACTATCAGCATACACACAGACCAAGAACCACAGACACTTAACCCACATGTTCAACACCACTCAATTTTGACCTCTACAGAGATCCCAGATGACAGAGAGAACATCCCAGATTGCCTCCTGAGGATGCTGCAGATGACGTCTGGAGGATGTCACTTATATTCTCCCTAGGAGGCCCTAGATGACCTCTCACGGAGATTACAAATGGCTTCCCAAGGAAGTGTCAAATGACCTCCAAAGGTGGCCCCAGATGTCCTCTCAATGAGGCTGAGATTACCTCTTGAGTAGCTCCCAGAAGGCCACTCAAGGAAGCCACATATGATCTCCAGAAGAGGTTCCAGATAACCCTCTTGAGAAAGCGACAGATGACTTCCAGAGAAGGTCCAATATAGCTTCTCACGGAAGTCCCAGATGATGTCTGAAGACAGTCATATTTTTCATCATGGTAACCCGAGGTGACCTCCCAAAGGAGCTCCACATGACCTCAGGAGGTCGTCCTAAGTTGCCTCTTAAGGAATCCCCAATGACTACTTTTGAATAGGTCTCAGGTGGCCTCCTGAGGAAGCCCCAGATGACCTCTGGAGAAAGTCCAAGATAGCCAGTGGAGAAGGCCCAAGATGACCTCCAGGGTAGGTCTAAGATAGCTTCTCAAGGAATTTGCAGATGCAGTCTTGATGATGTTCCAGATGGGTTTCCAAACAAGCCCTACATGACCTCTCAAGGATGTTCCAGATGGTGTCCCAAGGAAGCCACAAATGACCTCTAGAGGGGGTTCCAAAAACAGGCTGGCAAGCTGGCCCAGACGCACCCCTAGAGATACCTATATGACTTTTGTCCATGTTGGTCCTCTGAGGACAAACACTTGAAGCCCTGAAGGCTGACACTCTCACCTGTGGGGAATTTTCCCTGGGCCAAGGCCTGATGCCATCCAAACGGATTAATCTCCATGGGGTCTCCAAAAATTAGGACCTCCATTTTTCAAGAGAATCCATCAAGACACATTTAATATAATAAATATTCTCAAAACAACCAACCACCAAAATTATGATATCCAAAGCTCCAAACATCAAAGGCAAGCCTTTTAGTCCCTTTCCCTTTGTCTCTCCTTCACTACAGACCTACACTTCCTTTGAAGTCTTTCCCTTTTTCCCTTCTACCAGTTCCTTGTTTTCTTCAGGCCTCTCTTCTCTCCATAGGCCTGAACTGCTTTGCCTGGGTCGTCGGTTGCCATCCTTCACTTCCTGCTCTCCCTCAACTTTCTCTCCTCTCAGGCCTTTCCCCTTCTTCTATCACACCACTTCCTTCCTTCCTGGACTTTTCAATTTTTATCTCCATCTCATTGCTATGAACAAGCAGCATATTTACAGTCTGTACCCCTTCTCCACTCCAACTGCTAACAGTTTTCTATTGTAACATCCAAAACTCACCACAGCCCAATCACTTATTAATAGCTCAACATTTGGTGATTAATGTATCAGCCCCTCCCACAGAATGCCCTGTCCTCTCCAGCTGGCCAGGAGATGGGGCCACACTGATTATCAGACCCTATAGATTATTGGGGCCCTGCTGATTATTACAGTATCCTCCTTGTGAACTAGTAGCAATTGAAATTGGAAATTTGATTGTGATATTACAAACTCGTTGTGACATCACAAACCCATTTTGGCATCATCATTAGCACGACATCACAAACCCATTGTGACAATATTATCATTTTGACATCATGATTCAATTCTGACATCTCAAATCTATTATGATCTCTTAGCTCCTTTGAAAAATCACATGCCCTTTTAACATTACAATCCCTTTGGGTACCCAAATTCTTGTTGCTAACTAATGACAAGATGAGACATGCCATTATAACATCAAAAGTGTTTGTGATATCCTCAACAGGGTGACATCACATCTTCATTATGAGGTCATCAACTCATTGTGACATCACCAAACTCAAAACATAATCTAATTATTACAATTGTCATTGTGATATCATAGACATATTGTGAATGCCTATTCTGTGATTTCATTGTATTTCAAATATTGCATGAGAGTTGATATCATTAATACATTTTTGTGCCTACATAACCATTTTGACATCATAATGACGTTGTGACATCACAGTGCCATTGTGATATAACTAATACCATGTGACATCACAAAACTCTCCTATCCGCATAACTTCTGTGACATGCTGACATTGTGATATCTTAGAACTTTTTGCCCTCATAATTTGTTTCTAACTTCATATTTCATGTATGACATGAGATACCAGAAATCCACTGTGACATCATGACCATTGTGACATCACACTGACAGATGTCATGAACATCGTGTCACATTGTGACATCACAAAAAGTTTTAATGTCACATTTAGTTGGTGATGCCATACAGGTAAGGGGTCACAGTAGATCTATGAGGTCACAATTGGTTGGTGATATCCAAATGGCATAAAATTTCTGTTGTCATGAAATCACAGAGTATATGAGTTCACAAATGGACTGTGGTATCTCCAAAGGCATGTGATGTCACAAATGTGATGAAGTCCTAGGAGGATTGTGATGTCATAGTGTGGCACAATGGTCATGATGTCTGTCACTATGATGTCACAATGGTCATGATGTCACAGAGGATTTCTGATATGATATGTCATAACTGAAATATTATAAGTTTGAAAACAGATTACAAGCTCAAAAAGAGCCTAAGATATCACAATTGCAGCACGTCACAAGACTTATGAGGACAGGGCATGTTTGTGATGTCACAGTGTGTTAGTGTTATAACCATGGCAGTGTGATGTCACAGTGATTGTGATGCCATATATTTATGAGATCACAATGATTTTCTGATATCAACCCACATGCCACATTTAAAATAGAATGAATTAAGAGAATAGGCATTTACAATGTGTCTATGAAATCACAATGAAAATATAATGTCATAAAGCTATGAGGTCATTGTAAATTGGTGATGTTGCAAGGAGGTGATGGTGTCATAATGAATATGTGTTGTCACACTGGTGATGAGGTCACAAAGGGTTTGTGATATTACAATGGCATATATGAATTAAATTGTCATGTTTTCAAATTGAGGATATGGGTACACAAAGGGACTGTGATGTCACAAATGCCATATGTGTTTTCAAAGCTACTTAGGGGTCACCATAGCTTTATGATTCACAGTTGTGATGAGGTCACAATGGGTTTTTGATGCTATAATGATTTTGTAATATCTCAAACACATGTCCAATTTGAGTTGCTACTATTTCACAATGTGCATACAAGTTCACAGAAGGAGCTTGAAGTCCTAAGGAACATGAACTTTTTTTAACGTTATGAGGTCATATTAGGTTCTTGAAAACACAGAGGAGCAGTGATATCACCATGGCAATGTCAACTTACTACATCATGTCAGAATATTGTTTTGGTGTCACAAATAGTTGATGATGCCACATTGGTGATGAAGTCACAAAAGATTGGTGATGTCACAATATGCTGGCAATGTCACAATGATATGATGGTTCTAATTGTCTTTAACTTTCAATGAGTATATGAGTTCAAAAAGGGACTGTGGTTTCTACAAAAGTATGTGTTGTCACATATTGAAATCCTAAAAGATTTGTGATATCAGAATTGGACACAATGGTTATGACATCTGTCAATGTGATGTCACCAAGGTCATGATGTCACTTGGAATTTGTGATATCAAATGTCATATGTGAAATTTAATGAGGTCGCCCACAGATTATGAGGACAAAAAGGTATGTCACAAAGGTTATGATGACAGGATAGGTTTGTGAGGTCACAGTGTGTTAGTGATATCACAATGGCAATGTTATGTGTAAAGGGATTATGATGTCATAATGATTATGAGTTCATGATTTGTTTATGATAGCCACTTACATGCCACATTTGAAATAGATGAAATCACAGAAAAGGCATTCATAATGTGTCCATGATATTACAATGACAATGTGAAATTATAATTTTATCATATTTTAGTTTTGTGATTTCACAATGGGCAGATGGTATCACAACGACAATGTGATGTCACAGTTGTGATGACCTCACAAACTTTTTGATATTAAAATGTCATGTCTGATTCTCAATTGTCAATATTTCACAGTGGAGATTTGTACACACAAAGGCACTGTTATGTCACAAAGCTATGCAGTTTTTCAAAGGTTATAAGAGGTCATAATAGATTTGGATTGTCACAATGTGATCCTGGTGTCTAAACAGCAATGTGATGTCACAATGGGTTCTTGATGTCACAGTGGTTTTGAGGTCACAATGGTTTAGTTAGGTCATGAGTTTGAAATATCACAACTATTTGTCCAATTTCAATCACTACTAGTTATCCATGTGGACACTGTAATAACCAGTAGTGAACCTATAATCCACGGGAACAGACAGTCATCATGACCTCCTGGTCTGGACCACCAGAGAGGGGGGTGCATGCCGCTGGAGTGGGCAGGAAATGCTGCTGAAGAGATAGTATGTTAAGCCCCCCATGGTGAGCTGCCAAGAAGTTATTGGACATGGACATTTGGGAAGTGATGATTGAAAACTGTTATGCAGGAAACATATTTTAGTGGGGGCAGGGTACCGCATATATATAGGTTGCATGTTCAGAGCAACAGAAGGGGGAAGAATAAGGGGAAAGACCTGGAAGGAAAGAAGTGATGAGACTGCAGGAGGGTAAAGACATGGGAGGAGAGGAAATTGAGGGAGAGCAGGAGGTAAAGGACAACAACTGGCCACCTGGTAAGGGCAGGGAAGGCCTGTCAAGAATACAGCAACCTGAAGAGAAGAAGGGAATGGTGCAAGGAAAAAATGAAAAGACCTGAAAGGTAGGACAGGTCCGTAGAGATGGAGGATGAAGAGAAAGGAAAAAGCCTTGTCCTTTGAAGTGTGGAGCTTTGGAGATGATTATTTTGTGGGTTGGTTGATTGAAGACCAGTTAACAAATGGTTGGGCTGCTCTTTGGAGGTCTGACGGTACATGGTTGAGACTACAATTAGCTCTGGGCATCCAGCCTAGGTCAAGGTAGTCTCTTGTTACAAAATTTATGAAGACAAGACAGGTTTGTGATGTTACATTGCATGAATGATATTAATATATCAATATGAGGTCACAAAGTGATTGCAATGGCGCAGTGGTGATGTGGTCACAATGGGTTTCTGAAATCAACCTATATGCCACATTTGAGATAGAATGAAATCACAGAATAGGCAATCACATTGTCTCTATGAACTCACAATGAAAATGTGATGTCATAATGCTATGATGTCATTGTCATTTTGGGATGTCACATTGGGCTGATGGTATCCTAACAACAATGTGATCTCACTCTGTAGATGATGTCACAAAGCTTTTGTAGTGGTACAATGGCAAGTCTGATGTCAGTTGTCCTTTGTTCACAATGAGGATATGGTTAGCCATATGGATTGTGGCGTTACAAACACTATGTGCTTTTTCATAGGTGCTAAGAGGTCAAAACATGTTGTCACAATGGGTTTGTGATGTCACAATGGTGATAAGGTCACACTTGGATAATGATGTCACAATGAATTTGTAGTATCACCACTACATGCCCAATTTCATTCTACTAGATCACAATGAAGATACAAGTTCACATAAGGAGCTAGAAGTCAGAAAGGCCATAAATTTTGGAAAATATTATGAGGAAATAATAGGTTGGTGAAAATGCAAGGGGACAGAGATATCCCTTTGGCAATGTGATGTTATCATTACATGGGATAGTATTGTTTTGAAGTCACAAATAATTGGTGATCCATACAGGTGATGAGGTCACATAGGTTTGTGATTTCACAATGGGATGGTGATGTCACAATCTCATGCCAGATATCTAATTGACAAAGAATATATGTTCATAAGGGATAATGATATATCCAAAGGCATATGTTGGCAAAAGTGTAATGGGTCTTAACTGGTTTGTGATGTCACAATGTGACTCAGTAGTGACGACATCTGGCAGTGTGATGTCACACTGTTCATGACGTCACAGTGGATTTTTGATATCATATATCATATCTGAAGTATGAGTTAAACAATTTTATGAACTCAGAGATGCCAAAGAGATCACAATGGCAGCATGTCAAAAATTTATGAGAATAGGACAGGTTTGTGATGTCACCGTGGGTTAGTGATATCATAATGGCAATGTGGTGTCATGAAGATATTGTGATGTCATAATGATTATGTGGTCACAATATATTTCTGCTATCAACCCACCTGCCACAATTGAAATAGAATGGAATCACAGAATAGGCATTCCAATGTATCTGTGACATCAAAATGACCATGTGATGTCATAATGCTATGATGTCATTGTTTTATGATGTCAAAATTGGCTAATGTTGTCATAATGACAATGCGATGTTACACTGGTAATAATGTTACAAAGTATTTGTGATGTTAAAATGGCATGTATGATCTCAATTGTCATTAGTTTAAAATGAGGCTATGCGTATACAAATGGCCTGTGATCTCACAAAGGCCATGCTTTGTTTCAAAGCATCTGAGGTTATAATAGGTATGGGATGTCATAATGTGATCATGGTGGCACAATGGCAATGTGATATCACAATGAGTTTGTGATGTCACCGCAGTGATGAGGTCACAATGGGTTAGTGATATCTCATCAAGTTTGTAATATAACAACGACATATACAATTTCAATTTCTTCTAATTCACTATGAGAATACTGTAATAACCAGTGGAGCCAGAATTATCTGTGGGAGCCATTAATCTTTGTAAATTCTTGGCATGGCCCACTGGAGAGTGTAGGGAATGCCAACAAAGGTGACGGTGTCAAGCCTCACATGGTGAGCTGTCAAGAAGTGATTGAACACTGGGCAGTTTGGGAAGTGATGGTTGAAAACTGTTAGGCAGAAGACCCGTTGGAGTGAGGAGGGTTACAACCTATATATAAGTTGCATTTTCAGAGCATTGGAAGGGGATATAAAAATGAGAGCTACCCGGATGGAAGAAAGTGGTAAGACAGCAGGAAAGGAAAAACCTGAGAAGAGAGGAAGCAGAAAAGTGGTCATTAGGGCAAAGTAGTGCAGGACTGTGGAGATTGGAGAGGCCTGAAGAGAAGAAGGAAGTGGTGGAAGGGAAAAAGAGAAAGCCCAGAAAGGAATGACAGGTATGAAGCAAATGAGGGAGTATTGGAAAAGTTAAAAGTCTTGCCCATTGTGGTTTGGAGCTTTGGAAATGATAACTTTTTGGCTGGTGGTTTGCAGACCAAGTAAAATAGGGCAGGGCTGCCCATTGGAGGTCTGAGGTTTGGTTGTCAAGGCTAATCTTGGACCTAGTTATCCAGTCCAGGATAAGGTAATCACAGTCTCCTTTGTAGTGTAAACTGATTTATTGTATTAAATGTGACTCAATGGTTTGTCTCCTTGCCTTAGAGGTAATAAGTACGAGAGTTCACAGAAAGAGCTTGAAGTCTCAAAGGCCGTGAAGTTTCTAAGATGTGATGTAGCCATAATAGGTTTGTAAAAACACAATGGGACAGTGAAATAACAATGCCAATACCAAAATATCATGCCAAAATAATGCTTTGATACAACAATTAGTTGTTGATATCATTCCCGTGATGAGGACACAATAAGGTTGTGATGTCACAATAGGTTCATGATGTCAGAGTGGCATGGGATACCTCTATTGTCATTAATTGACAATGAATATATGAGTTCAAAAAGAGACTGTAATGTCTCCAATGGCATGTGTTTCACAAATGTGATGCCTTTTTAACAGCTTTGTGATGTCAAAATGTGACACAATGGTCATGACATCTGGCAGTATGATGTCATAAGGGATTTTTGTATCACATGTCATACCAGAAATATGATATTGAAAACAGATTATGAGCTCACAAATGCCCTACTATATGACGATGGAAGCATGTCACAAAACTTACAAGCTCAGGACTGGTTGTGACTGCACAGCAGGTGAATGATATCACAATGGCAATGTGAAGTCACAAAACATTGTGACATCACAATGCTTATATGGTCAAAATGGGGTTCTGAAACAGAGTGTATTCACAGAATAGGCCTTCACACTGTTAAGTCATAATCATGTCACTCTGATTTATAATGCTATGATGCCATTGTTGTTTGGTGATATCACAATGAGCTGATGGTGTCATAATGACAATTTGATGTCACTGCTGATTTATGATGTTACAATGGTTATGAGGTCACATTATGTTTCTGATATCAACACACATGTCAAATTTGAAATAGAATGAAAAAGCCGGGTGCCGATGACTCACGCCTGTAAACCTAGCTACTCAGAAGACTGAGATCTGAGGATCGCAGGTCAAAGCCAGCTCAGGCAGGAAAGTCTATGAGACTTTTATCTCCAATAAAAAACACTAGAAATGGCTCTGTGGCTCAAGTGATAGAGTGCTCACCTTGAGCTGAAGAATAGGGACAGCACCAAAGCCCAGAGTTCAAGCCCCAAGACCGAAAATAAAAGATTAAAAACAGGCATTCATAACCTTTTTATAACATCACAATGGCAGTGTGATCTCATAATGCTATCTTGTCATTGTTAATTTGTGATGTCAAGTAGTTGATGCTGCCATAATGACAATATTATGTGACACTGGTGATGTCACAAAGGGTTCGTGATGTTACAAGGGCATGTTTGATATCAATAGTCAGTTTATAATGAGGGTATAGTTACACAAAGGGACTGTGATGCCACAAAGACCATGTGCTTTTTCAAAAGTGCTAAGAGGTCCTAAGAGGTTTGGGATGTCACAATGTGATAGTGATGTCAAATGGCAATGAAAGCTCACAATGGGTTTGTGATGTCACATTAGTGATGAAATCAAATAATTTTGTGAAGTCACGTCTCATAGTCACATGTCCAATTTCAGTTGTTACTATTTCACAATGAGGATATGGGTTCACAGAAGAAGACTGAAGTATTAAAGTCTATGAATTTTCTAAAATGCTACGAAGACAGTAGGTTTTTGAAAACACAGTGGAACAGAGACATCACAATGGCAATGTGATGTTGCAATATGATGAATGAATAATATTAGGATATTATAATTGGTGATGCAACATTGGTGATGAGGTTACAAAAGGTGTGTGATGTCACAATGGGTTGTGATATAAAAATGACACGTTTGATCTCAATTGCCATTAACCCACAATGAGTATATGAGCTCACAAAGGGACTGTGATGTCTCTAAAGGCATGCGTTGTCACAAAAGTGATGAAGTCCTAACAGGTGTGTGTTGTCAGAATGTGACAAAATGCTCATAACATCTATCAGTGTGATGTCCCCAGGCTTAAGATGTCACACTGGATTCAGGTATCACATTTCATACCTGGATTGTGTATGGAAGACTGGAATTTCACATGGGGTTAGTGATATCACTATGGAAATGTGGGGTCATGAAGGTATTATGCTACCACAATGGCTATTAGATCACAATGTGTTTCTACTCTAATAGGTTTGTGCTGTCACAATTGGTTGGAAATGTCACAATGGCATGCCGGATCTCAAATGTCATTAATTCGCAATGAAGATATGAGTTCAAAAAGGGACTGTGTTGTCTCCAAAGTCATGTGTTGGCACAAATGTGATGAAGCCCGAACAAATTTGTGAGTTCACAATGTGACACCATAATCTTGAAGTTTATCAATGTGATGTCCCTGAATTATTATGAGTTTGAAAACAGATTATAAGCTTACTAAAGGCCTAAAATAATACTAATGGCGGCATATCACAGAAGTTATGACTAAAAACTCATGGTCTTTGGAGCTTAAGATTCTTTCTTTGAAATTGTATCCTCATTGTTAACTAGTAGAAATTGAAATAGGATATGTCATTGTGATATTACAAACTCATAGTGACATCAAAAACTCATTGTGACCTGATCACCACTGTGACATCACAAAACCATTGTGATATCACATTGCTGTTGTGCCTTCACTATCACACTGTGACATCACAGAGCTATTGTGAACTCTTGAGATGTATAAGTCGTTATGTCGAAAATGAACTTTACAACTTGTGCGGAGTGGGGGAGTGGGAGTGGGGGGGATTGGGTGTGGAGGGCAGGGAGAGGATGGGAAGGGATGGGAAAGGGAAACAAAGGAGGAGGCTACAACGATTGATAAGAAATGTATTCATTATCTTGCCCATGTAATTGTTAACCCTCTGTACAGTATTTTCACAATAATAAAAAATGAAAAAAAAAAACACATGACCTCTGTGGCATCACAGACCCTTTTTGTACTCATATCTTCATAGTGAACTAATGAAAATTGTTATCACACATAGCATTTTATCATCACTAATACTTTGTGCAATAATTATGACTGTGAAATCACATTGTCATCATGACACCACCATTCATTGTGACATCATCAAACCCCAATGACACCATACCATATTTTTCTTTTTTTCCTTCTGTGAGTTTTTGTTTTATTGTAAATACAGTGTACACCGGATTACAGTTACATGAGCAAGGTAATGAGTACATATACTGTCATCATTGCTGCCTTGACATCACATTGTAATTTTCATGTCATAAACCCATTTTGAATATCTATTCTTTGATTTAATTCTATCTCAAATGTGCCATCTGTGTTGATATGAGGAAACCATTGTGAACTCATAACCTTTGTGACATCTAAATCTCTTTGTCACAGTGCATTCCCTTAGTTATATCACTGACCCATTGTGACATCAAATACCTCTCCTGTTCTTATAATTTTGTGACATGCCATTGTGATATCTTAGGTCCTTTGTGAGTTGAAAATCTGTGTTCGACCTCATCTTTCAGATATGACATGACATATCTAAAATCCAGTGTAACATCATGATATCACACCGCTGGACATCATGACCATTGTGTCACTTTGTGACATCTCAGACCTGTTAGTTCTTCACCTTTTTGACTACATATGCTTTGCTGACATCAGAATCCCTTCCCAAACTCATATATTCATGATGTGATAATGACAATTGAGATCCCACATGCCATTTTGCCATCACCAACCCCTTGGGACACTCAAATCTATTGCGACCTCCTCATCAGTATTGCATCACCAATTGTGACATCAAAACATTCTTATAACATGATGGTGAGATATCACATTGTCATTGTGAAATCACTGTTCCATTGGGTTTCCACATAGTATGACCTCTTACTATGGAGCTTCTTCTATCATCTTGTATCCTAATATTGAATTATGAGTCATTGAAATTTGATATATCATTCTGATATTACAAACATACTGTGATATCACAAAATCATAGTGACCTCATCACCACTGTGACATCAAAAACCCAGTGGGATATCTCATTTCCATTGTGACATTATGAATCACATTGTGCCATCTCAAACCTATTATGACCTCTTAACACCTTTGAAAACACACATGGCCTCTGTGACATCACAGAACCTTTTTGTATCCATATCCTCATGGGGAAACTAATGAAAACTGACATCAGATATACCATTGAAATATAACAAAATCCTTTCTAATATAATCATAATTGACACATCATGTTGCCATTATGACACAAAGAGCTCATTTTGACATGTAAAACTACAATGACATCATAGCATTGTAACGTCACATTGTCATTCTGATGTCATAGACATGTTGTGTTTGCCTATTATGTTATTTGATCGAATTTCTAATGTAGCATGTTGGTTGATACCAGAAATCCATTGTGAGTTCATGACCGTTGTGATATCACGATGCCTTATTAGCATCACATTGCCAGTGTGATGTCACATTGCCAAATTGATGTCAAAAAGGGATTTTGATGTGACAATGGTTATGCCATCACCATGAGTTTCTGATATCAACCCACATGCCACATTTCAAATACAATGAAATCACAGATTTGGCTTTCATAATGTGACAATGATGTCACAGTGACAATGCCAAATGCTATACTGTCATTATCATTTTGTGATGTCACCATAAGCTAAAGATGTCATAACAACAATGTAATGTCACACTGGTTATGATGTCACACAGGGTTTATTATCTTAAAATGATTATGAGGTCACAATGTGTTTCTGATATCAACTGATATGCCACATTGGAAATAGAATGAAATCACAAGATATACATTCACAATTTGTCTATGACAGCAAAATGGCAATGAGATGTCATAATGCTATGATGTCACTGTAGCTTGGTGATGTCACAATGAGCTGATGGTGTCATAATGACAGTCTTATGCCACACTGGTGGTGATGTCACAAAGGGTTTATGATGTCAAAATGGCATGTCACATCTTAATTGCCATTAGTTTATAGTGAGGATATGAGGATGAAGTCCCAATGACATATACAAATGAACTGTGATGAAATAAAGGCCATGTTATTTTGTCAAAATGCTAGGGTTCCTAAAAGGTTCTGGTTGTCAAAGTTTTAAATTTATAAAAATGGGTTAGTGATGTCAAAACTAGTTTGCAATATCACATCTTATTTCAATTTTCTATTGCTACAAGTTCACGGAAGGTGCTTGATGTCTCAAAGGCCATAATTTTCTAAGATGTGATGGGATCATAATAGGTTTGTGAAAGCATGATGGTTCAATAATATCACAATTGCAATATCATGTCAAATTATAATGTCATAAGAGTGTTGTTATGTCAGAATTAGCTGGTGATGCCATAATAGTGATGAGTTCAAAATAGTTTTGTGATGTCGCAGTAGTTCGGTGATGTGACAATGGCATTCCAGACCTCGATTGTCATTAACTTATAATGAGTTTATGAGTTTAGAATGGGATTGTGAGGATTCCAAAGTCATTTGTTGGCTCAAATGTGATGATGTCAGAACAGATTTGTGATGTGACAACGTTACACAATGGTCATTACATCTAGCAGTGTGATGTCACAATATTCATAATATCACAGTATATTTCTAATATTTAATGTCATACCTGAAAGGTCAAAAAGAGATTGACCTCTCAATGGGCCTAACAAGGTGGCAACATGTCATAAATCTTATGAGGACAGTACATATTTGAGTTGTCACAGTTGTTTAGAGATATCACAATGGCAATGTTGTATCACAAAGGGATTGTCATATCACAATGGTTATGAAGTCAAAATGTGTTTTGAAATACAAGGAAATCACATAATAGACCTTCATAATGTATACATGTTGTCACAATGACAATGCGGTGTCATAGTGGTATGATGTCATTACAGATTTGTGTTGTCATAGTCACCTGTTATTATAATGACAATATGTTGGCACAACAATTATTATATTGTAACTGCTTTGTGATATTACAGTGGCATATCTGAACTCATTTGATATTTCACAATGAGGATATGGATACACAAAGGGACTGTGATGTCACAAAGGCCATGTGTTTTTTCAAAGGGGCTAAAGATGTCATAATGGGTTTGGGAGGTATCAAGGTGATTATAATATCACAATAGAGGTCACAATGGACAGGACAGGTTTGTGATGTCAGAACAGGTTAATGATATCACAATGGTACTGTGATGTCACAAAGGCATTTTCATGTCACAATGGCTTTGAGGTCAAAATGGATTTCTGATATCCACCAATATTGCTAGCTTGTAATAGAATGAAATCACAGAATAGGAATTCACAATATGTCTATAAGGTCACTATGACATATAATGTAATAATATTTTGATATTTAAGTTTAGTGATGTCAAAATGGCATGTGTAATCTTATTGGTAATTAAATTACTATGAGGATCCCAAAACTTGCTATGTGCTGAGTCCTTCAAAAGGCACATTGTGCTTAATCCATTACACAGGGTTCTTTGTGCTTTTTTTAAAGTGTGCTGTTTGCTGTCATCCCTAAAGATTCAATGTTCTGAGTCCTTGAGAGGACAATCACAGACACACACACACACACACACACACACACACACACACACACACACACACACACACACACACACACACACACAAACAAACACGTAGTGGTACCTTGCACCTGCTTGGTGTGTGGGGTGAATGGAAAAGAGTCTCCCCCAGTGGTTGGGCAGGCAGCTTCTGGGATTGGGGGGAAGCCCTGTGCTGAGGTGAGGCTGCTTATGCCATGGCCTGGTAGCCTTAGGGCAGAGTCAGGGCAGCACAAAGCCAAGGGCAGGGGCATGGCCGAGGTGGGGATGGGGTGTAACACAAGGGAGAACAGGGCGTGGCCAAAGTGGCACATAGTTGCTGCAGCCAGGGGTACATGGGAGCTGGCATACTTGCACAGCAGAGGCTGGGTATCCTGGGTGAGAAGTGGGGGCAGAGAGAGCAGAGAAGAGCAGGCACATGTACCGGGGCAGCAGCATCAATGGCTGGCCTCCGCTGCTGTAGGAGCACTGGTCTGGTCCAGGAGCACAGAGGACACAAAGCCAGCACAGCAGGCACATCCCTCTCACAGCCCAAGTGAGGCTCAGAGGCCAGGTAGGTCCTGAATCCAAGGCCCTTGCACCAGGATCTCAGCTTTGAAGGGGGCGAGCTCAGCCCTGCCACCTGCCCACCCTTGCCCTTGCCCCTTCTCCTGCCCTCCCCGTGGCACCTCGTTTGAAACAGGTTGCTGCCAGCTTGGACTGTGGTGCCTCTTGGAGTCACCCAGTGATGGTGCACCCCTGGCTTATTTGCAGCCTTGACCCGGTCCCGGTCTCCAGTGGAAGCCACGCGGGTCTGCACCTCACGACCTCCCCCTAACCCACACCCCCCATGGAACCAGACCCGTGACTCCTGCCTCCCCTGTTGTGTCCCAAATGTGCCTCCCCAGCACCAGGCAGTCCAGCCCTGACTCTGCCACAAATGCACCCCAAGAGTGAGGATGGGGGAGTGGATTTTGATCCTGGGATCCCACCCCAATCCTTAGTGGCCAGTGTCCCAGGAAAAGGGCAGATGCAGGGATGGATGAAGAGGGGGCACCACTGAGCCCATGGACTAGAGCAGTGGGAGCCACAGAGCCATGCATCTGCACACTTCCTCACCCTGGGGGGAACCTGGTGGCTTTAGTGAGAGGTGGGGAGCAGCAATTCCACACCTTCCTTCTTAGGATTTTTCCTTTTTTCTGGGGGTAGGGGGTGTTGGATGCAGAAGATAGTCCACCCATCTTCTGTGTGAGCCCTTGTCTTTTGTGCTTGGTCACCCTTTCCCCTGAGGAGGGTCCCAGAAGAGCCCACTAGGGAGGTGAGGGCACTAGGGGTCAGATAGAAGGTGAATGTCTGGGAAGAACACGCCCCTCCAATACACGGACACACTGCTGGTCTCCCCCCCCCACTCCAGCTGTCAACAGCACTCACAGGGTGATCACATTTCCCAGCTCTGCCACCATCTGCTGGTGGTCCAGGCCCCTGTGGTTTCCTCATCCTCCCCAAGAATCCACCAAGTCACCCAGAAACATCTAGGCTGGAATAGGATATTCATTCATGTATGTAGCTCTCTGGACCCCATACATTTACCCAACACTGACCCTACCCCAAGTCAGACACTGCTCTGGGGGCACCATGACCTCCTGCTTGTCTTCAGTCCAGGCTCTGAAGAGCCACCTGTGTCAGGACTCCTTCACCCAGAGTCCTGGCCTAGGGTTTTGGTGAATGGGGTGTCAAGTCTGGATATTCCCAAGGAGAAGTATCTGGCCCTGGATAAAGGGTGAGGCAGGGTGATTCAGCATTATTAGAGTGGTGATTCCTTTGGTTAAGCCCCTGGTTCTGACAAGGGAACTCCCATGCTCCAGCTTGTACATTGTCCCAAATGAGGAACAAACAAACTCAGGAGGGGCACTTCTATGTGTTTGTGTCTGTGTGTGTGTGTGTGTGTGTGTGTGTGCATGAGAGAGAGAGAGAGAGAGAGAGAGAGAGAGAGAGAGAGAGAGAGAGAGAGAGAGAGAGAGAGAGAGAGAGAGAGAGAGAGAGAGAGAGAGAGAGAGAGAGAGAGAGAACCAGAACCTGACTGTGCTCAGGTGAGTGATCAGTTGGCAAATTGCAGGTGGTGCATGGATGTCTATAGTTACTGTTCTGGATTTGTGTGTGTGTGTGTGTGTGTGTGTGTGTGTGTGTGTGTGTGTGTGTGTGTGTGTGTGTGAGTATGTGTTTGTGTGTGTGCATGTCTGTGTCTGTGTCTGTGTGTCTGTGTCTGTGTGTGTCTGTGTATTTGTTGTACTTTTTTCGTCAATGCCAAGTATGAGACCAGCTATAATTTTTGTTTTCACCTTCACTGTTTCATGGCTCCTTTTGGGAAGATTTCATTAGACATTCCTTTCCACCTCTCTCTTCCCCCTTTCCTATAGCCCACAGTAGCTGCTGGCCCTGCGTGGGTCTCCCCTAGGAGGCCTGTGTGAACCACAGAACAAAGTGGACACCTTCTGTCTTAAGCCTGAAGCCTTGTGGGATGAGTGTGACCACAGCCTTAATTTTCCAGCTAGACAGTCTGCTATCGTTTGTATAGTTGGAGCTAATTCAAGGGTTTGGAATGTGTCTGGGAATGTGTAATTAGGGAACCAGATTTGGGGGGGGGAGTAGGGCAGGGGCTGTGAAGCTGGGATGGTCTTTGAAGTGGTGGACGGTGTGACTTTGCAGATGGTTCACCACTACCGAGTATGAGAGGGCAACCTTACCCAGGGCATTGACGGTGTCCATGGGCATCTTGGCAGGGAGCTCTGGGACCCCACTGGTTGCGTGGATTCCCTCCCTGGGGAGTGCACTGGAGGGAAGTCCTCCCTGGGGTCCTGCAGACTCTACTCTGTGTCCTGCCTGTGCTGTTTCCAGCTGGGCAGTGGTAGGCAACTGCATTCCCCCTGCTGGAGCCTGCTCCATATCAGGCCGTGGCAGTTAACTAGGGCTGGCTGAATGCCAGTTTCTGTAACCTACTGTGGGCTGTTTGGAAAGAAAATGGGACCACTAACTTTGAAAGCCTTTAAATTTGATTGGGACAACTGAAATACCAACTTTTCCAGGGTTTTTTCTGGAAGCTGGCAATTTCCACTAATGCCTGTGATTATGGGTCAAATTAGACAGACCATTTCAGCCAACAATCAATGTATCAAAGTATCACAAGCAGAGTTCCCAAGCCAGATGGTCTCTTTCTATGAATGTCATGCCTTGATTGCTTTTATGAGGCAGCTGATGATTCTCCTCTGACTTTCTCTAGTGTGACCACCACAGTTGAGTGAAGGGTTAAAGTACTTGAGGCAGTGACCATTTGTTGCTTATTTCAGAGCAGAGCAACACATGGTGCTAAACCACCTGGTTGGATGCCTTTATAAGACCTGTAAGAGGAGTTCCGGGAAGATGGCAGAGGAGAAGCTGGAGGCAAAACAAGATCTTGCATAGAAAGCAGTTTTAGAGTTCCAGTGAACAGTCATAAGCCAGAGAATCACATCAAGTGTGCCATCACAGGACAGAGAGTTAGGCCAGAGAGGGAAAATCCAGGCAAGGAGACAGATCTTGCCAGCAGCTGTCGCTGCGGTGGCAGCGGCGGTGTCGGCGGCAGCGGCAGAGGTACCACCATACCTGAAACAGAGAGAGTCTGGGATGAAAGAGCCAGATGCGGCAGGCGAGGGGATTCTACACAACACCAGCAAGAACCAACAAGGAGCAGACATCTTCATCTTGCAGTTCCCAGACAAGAGACGACCCAGGAACCAAGACTCGGCGTGAGTAGAAGCCTGACATCCTCACTCCTTCTCAGGGAGCAGAGGAGGGAAGGCGACTCCTCCCCCAACAGTAACAGAGATCTCCATCTTGGATACCTAAAAAGCTCGGCAGAGCTGGTAGCTCCAACTCTGGCCTTGGAATAAAACTAGGGTCATTTAGCAGGTCACAAGGACTTAATGGCGTGACCTGCCAGACTCAGCTCCACCCAGGGAAAAGTCACCCAGTTCGGGTGCCAGCCCTTGGAGTGGCTTTCTTCACCGAGTAATCAGAGCCAGAGGCTGCCCCTCCCTTTAGCAGCCTCGACATCAGTAAACAGAAAACCTGAGAGTGGCTCCAGGCTAGGCTCTGTGAGTTTCTCATAAACTAGCCCCCAGGAAAAGCTACTGATTGCTGAAAGTCCTCAACTCTACCCAGAACCTAGCCTCATCACAGCATCTCCAAACTTGAGGAAAAGCCATCTCCCTCTGTTGTGATACTCAAAGCACACCCCCCTCCCATTGAACTAACGGGAGGAGGATCGCAAAATCCTAGGTAAAGCAGAGCATTTTTCTGCCTGTCCAAACAAACTGACTTAAGAAACCAACCAAGCAACAGGACCAAAAACAGACCAGAGACTCCAACCAGAGGTTGATTACAGACACAAGGGAGATACAGGATTTTTCCCAACACTCCCCCCCAAAAAACAAAGAACTTTCTCTTTTTTTCTCTTCTTTTTTTTCTATATGCCTTTTACACAATATTTTTTTCTTTTCTAAAACTTTTTCTAATTTTTAATTTTTACCTTTTTTGAAAGAATTGTTTTCTAGTAACTTTCCCCCCACCCCTTATAATCTTTATTTTAGGGATACATGCGTGTGTGCGTTTTTCTTTCTTTTTAATCTTTTTTTTAAATTTCTTTTTGTATTTTGCTTAGCTCGACTGAACTTCAGATCTTTTTTTTTTCTTTCTTCCTTATCGTTCTCATCTTTTCCTCTCTTGTTTTCTTCTTTAAGGGACTTAATTGTTGTTTTGCACATCCTCAGATAAACCCATAGTTGACTATTAGACCCTATCCCAAATTGTGTACACACTTAATCCACAAGTTTATTACTCAATTCAAAATTTCTGAGACTTAAATTCCTTAATAGCAGTAGTACATCTTTATACCTATATAATATTTTAAGTATTTTTATTTTTAAGTTTTTCACATCTCCTTTTTTTCCCTTTCTTTTTGTTCTTGTTTTCTCTCTTTCTACTTTCATCCTATCCAATCTATTTTCTGCTTTGAGACTAAGACTTAGTTAACTCTCCCTGTACCTTCCCACATCACTCTATTCCTATTTTTTACCCACATCTCTCCTAACGCTAATAATTTCTGGTTTACAAAATTCTTCTTTGCAGTTCATAGCCCATTAATATATAGTTGTTTGATGTTGAATAGAGTTATCTGTTGAACTATATTGTATCTGAAGACTATTGACTGTACAAATTCAGACTTTGGTTGATGCTTGCCTTAAGTTTGTGTTCTAGCACAAAACTTGTGTTACTTTCATCCCAAATGGGTAGAGTAAGCCAGAAAACCACAAGAAAAACGGCAAGTCTGGGTATCTCCACTCCCACTCACAATAATCAGGGGACAGAACAGATACTGAATAATCCAGAGGAGAGTTCCCAAATAGCTCTACAAACATTGCTTGCAAACATGATAAATGAAAAGATTGAAGACATACAAAGAACTCTGTATGAGCGTGATAGAGAGAGAGGAGGCAAACAACAGGTCAATGCAGGAAAAGTTTGAAAACTTACAAAAGACTCTGTAAGAGCGTGACAGGGAGAGAGAGGAGGCAAACAATTGGTCAATGCAGGAAAAGATTGAAAACCTACAAAGGACTCTCTTTGAGCGTGATAGGGGGAGAGAGGAGGCAATCCAAAGGTTGATACAGTAATATCATTAGCGTGAGGAAGCAATTCAAAACCTGATACCGGACTTGTGTGAGCAGGTTGAGAATACTCAAATAGAAAGGCAGGAATGATGTGAACAGGCTGAGAACACTCAAAGAGAACTACAAGAATGGCATGAACCGGAGGAAGCTAAGCAAAGAGTAATACAGAAATTGAGAAAGCAGGATGAGAATACACAAAGATCAATAAAGGCATTTATGGGATCCATTAAAAAAGAGCTGAAGGAAGTCAGGGAGACCACAAAGGGAATGCTGAATGGAACCTAACAGAAGGAATGGGAGTCCAAGGAAACTATAGCCAATCAACTAAGTGATTTGAGAATAAACACTGAACACCAAATTAAGGAAGTAAACAAGTCCATACAAGATCTAAAACAAAGCTTCAACAAAGAATTTGATGCCATCAAAGCTGACCAATTAGAAGGAAACGAAATTTAAAAAAACAACAACTAGAAAGTCTTGACAGCAGGTTAGACCATGCAGAAGATCGAATCTCGGGGATTGAAGATAGCCTAGATATTATAGAGAAAGAACATACACACATCCAAGACAAGTCCAAGAAATATGATAGATCTATCAACATTTGGAAGACACCATTAGAAGGCCTAATCTAAGGATAATGGGTGTAGAGGAGCACCTAGAAACAGAAGTTAAAGGTCTAGGAAATTTGTTTAACAGGATCTTAGCAGAGAACTCCCCATACATGCAAAAAGATAGGCCTATTCATATACAAGAAGTTTTAGAACTCCAAATAGACCAGCCATCCCACCGTCACATTATAATCCACACAGGATCAACACAGACCAAGAAAAAGATCCTTAAAGCTGTGAAGGAGAAAAGATTAATCACCTATAAAGGGATACCAATTAGAATCACCTCAGATTTCTCAGCAGAGACAATCAAAGCAAGAAGGGCCTGGAATGATGTATGCCAAGCCCTAAAAACAAACAACTATCAACCAAGAATACTGTACCCAGCTAAACTCTCCTTCATAACTGAAGGCCAAATAAAAACCTTCCATAGCAAAGAAGAATTAAAACAATACATCTCCACAAAACCAGCCCTACAAAAGTTTCTTAAAGATGTCCTACACATAGAAAACCAACAAGACCACAATAAAGGCCAAGAAACTGCACCCAAACTGAGAATCAAAAAACCATAGGAAGAATCCAGTGTTCGAAACTCCCAAGAAGGTGGATAACATGGCAGAAACTCCCAAATACCTGTCAGTGCTATCTCTTAACATTACCTGATTTAACTCTCCAATTAAGCAACATAGACTAGTTGTATTAAAAAACAACATCCTTCTATCTGTTGTCTTCAGGAGTCACATCTTTCCCATAAAAACAAACCCATTTTCAATGTTAAAGGCTGGAGCAAAATCTACCAAGCAAACGGCCCCCATAAACAGGCAGGAGTTGCAATCCTAATATCGGATATAATGGATTTCAAATTAAAATTTGTGAGAAGAGATAAAGAAGGTCGCCACATACTAATTAAAGATCTCTCCTTCAAGAGGATATTACAGTTCTAAATATCTATTCGCCAAACAATGGAGCACCCAAATTTATCCAAGAAACACTACTTTCCCTCAAATCCCACATAGATCCAAAGACATTAATTGTTGGGGATTTTAACACACCACTCTCCCCACTAGATAGATCATCTCGGCAAAAACTCAACAGAGAAACCGCAGATCTAAACATCTGCATAAATTAATTATATTTAACAGACATCTACCGAACATTTCACCCAGCAGCATCAGAATGCACGTTTTTCTCAGCAGCACATGGAACATTTTCTAAAATAGACCACATTTTAGGCCACAAAGCAAACTTGTCCACATTCAGAAACATTGAAGTTATACTTTGCATTCTCTCTGACCACAAGGGAATAAAATTAGAACTCAAAACAAAAAGCCACCAAAGAAAGTACGGTAACACATAGAGGCTGAACAACACACTGCTGAATCATGAGTGGGTCATGGAAGAGATTAGAAAGGAAATTCAAATGTTCATGCTATTCAACAAAAATGAACACACAAATTACCAGCTCCTCTGGGACACAGCAAAGGCAGTACTCAGAGGCAAGTTTATAACTCTGAGCTCCTACATCAACAAATTGGAGAGATCTGAAACCAACAATGTAATGAGACATCTGAGCATCCTTGAAAAATAGCAGCAAGACAAACCCCAATCCAGTAGACAGACAGAAATAATCAAAATTAAATCAGAATTAAATGAATTAGAATCCAAAAAAACTATAGAAAAAATCAACAAAACAAAGAGCTGGTTCTTTGAAAAAATTAACAAAATTGACAGACCCTTAGCAAATCTTATCAGAAAAAGAAGAGAACACACCCAAATAAATAAACTCAGAGATGAGAATGGAAACATCACCATGGAAACAACCAAGATTCAGAACATTATAATGGAATAATTCTAAAAACTTTAAGATAATAAGTTTGAGAACTTGGCAGAAATGGACCTTTTCCTACCAAATATTGTATTGCCAAATCTAAAACAAGATGAGTTAAACCAGCTTAACCGGCCCATATCAAGCACTGAAATAAAAACAGCAATAAGAGACCTCCCAGCTAAGAAAAGTCCAGGACCAGTTGGTTTTACCGCAGAATTCTACATGGCCTTCAAACCAGAGCTCACACCAATACTCCTCCAACTCTTCAATGAAATTGAAAGAGAATGTTCATTACCGAACACATTCTATGAAGCCATCATAACCCTCATCCCAAAACCAGGCAGGGACTCATCAAAGAAAGAGAACTATAGACCGATTTCTTTGATGAACATTGATGCAAAACTTCTCAACAAAATTTTGGCCAATTGACTTCAAAAATTCATCCAAAAATTCATACACCATGATCAAACAGGATTCATTTCAGGGATGCAAAGCTGGTCCAATATATGCAAATCAATTAATATTATTCATCACATCAACAGGACCAAGGATAAGAACCACATGGTTATCTCAATCGATGCACAAAAAGCATTGGACAAGATCCAACACCCCTTTATGATGAAGGTTTTGGAAAAATTAGGAATCATGGAACATTCCTCAAAACAATAAAGGCTGTATATGACAAACCTACAGCCAGCATTATACTTAATGGTGAAAAACTAAAGCCATTTCCTCTTAACTCAGGAACAAGACAAGGATTTCCACTGTCTCCACTTCCATTCAATCTAGTATTAGAATGCCTACATACAGCAATAAGACAAGATTCAAACATAAAGGAGATCCAAATAGGGAAAAAAAGACATAAAACTCTCCCTCTTTACAGATGATATGATCTTGTATTTAAAGAATCCCATAGACTCCACACCCAAATTACTCAAGCTGATTCAAAACTTTTGCAAAGTATCAGGATAGAAAATTAACCCCCCAAAATCAATGGCTTTTCTGTATGCCAACAATGAGAAAAGTGTGGCTGAAATTAGGAAAGTAACTCCATTTGTAATAGCCCGTCAAAAAATAAAGTACCTAGGAATTAACTTAACCAAAAGAGTGAAGGACCTCTGTGATGAAAACTTTAAAATCTTGAAAAAGGAAATGAAAACAGAGCTTAGAAAATGGCAAAAACCTCCCATGCTCCTGGATTGGAAAGATAAACATCGTGAAAATGGCAATACTTCCCCAGGCTATCTACAAATTCAATGCGATACCTATCAAAATTCTAACCTCATTCTTCAAGGAAAAAGAAGAGGCAATCCAAAAATTCATAAGGAACAACAAAAGACTCCGAATACCAAATACGCTCCTCAACGTAAAGAACACTGCTGGTGGAATATCAATACCAAATTTAAAACTCGAGTGTAAAGCCATAGTATTCAAAACAGCTTGGTACTGGGATAAGAACAGACCTCAGGACCAATGGAATAGAATTGAAAACCCAGAAATGAACCTAAAGATCTATAGCCAACTAATCTTCGATAAGGGAGCTAAAATAATAGAAGGGAAGAAAGTCAGCCTCTTCAGTAAATGGTGCTGGTAAAATTGGTTAACCCCTTGTAGAAAACTAAAAATAGATCCATATATATCACCCTGCACCAGAAACAACTCCAAATGGATCAAAGACCTCGGAGTCAAAGCAGACACTCTGAAAACATTACAGGATGGAATAGGAGAAACCCTAGGCCTCCTTGGCTCAGGTCGAAATTTTCTGAAAAGAGACCCGGAAACACAACAAATCAAAGAAATGTTCGACAAATAGGATTGGATGAAGTTGCAGACCTTCTTCATGGCAAAGGACATAGCTAGCAAGCTAAATAGAAAGCCCACGGATTGGGAGAAGATTTTCACTAGCCATACTACTGACAAGGATATCATATATAAAATATACTTCTTACTCAAAAAATTAAATCCCCCAACAACAAATCCTCAAAAAAACAACTGCCCAATAAACAAATGGGCTAAAGACTTGAAGAGAAAATTCTGTGAAGAAGAAAGAAGGGTTCCAATAGACACATGAAGAAATGCTCAACCTCCCTAGCCGTAAAAGAAATGAAAATCAAAACAACATTTAGATACCACCTCACCCCAGTTAGAATAGCTATAATCAAGAACTCTAACAACAATAGATGCTGGAGGGGATGTGGACAGAAGGGAACCTTACTGCATTGTTGGTGGGAGTGTAATCTTGTTCAACCACGTTGGTAAGCAGTATGGAGGTCCCTCAAAAGACATCACATAGACCTGCCTTATGACCCAGCAATTCCAGGTATTAACATGTTAGCCTGGATCCGAACTTGATTCTAACAACATTTTATTTAAATGGAAGAATCAGAGTATCAATCAGAAGTCTGAGGGTTCCCTAATGAACAAATTTTATCATTCATTGCTTATTTTTGTTTTGGAATTTGAAGGTTAAAGATTACCAGCTCCCATATGCTCTGTTGTCACTGTATTTGATTCCAGTTCTCTACATCATGTATATTCATTTTTCTAATTTGGGGAGGGGAAGGGAAACAACAAAATGCTGAAACAAGGATACAGGTTGACCAATTGTAACAATGAGAAGTACAATACACTGTGTTGAAAACGAACTTCACAACGTCAGTGTAGGGGGAAGGAGGAGTTGGGGAAGTAAGGAGGGAAGGGAATATAGGGGGAAAACAAAGGAGGGGGTAACAATGCTCGACAGGAAATGTACTCATTACTGTACTGTAACTGTAACACTTTAACCCCTCTATACAGTTTCTTTACATAAAAAATATTTTTAAAAGATTACCAGCTCATACTTCCACGGTTAACTTGCTATGCACCTTAAATGCTTCATATGGCTCAAAATGGGAAACCAAAAAGAAAGCAACTTTCAATATATATATTTTTATTGTTGTAACATAGAGATGCCAAATACAGTGCCAAGTGCACAAGAATCCAGATACAGTCATTAACCTCTAGAATTCTGAGTTGTTTTCTTTGGCTGGAAATCTCTTAATTGAATTATGCAAAATATGTGGAAATGTCCTGAAAAATATTCATGGATAAAAACAGTTCTACAAGATCAGGAAATTTTGCACCAAGTCAAAAAGAGGAAAATAAGACAAGAAAAATTCTATTCCTGTTTATATAAAAACTAGGATTGGACATGGGTCTACCAATAGACTGAAGAAGATAAATAATTATTTAAGTGAGTTGTTATTATAAATGTAATAATATAATGATATACATGGTAAAATAGAACCTGATGATGAGTCATGAACTCTGCCTGGGGAGTTCAAGAAAATCCTTATTGCTCAGTATCATGATACATAGGAAGAGAGAAAACAAATATTCTGTAAAATGAAGAAAATCTTATGAAGTTCAGTAATCTCCAAATATTATGATCAAGAATCGTAAAGTAACAGAAACAAGGTAGCAGTGATTTGGAGAGTGAAGTTGGAGAGATTGAAATGACCATATTCCTTGGTATAATGGCACTTTCTTAATATGCACAAGGCCCTGGGTTCAATCCCCAGCACTAAAAAGGAAGGAAGGAAAGAGACCAAGAAAGAATTGCAAGGTGGGTCTGGCACCATCATAGAAGTTTTATTCTCTAGCCCTGGATTTCATACTGTTAATTACACATTATTACTGCATGGGAGATTTTAAAAGTACAGTTGCCCAAGTCTCAGCAATTTTTATATGCATGGGTACAGATGTATCAACTACAGCTGATATGACTTGGGGGCACCAGTAAAGCACCCAGGATAGACATATCATGGTAGCACATATGAGTCTAGAACTTGAAGAAAGGTCTGTGAGCCTTTATTTCTGCAGAAAAATAAATGCACATGGTATGTTAGCCTAAGTATGGATATAGAGTACTCTGAGTTTAAATGTACCAATATACCAGCTTTGCAACCTTTGGTAAATTACTTACCTCTTTTGAAGCCTCTGTTTCCTATTTTGGACATGGGAGCCAATGAGACTACAGTGCAAGAGTGTTCATAAAATGTTTTCTGGCTATGTATTTTTAAATTTATTATAACTACCATTAGTTGACTTGATTACATAGTGTGAATGTGCACCAGGTGCTGAGGAGCAAGGCCAAAGACTATGAAGTGTCCTGTCTTAGGTCTCTCAGGTACTTGATGTCATTCCTTACACTCCAAAATTTATGAAGTCAGAGATGGACAATGGGCAGTTTTAAAACTTTTCTCTATGGAGCCTTAGCATTTTTCAGTATCAAAAGGTCTCTGGAAAGATGGAAAAATAAAATAGAGAAACCAGGGCTGAAAGGTAGCTCAGTGGTAGAGAACTTGCCTTGTATGCCTGAGGCCCTTGGTTCAATTCCTTTGGTTCCATTCCTCAGCAGAAAAAGCCGGAAGTGGGGCTGAAGTTCAAGTGGTAGTGTACTAGTCTACAGTTGTAGAGCTGAGGGACAGTGCACAGGCGCAGAGTTCAGGCCTCACGACCGACAAAAAAAAAAAAACAAACACACACAAAAAAAACAAAACAGAAACAGTCCATTTCAGATGGCTTACTGTTAGCCTTTTAGACCTATGATGACAAATTACCCATTACTGAATTGGTTTTAAACAACAAATTTATTTCTACATTCTGGAGCCTGGAGATATAAGATTGCAATGCCAGCAGTCAGGATTTTGTTTTTCTTCTGTGTAATGCACTGTATTAACTATCAGAAGTAAAATCTATTTGGTTTTATTTAAATCCCACTCATGAAGGCTTGCCTCTATGACTTAATTACCATCCACATATAAACAAAGGCCCACTTCTGCCTCAAACTGTGATCGTCCTACTTCTGCCTCTCTTATCAACATGTGGCACTAGTTTGTTTTGGATATTGAGGTACCAGTATTCTAATTTCACCATACCTACAGCAAACCTTCTATAACTTCCAGTGTCTACTTCATAAGTAGTTAGAATTATAAGCATGTACCACTACATCAAAATGAATTTTTCTAAAAAGGAATCTTCAGTAGTTCTGCTAACAAAGAGATATTCAATAACTTCTCTTTAGTCTCCAATTCTGACTCTGGAACTTCTTTCTCATTTTTCTCCTCACTGAAGCTGGCAAGTTTGTGATAACTTCAGTTTGTTAATGCTTTCAAAATATTTCTTTTTAGCCTACATTCTTCATGCCTCATGTTCCATAGCATAGTGATTTTCCTTATCAAAAATATTTGTCTCAGCCAGGAGAGGTGACTGATGCCTACAATCCTAGGTACTCAGGAGGCTGATATGTAAAACTTTAGTTGAAATCCAGCCAAATATTTTCTATCTAAAAGGAAACTGGGTGCCTCTTAGTAACATAAAAATCATAATTCCATATTTGTTATAATAACATCTTACAAATTTAAAGTTATTAATTTGATAACCTTAATAGAAACAAAGAATTAAACATGGAAATAAGGAAATTAAATTATTTCTAAGGAAATAAAAGTCATTCATTACAACCCTAACTTGTTTTGGGAGAGAGCTGAAATCTCCTTCAGAAAACATAACCAGGTGCCATTGTTACATTCTCCTTTCTGTCATTATCAAAGATGCTTCAGAGGAAACAGACCTAAATAGATATAAGTCCTGGAACATATCATAAATGCCAGCATTGAATGATAGCTCCATGGTAAGAAAGACAATCTTCACAAATTTTCACGCACCTGAACAACCCATACTATTGCTTTGATCTGAGCCTAGATGAGTTTTCCCATTTGTCCTTCTGGGGCACTGCTTCTGGGGCACATGTGTGTCTTTTCCTTTATTCAGCCGATATGGAGTCTTATTTCCCTTGTAAATATTCTGAGAAGATATTGCCAGGCCACAAAACCTATAGATAAAATTTTCATCCCATATTCTCCCCTTACAGTTCTCCTGTCCTGAAAAACTGTTTACTGAACAAAATGGAACAATGATTGCACAGTCATATAAACCAGAGTAAGCATCTCACTAGTCATAAAAACCAGAGAGGAACAAGTAGAGGAATCATTATCTGCATTTCACCAGTATCAATTGACCTACTGCTCCATTTGTTTAAGTGGGACAACTAATAGATGTTTTGCTAGCTGCCAGTGGCTCACACCAGCAATCCTAGCTACTCAGGAGACTGAGATCTGAAGATTGTGGTTCAAAGTGAGCCCAGGATAGAAATTCCATGAGATTCTTACCTCCAATTAACTACCAAAAAGCTGGAAGTGTTACTGTCGCTCAAGTGGTAGCAAAGCAGCTCAGGGACAGCACACAGGCCCCAGAACTAGCACACACACACAAATACAGATGCTTCTACTTTTCCTGGCCATGTTCTTTTTTTATAATGCTTCTTTCGGTGAAGATTTTGTAAGTCAAATAATCTTGATGCCAATTAATAGCTATGCTGTCTTGGGCTTGTCGTCCACATCTTCATCTTCCTTGCCTGTACAATGAAGAAAATTCTTTACAAAACTGGTGCAGTAGGCCAATCCAGTCATAATGTAAGTGTGTGAAAGTGTAACCAGGTAAATTGAGGGGATGGGTTGGTAGAGATAGAGAAGAATGATTAAATTGGTGACATTGATCAAGATGTACTCACAAAATGACATATTAAATTAAAACTCCTCAAAATAAAAACACTTTTTACACGATTTATGTATAATTTCTTAAGTAGAGAAAAGTGTAACCAATCCATCAGTGCAATCCATACCTCTTAGGTAAAGATTGCACGTAGCTGTATTTTTTTGTAAGAATACAGAACAGAGAAAAGTGGAACATATCATTCCCTGAATAAAAATGGTCAACTCTACCCCAAAGTTACCATCAATATTGACGCTGACATAGACCCTTGATTTCATGCAATTAGAGCATATTTCCCCTCCATCCCGCAATCCTGGGTTTGAACTCAGGGCCAAGATTCTGTCCCAGAGCTTCCTCTCACCCACACTCCCTCAAAGCTAGTGCTCCAACATTTGAGCCACAGCTCCCATTCTGCCTCTTTCTGGTTAATTGGAGATGAGTCTCATGGGTTGTCCTGCCCAGGCTGACTTCGAATCATAATGCTCAGATCTCAGGCTCAGAATATATGTGTGAGCCACCAGTGCTCAGCTTGAGAACATACTTTTGCACTGTAATTCTCCTTCCTGAAACCTCACAGCCACAATCTTAGGAGAAAAGATTCAGAGAGCCCCCAATTGAAGAACATTCTACAGAATGCCTTGTCCCATACTCCTGAAAAAGGAGAAATGTCATCCATTTCCCTTTGGTGAAAACAATAGATGTTCGCTTATTATGACAATCATAATAGATATTATTATATTGCTCACAATATGTATTCCCATCCCCATTGATACCAGGCATTGTTTTATAACTTACTTTGACAAAGGACATGTGAGAAATGATGACACGTGTCTTTTCTGAGCTTTAGTCCTGTGGTTTACATTCTTTTCTTCCACTGGGAACCACCAGCAGTCAGTGAATCCCAGAATGGACACCATGCTGAGTGGCAGTGGACCTGGAAAAGGCTTGGTAGCATGAGAGAAAGTAATCAAAGTTGTAAACTATTGTGTCATTGTGGTTGGTTTCCCACAGTGAAACTAAGCTCACACTCAGGTCCAGTTCTGGGTAATCTAGGCCTCTTTCTCTCCACTCCCACACACCCCTTCTCATTTTCTGGATATTTTCTCTTCTAACAGATTCTCCTCAGATGACACCAGTTCCTGAGTCTCCTTATCCAAGAAACTGGTTTTAGGGTTAAACATTTCAACTTCCTATATTACATTTTTTTAGGTGTTTCCTCACTTTTGTCTTTCTGGGGTTTTCAGCCAGAAGCTCCCAAGTGTGATGGATCCCGAGATAAAATCGTTCTGCTGGGGTTGGGAAGGTGGCTCAGTGGTAAAGTGATTGTTTTGCATGCATGAGGACCTAGGTTCAATTCTTCAGCACCACATAAGCAGAAAAATCCAGAAATGGTGCTGCAGCTCAAGTGAGAAAGTTTTAGCCTTGAGCTGAAGAGCTGAGGGACAGTGGACATGCTCAGAGGTAAGGCCCCACAACCGACCCCGAAAAAAATCCTTCTGACACATCTCCCTTGCTTGCTTTCACTCCCCTCATGTTGGTATACTAAGAGGCCAGAATAAGATGAAGCTCCAGAAACCTCTGGACAGAAAGAGAAACCAACGCATGGGAAGTGAGGGGCGTTTTAGAAGAGATTGGGAGCTGAACACAGGCAGGAAGGCTCATGGCTTCAGCTTCAGCTGTCTTCTGAATCATTGCCCAGTTACCAGCTGTGAGTCTTTGCTCCAAAATCAATGTGGCAAATTCTGCGTTTCTTATTGACTCATATACATACACAGACCTAATTAGGCATCCAGAATGACTTAAAATATAGATTTCCTAAATCAGAAAAATCTGTACCAGAGAAAATGGGCAGAAAGAACTTCATTTAATCAGGTTCAATTCATTTTTACATGCTTATTTTAACTGAAAGAACATCAAATTCACCCAGCTTTCACAAAATCAAAACATCCAAGCAACTACATTTTACAGGAAATAAATATTCACAGCACAAATCTGAATTTCTGAAGTCGTGGTTCTCTCAGAAAATAAGGAATTCGGGTTCAGGTCACATGGCAGACATTTCATTTCAGCATCAAGATTAAATTCATTAGCACAGGCTGCAAAAGTTGCTTACTCTGGCTGGGAAGGAGGCTCAGTGGTAGAGAGCTTGCCTTGCATGCCTGAGGCCCTGGGTTTGATTCCTCAGCATCACATAAGCAAAAAAGAAAAAAAGCCGGAAGTGTTACTGTGCCTCAAGTGGTAGAGCGCTAGCCTTGAGGTGAAGAGCTAAGAGACCGCGCCCAGGCCCAGAGTTCAGGCACCACGACAGGATCCCCACCCCCCCCCCCCAAAAGTTGCTTACTCTCAGCATGTAAGCACATATTTTTTTCTGATCCTTAATTAAAAAAAAGATGGAAGAGATTGATTTCCCTTCTCAATTTCAATCTTCAAATTCACATTTTCTTCTATGGGAGTCATTTATCTTACTCACCTGAAAGTACCGAATATGTCTTCAAAGGAGGGTCTTCTGGGCATCAGGGAGCAAAATAGGAGTGAAACAGACTACAGGAAGCTGAATTGTTCAAGAATAAAGATGTTTGTAATTCCATGGAAAGCCTTGAAGTCACAGCTAAGCTAGTTTGAAAGGGCTTGTCCTTTCCACAACCTAGGTGGTAAGGTGGTTAGATGGGAGGGGAGAAATATCTTAGTTTCAGAAAAAGGCAAAAGAATGGTGCATGGGTTTTCTTCTCAGAAGAGAACCTTTAAATAGGATACATTTTTCTCTTCACAAAACAATTATACAGTAGTCTCCTTCACTGTAATTTCCTTCTGTAGTTAGTTACCTGTGCGCAACTGTGCTCTGAAAAGATTAAAAGGAAAAAAATCTCATATTTTGAAAGACATCACATTCACACAATACCTTTTTTGGTTTTTGTGGATGTAAGGTCTCAATGTAAATCTCTCTCATTATTTTCTTGCCTCCACTTTGTTTTCTGGGATTACAGGTGTGCACTTCCACACCTATTTCACATTACTTTTTTTTACACTATATTGTTTCAATTCTTTTATTTTATTAGTTACTGTAATTATTGTCTTACTGTACCTAATTTATAACTTAAGCTTTATGGTAGCTATATTTGTCTGGGTAAACGCATAAAATTTTCATCTTCGTATTTATAGGGTGGCTTCCAGAACTGATTAAGTGTACTAAAATCAGTATAGGCTCCAGGCCCATGTAGAAAATAGCATAATATGTCATACAAAGTAAGCTACACTTTACATCACTTCAAGGTTATATCTATTACCAACATATATGTAACAGGATGTAAATAGTTGCTATATTGAATGTGAGGGGAAGATTTTTTTTCCTGAATATTTTAGGTTAGGGTTGGGTGAACACCTAATGTGCAAATTCTGAATACAGAGGTTACTTCATTGATTTCAGATATCCACTTTGAATGTATATCCGAAAGCTAAGCAGGAACTACTGTAAAGATCAAAAAGAAACTTGAACCTCTTTTTTTGGCATAATTATTCACTAAATAAAATGTGGATAAATGTGATTCTGTACCCCTTCCTCCTCTTCCCCCTCTTCCTCTTTTTCTTTTTATTCCTCCTCCTTTCTTTTTCTTCTTCCTCCTCTTTTTCTTTTTCTTCCTCCTCCTGCTCCTCCTGCTCCTCGTGCTCCTCCTGCTCCTCGTGCTCCTCATGCTCCTCCTGCTCCTGCTCCTGCTCCTGCTCCTGCTCCTCCTCCTCCTCCTCCTCCTCCTCCTCCCTTCTTCTTCTTCTTCTTCTTCTTCTTCTTCTTCTTCTTCTTCTTCTTCTTCTTCTTCTTCTTCTTCTTCTTCTTCTTCTTCTTCTTCTTCTTCTTCTTCTTCTTCTTTCTTCCTCGCCGTCGTCATCGTGGTCGTCTTCTTCTTTTCTCAGTGCTGAAGATCCAATGCAGGGCCTTCCACATGCTAAGCTTGGTCTCTACTACAGTTCTACATCCCAAGCCTGTAGAGCTTCTGAAAAGATAGTTTGAGAACTTTACAATGCTTAATAATCAACACCAATTTTCCTTTTCCTTTCTAGGCTCCAAAACAGGGAAAAGGATGTGGGGGGGGTGGGGAATACATGAAACAATCATCTAGGGAAAACTTTCCTGATTATAATATTTTAATTTTTTGTTTAGTTGGCATTTAAAATATATTGCTATGTAATTTAAAGCCTATTTTTAAAATTTCTTCATAGGAACAAAGACCAACTAATTTTTTTGTCATTTTTATGTATAAAGTTCAAAAGTCTGTCTCTATAAGAATCTTTTCCTAACATCACATTATCTGACCTTTTCCGCTTGACTCATACCTATAATAGATATTGCAAATAAGGGAAACCATGGGACCTATGTTTCTTTGGGCCTGGCTTACTTCACTTAATATAATTTTTTCCAAGCCTTTCAATTTCCTAACAAATGGGGAAATGTCATTCTTTCTGATGGAGGCATAGAATTCCATTGTTTATATATACCACATTTTCTTGATCCATTCCTCTACTGAGGAGCATCTGGGTTGGTTCCATATCTTAGCTATGGTAAATAATGCTGCAATAAACATAGTTGTGCTGGTAGCTTTAGTGTGGTCTTGTAATATGTATTTTAATGTTTTCGTTTCTTTCATGCATGTGTTTCTAACGCATTTATAAGATTATTTCTTTGTTGCTTTGTATGTCCCTCCCCCACAGTGTAACCCCTGCTTTCACTTTATTTGATGTCAGTATAACATGTGGAGGAGATGGGGACAAACAAGTCGTTTAAGGATTCAGGTGGACCTGTTGCAACAATGAGAAGTACAAAATGTCATGTCAAAGCAAGCTTTACAATGTCGGTGTGGGGGGGAGGGGGGAATGATTGGGTGGGGGGAAGGGGGGAGGCTGGGAAGGGAGGTGAAGGGTAAACAAAGGAGGAGGCTGCAATGCTTGGTAAGAAATGTATGCATTATCCTGCCCATGTAATTTAACCCCTCTGTACAGTATGTTCTCAAATAAAATAAAATAAAATAAAATTAAAAAAAGAATCTTTTCAAACATTCTTTTTTTTGTCAGTCATGTGGCTTGATCTCTGTGTTTGAGCGCTGTCCCTCAGCTCTTCAGCTCAAGATAAGTGCTCTACCACTTGAGCTAGAGCGCCATTTCCTTAAACCATTCTTTTGACATGACTTCTACTATCTCCTTTGAGGCAAAGCTGAAGTCTATATATTAAATATTCTAATCATGATATGGAATAATTAGGAAGGATTAAACAATAGAAATCATGAAAAATATGTCAAACACAATAAAAAGCACAGTTACCCATCAAACAGATGCTTATCATCTGGACAGTTGGAGAATAACAGTCTGAGAATTTGCAGAATTCCTGAAAGGACAATATTTGAATTCAAAAGAAAGAGGAAAACACTTAAAATATTGAAAGACAAACATACACCAATTGGTCTTGCCTATAATCCTAGATGCTCAGGAGGCTCATTAATGGCTAAAGACAAGCAAGAATAAACTAGATAACATCAACTGATAACCTTTCATATTTCAAAAAAGGACAGTATAACAGAAGTGAAAATATATGCAACATATAGAGGGTATATATTTGTTAATGCTACAATGTTATATCTACAATGATCCTGAGGCTTAAGTATTTTTATATCATCTAATTCTATATAAATTATTTCTGAAAAGGATATTTATTTAAAGAACATATGTAAATTAATAGTCAATAGGAGAAGCATATGAAATAAGCTCCTCTTTAGTAACTAAGAAAAAAGAAAATGTGACTAGCATGACCATTATATAAGAAGATGACACAAAATATATTAATGCATTTGTGGAGAAATTGCTATACTCCAAATAGCAGATCAATTTGTATAATACTGCAATCATTTTAGCAAGCAAGTTTTCAAGTCTTCAAAAGGTCAAAGATAATTGTATTGGATCCATGCATTACACTTCTATGAATGTATAGAGAAGTAAAAAACTTGTTTGCACAGGTAATGTAGTTCATTGACAGTACACTGGAACGGTATATGTTAGACCCCTGAAACTATTTCCATGCTCAGGTTTGCATCACCGTAGAACAACTCCTGCAGAACTCCAGATAAAGAACCCATCAGTGATGTCATCTATGGTGACTGATAGAGATTGGAAGCTATCACTAATTTCCAGAAAGCATGTGAGCATAGAGGGCTTTTTTTTTTTTAATTTGTAGGAAGGCCTAAGCAAGTTTTGATTCTTGTGGATATCTCACTGGTTCTGAACACCACATATGATTAAGGTGCACCTGTACATACAACCAAGGAAGAAGATCATCCAGAATGTATCCCATTGATATTCACAATCCACCTAGATCAGCGCCAAACCAGTCAAAAAGACTTGTCTTGGTGTGCTGGATAAATGTGTGCTAAAGGAAAATGACCCCAGTCTATGTTCAGGAAAACCAATAAGAAAGGTCCAAAATGTAGATTCAGTTGAGGAAAGAGAATCTTTCCTCACAGAATACCCAGACCAATCTGTCCTTCTGCAGGGGATCCAATTTCCAATTAAGAAATTAGAATCTGTCCCTCCCTAGACTCAGCAAGAAAATCCTGTCTTTAATGAGGAAGTAAATCCCTTGGAGGACTCTGAGGCAGAATTTCTGCCTGAAGGCAACTTAGGGGCCAATCTAGATTTAGAGATTCCATTCCCCCTTCCTGGAAAAATCTTTATTTTTCTTTTTGTTCTGATTGTTGTAAAGTGTTAAATATATTTATTTTTCTAACTTTATTAAAATATCAACGTTTTTGATATATTGTAGATTTATTAATCCTAAATATGTTTCTTTTTAAGCCTACAATCTGAAGCATAGTGCATATGTGTGCGCTGGGGGGAAAACACAGAGTGACAGGGGGCTTAACAAGAGAGCCTACTGTGTATAAATGGAACTGATAAATGCACAGTGAGCGGAAAAGAAGCCAGGCTATGCCTGGCTGTGGTGATAAGGGGGATAGAAAAGGTTTGGACAGCAGATAAAATGTCCTAGAAAGCTATTCTCTCAATTGAGACAAATGACACAATACTTATAGTGGTATGTGGGACACTCTTCCAACAGTGAGTTGAAATCTGTATAAATTTTCTTTGTGCTTTGGGTAAATATGGAAGAAAAATTTGGCTCCAATAATACAAAAATCTACTTATGGTTGATATTTGACAAAATATATAGGAAATATGTATACTGGAAAGTAAAAACCATCATCAATAGAAGAAAGAAGGCTTACATAGATGAACAAACACAAAATCAGGAAGGAAAATAACACAACTAAATCAGTTGTATGTAAATACATGTTATATTCTTGATGTTATATATAGTATATTGTATAATATATAAAATTGAATATGATTTTTCAAACTACAAAGACATTTAAATTTTTAGTCTTGAGTAATTATTTCACAAAATATTAGTGTAAAATATTTTTGGGGAAATACAGCTATAATTTGATTATAATTATATGATTATATTAATATATATTCATGTGTTTCTAGATCTAACACTGATTATAAATATATGAATAAACATATACATGTATTTGTATATATCTGTCTATGAAGAGAATATAATAAAACTGACTACGCTATGTATAAAAATGCAGCTATGAGTTGAGTCCATGAGACTCAGGCCTGTAATCCTAGTGATGTGGGAAGCTGGGTTCTGAGGTTTAGTCGCTCTTACCCCCAAGGCCTTAGATTTTCAGAGGAGGCCTGGGCCCTTCAGTGTAGCAAAGAGACACATATTCAGTGGGACCACACTCCCCAAACCCAGAGGAAAGTCAGTAGAAATCAGGACAAGGCTCTTATGACACTCTACTCAGTTTCTGTACCAAGACATCTGTAGAACATCAGATAGAAAGTAGGCATTCCCTCCAAAAGGATCTAAAAAGAGCCTTCTGAACTATAATCTCTGACTATACTGAGTTAAACCTTATTTCCCTTCCCAAGCTGCAAACACAAAGAAATATGGCAAGGGATCAAGAGAGATGGACAAAGACTTACAAACACAGAAAATTATATACCCTGTTTCAGTAATTCAATGACAAATCACCAAAGCATGTCTTGAATTTTTTTTTAAAGGAAATGGAAACATATTCTGAGTGTATCAGGAACTGGGTGACAGTTTGGTTGTTGAATTGTTGAATGCACTCCTGGGCAAAGGAGAAACGTATATGGAAGAAATTATGTGGGGGTGAATGTCCTCACACAGCTTCACAAAATAATGGCTATAACTTCTATCATGTCACAGCCACCTTTGCCATACAACAAATAGGTGTTAGGCACTGGTTTTGCCCTGAAGTGGACTCAACAATACCACCAGGCACAAATAATGAGAGGGAATGACTTACTAGCCACCAGACTTCAGCTTGAAGAGCTGTCCTGACCAGAAGCTAGGATAAATTGAACTGGAGAAGGCTGATCTCCATGTAATACTCCTGAACACTAAGGATTAGGCACTATTATAGGTATTGGAGAAACAGAAGTGAATATGACTCTCTTCTCACCGATTTCATGCTGAAACGAAAACCAGAAATCATAATGGTAATTCCTATATATCAGAGACATGACATGGGTGATTTTGTAGCAACAACTTCACAGTGAGGATGGGAGGAACAAGAGATAGTTGATATGAGAGCCATCATCCAGGCAATTATCTAGGAGAAGGTACTCCAGGCAGTAAGAACAGCAAGTACATTCCCCATTGATGGGAATGGACCTGACTTGCTTCAGAAAAGGAAAACAGCACTGACATGCTTGCTTGTGAAGTAAGAATTGAAATGTACAATGAAGAAAAAAGAGGTCAGAAATGAAGATAGGAATAAATTAGATAGATATGGGATACTGTGGATTACAAGAAGAAATGTTTCTGATTTTAGTATAAAACTGACATGACCCACTGGAACCAAAGTGCTAAAATAGCAGTCAGACACATCTGATTCACAGAAAGAATAATTCTAAAATGTGATTCTAGCTGGGCTCTGGTGGCTTACAATTGGAATCCTACTTACTCAGGAGGCTGATATCTGAGGATGAGTTTTAAGGAAGCCCAAAGAAGTAATTTGGTAAGACATGTCCAATTAAACACCAAAAATATGGATATGAAGCTGTGGTTAAACTGGAAGATCACTAGCCTTGAAGAAAAAACTAATAAACAGCACCCAGTCCTTAGGTCCAAATCCCAGGACGTCAAAAACAAAGAAGCCAACAAATAAAATTAGGTGCTCAGTCATTCATCACTTAGCATTCTAGTTCAATGTATTTGGTATGAGTCTTGGAAATTATATCCTTAGCAAATTCTCTCCCCGGATATTTTGCTTCATTACCAACTTTCAAACCGCTTGCAGCACCAATGTCTCCTCCCAGTTAGCATAGCAGTCAACCATTGCAAATTTGAAGATATATTTTATTAATCATAAGAATTCTAATCATCTTTCCACATACATCTAATGAGAAGTAGCTACATTCCACTATTCTGAATGTTTATAATCCTCCTTTGAATTAATAAGCATTAAAGCTTAAAAATTCTAGAGTGGTTATCAAATTAATTCAAAAGTCATCATTCTTCCACCCAATCTTATAACATATGTTTATAAAAGGAGAGACTATTTGAAAGTGTGTACATGATACCTTCTATCTCTAATAATCTCAAGAAATAGGGTTTTACAGAAACATCCGGATTGTTTTGCCAAAGGAAAGGATAAGAGATTTAAATAAGCCACCTAACATCTCAGAAGGAAAATGTATTGGCTTTAGAACAATTTCATAGAACTGTGGAAAACAGTTTCAGAAATGCCAGAGGCAAAGGGTATTATTCAAATTACATTATCATGAGGTACAAGCAGTCTGTCTAGATCAACCTTCCAGGGAAAAAAAAATCAATGAATGAGAAACAATGCTTCTAAATCAAGCCGGTTGGTGGTGGTTCATGCTTGTTATCCTAGCTACTTAGAAGTCTAAGCTGAATGGATTCCAAGTCAAAGCCTGGCCAGGAAAAACCTTCCTTTCTGCAACTAGCTCACAGGAAACATTAGCTCTGTTCCTGAAGCCCAGATGGACGGCCTTTGACAACAGACATCAAGACACACAACAACATGCCTATTTGAAATAGTATCAAATACATTAACATAATATCTCCTGTTTGGGAGATAATGTTTAAAAGATGTATCAAAGACAGTTTAAAAAGGCATTCAAAAAAGGCAGAGTGAAATTGGAAATATGTACTCACTGACTGAAATGTAACTTACTTCCAGAATGATGTTAATGGGGCTAGAGGCCCATTTGGTAACTTATCCACTCACCCATCTTTCCTCACATCTTGTCATCCTGAACAGTGAGATTTTTGAATGCAAGGAATGTGTGTGAGCAGATAGCTTGTAAAAGTAATAATGAAAAGCTAGGTATTGGAATCTCAGGCCTGTAAAAATAGCTACTCACAACCCTGAGATATGAGGAACTCAGTTCAAAGCCAACTGAGCAAAAAAGACTCTTACCTCCATTTAAACAGTAAATACAGAAAGCTGAGCTGTGCTACAAATGGTAGAGTGTTAGCATCGCATGAATTCAACCCCAGTACTGTCTCTCATACAAAAAATAATCATGATTACACCACAGTATATGCACATGTTGACAAGGGATGTAGATGAAAGAGATGATGACATCAATTACCTCACCATTAGTCTCAAGCATTCTGTACAGCGTAGCCCAGTCTGTGAAAACCCATAGTTGAAATCTTTCCTCAAAATCAGCGGATACATCCTCATTTCCCTCTGCACATTTATATAATGTATACACACATATAAGGGCTATATTTTCTAACTAATTTTCTTTTTATTGTGAAAATACTGTACAGAGAAATGCATAATCTTACACACATGCTTCAGAATTATGTGTCCTTGTTTAGGTTTCATAGGGAGCACAATATATTCAGCCTCTGGGTCATTGTTGTAATCTTAGCTGTTCACAATGATGGGATCTGAGGATCACAGTTTGATGCCCACCCAAGCTAATAAATCCTCAAATTCTTATATTCAATTAAGTAGAAAAAGCCAGGAGTGGAGATGTGGTTCGAGGGGCACAGTGACAACATTGAGTAAAGCAATCTAAGCAAGAGCTCCAAAACCTCAGTTCAAGCCTGAGTACTGGCCCACTAGTACTTCAAAAGCCAACCTCTTCCAAACACCAAACCAAAAATATGTCAAAATATTTTGTAACTTATGAAGCAAAATTCAATGAGGCAACGGAGTCAGGAGTAGTCCTAATATTCCTGTTAAACTTTTTGCTCAAAGCTGACACTCTACCACGAGAGCAACATCTCCACTTCTGGATTTTGGTTTCTCAATTGGAGAAATATCTCAGACTTTTCTGCATAGGCTGCTTTAAACCAGGATCCTCCGATTTTTACCTCTAAAGTAGCCAGGTTTTAAAATATGAGCCATAGTTGGACAGCAACTACATTAATATTTTTGCATGTTTGAATGAATTTTAGAGAAAGACATATGTTACTTTTGAGAATGTAGGAAAATATTAATTAATATTCTAGATATTTTAAACCATACAAAGCTGAGAATAGAATTTAGCTGAGAATAGAATGGAGTAAATCAAAATTATCTATGATAGTTTTCAGTCTGTGCACAGAAATGATTGCATTGTTGGAGCCCAAGGCCATCAGATAGCTCAGCTCCAGCTAGCTGCTATGCTCATGAGGCCAACTAGTGCTATTCACAAGAATGTGAAGTTATTGGATGGCAGGGATCAGTTTCAAGTTCAGAACCTGAAATATTACTATTGATCTAGAAGTGGAAACACACCAGGACATGAATGTGATTAAAAGTGCTGAATGCAAAAACCACAGAGTCCATGGAAGACAGAATAACTCTTTCTACATCTAAAAGAGTATTCTCTCACAGAGTCCTGAGCCGAATATGGTGGTCAATGTTTGTAATCTCTGAACATGAGAGGAAGATTTAGCAGTTAGCTTGAGACCAGCCTATGTTTTAGGCCAATAGAAGGACACATAGTAAAATGCTATCTTAAAACAACAACAACAGCAACAACAACAAATGTCCCAATAACTGGGAATGTGGTTAGTGGTAGAGTGTTGGCCTCGCATGCATGAAGCACTTGATTTGATTCCTCAATATGACATAAGCAGAAAAATTGGAATTGGTACTGTGGCTCAATTGGTAGAGTGCTAGTCTGGATCAAAGAAGTTCAGGGAGAGGCCCAGTGCTGGCAAAATTTAGCAACAACCAAATGCAAAATGTTGTTTGTTGAAATAAATATGTTGAAGATGTGTTGATGCTCACTAGAAAATTGTGATGTTGCCATTCATATTGAATTTTGTTAGAAAAAAGTAAGACAAATTAATGAAATATTATCTAGCATTAGACAGGACATAGTGAGATCTAAAAATGATTGCTGCCGATGGTGACTTGACACAACTAACATTACAGATACACGTTATAGATTGTAATTTTTTTCTCTTTCTTTATTGTGAACATACTGTATAGAGGGGTTACAATTACAGGGGCAAGATAATGAGTACATTTCGTATCAAGCATTGCAGACTCCTCCTTTGTTTAATCTTCACATCCCTTCCCAGCCTTCCCCCCCCCCCAACAAAGTTGTAAACTTCGTTTTTGACATGACAACTTGTACTTGTCATTGTTGCAACAGGTCCACCTGTATCCATAAACGACATGTTTTTCCCTTTCTCCTCCACAAATTATACCGACATCAAATAGAGTGAAAGCAAGGGTTATAATGTGGGGGAGGGACATACAAAGCAACACAGAAATAACCTTATAAATGGGTTAGAAACAAATGCATGAAAGAAAAAAGAACATTTAAATACATACCTAACGTTTCATTTTGTTAACATCACATTATCTGACCTTTTCTGCTTGATTCACACATATACTAGATATTGCAAATAAGGGAAATCATGGGACCTATGTTTCTTTGGGTTTGGCTTACTTCACTTAATGTAATTTTTTCCAAGGCTTTCCAATTCCTAACAAATGGGGCAATGTCATTCACTCTGATGGAGGCCTAGAATTACATTGGGTGTATATACCACATTTTCTTGATCCATTCATCTATTGAGGGGCATCTTGGTTGGTTCCATATCTTAGCTATGGTAAATAATTCTCCAATAAACATAGTTGTGCTGGTAGCTTTAGTGTGGTCTTATTTGTAAACATTTGGGTAAATGCCCAAAAGTGGGATTGATGGGTCATAGGGGAGCTCTATGTGAAGTCTTTTGAGGAGCCTCCATACTGCTTTCCAAAGTGGTTGAACAAGTTTACACTCCCACCAACAGTGAAGTGAGGTTCCCTTCTGTCCACATCCCCTCCAGCATCTGTTGTTGTTAGAGTTCTTGTTTATAGCCATTCTAACTGGAGTGAGGTGGTATCTAAATGTGGTTTTGATTTGCATTTCTTTTATAACTAAGGAGGTTGAGCATTTCTTCATGTGTCTAATGGCCATCCTTCTTTCTTCTTCAGAGAAGTTTCTCTTCAAGCCTTTAGCCCACTTATTTATTGGGCAGTTGTTTCTTTGAAGATTTGTTGTTGAGGGACTTAATGTTTTGAGTTCCACATATATTTTAGGTATGAGACCCTTGTCTGTTGTATGGCTAGTGAATATTTTCTCTCAATCTATGGGCTTTCTATTGATCTTGGTAGCTATGTCCTTTGCCATGCAGAAGCTCTGCAACTTCATGCGATCCCATTTGTCCAATCTTTCTTTGATTTGTTGTGTTTCCAGGTCTCTATTAAGAAAATTTCGGCCTGATCCTAGGAGGCCTAGGGTTTGTCCTATTCCATCCTGTAATGTTTTCAGATTGTCTGCTTTGACCCCGAGGTCTTTGATCCAGTTGATACTGGTGCAGGGTGATATATTAGGATCTAGTTTTAGTTTCTTGGACTTGTCTTGGATGGTTGTATCTTCTTTCTATATTATATCTAGGCTATTGCCAATCCTCGAGATTCGATCTTATGCATGGTCTAACCTGCTGTCAAGACTTTCTACTTTGTTTTTTGTTTCTTTTCCTTCTAATTGGTCAGCTTTGATGGCTTCCAATTCTTTGTTGAAGCTTTGTTTTAGATCTTATGGACTAGTTTATTTCCTTAATTTGGTGTTCAGTGTTTATTCTCAAATCACTTAGTTGATTGATTATGGTTTCCTTGGACACCCATTCCTTCTGTTGTGTTCCATTCAGCATTCCCTTTGTGGTCTCCCTGAATTCCTTCAGCTCTTTGTTAATGGATCCCATGAATGCCTTTAGTGATCTTTGTGTATTCTCATCCTGCTCTCTCAATTTCTGTGTTTCTCTTTGCTTAGCTTCCTCCCGTTCATGCGATTCCTGTAGTTCTCTTTGTGTGTTCTCAGCCTGCTCATGCCATTCTTGTCTTTCTCTTTGAGTATTCTCAAGCTGCTCATGCAAATTCTGTATCAGTTTTTGAGTAGCTTCCTCATGCTCATGATATTCCTGTATAATTCTTTGGATTGCCTCCTCTCTCTCCCTCTCCTGCTCATACAGTATCCTTTGTAGGTTTTCAATCTTTTCCTGCATTGACCTTTTCTTTGCCTCCTCTCTCTCCCTATCACGCTCATACAGAGTTCTTTGTATGTTTTCAATTTTTTTATTTATCATGCTTGCCAGCAGTGTTTGTAGAATTATTTGGGAACTCTCCTCTGGATTATTCAGTATCTGTTCTGTCCCCTGATTATCATGAGTGGGAGTGGAGATACCCAGATTTTCCATTTTTCTTGTGGCTTTCCTGCTTACTTTACCCATTTGGGATGAAAGTAACACCAGTTTTATGCTAGAACACTAACTTAAGGCAAGCATCAACCAAAGTCTGAATTTGCATTCAATAGTCTACAGATACAATCTAATTCTATAGATACCTCTACTCAACATCAAACAACTGTATATTAATGGGCTATGAACCGCAAAGAAGAATTTGGTAAACCAGAAATTATTAGGTTTAGGGATAGATGTGGGTGAAAAATAGGAATAGAGTGATGTGGGAAGGTACAGGGAGAGTTAACTTAACTAAGTCCTAGTCTCAAAGCAGGAAATAGGTTGGATAGGATGAAAGTAGAGAGAGAGAACAAGAAGAAAGAGAAAGTGAAAAAAAGAGACCAGAAAAAATAGAAAAATGAAAAATAATAATATGCACATCAAGAACAAACTATTCAGAGAACGTGAATATAACGAGAGAAAGGGAGGGATATAAAGGAGATGTGAAAAACTTAAAAATAAAAATACTTAAAATAGTATATAGGTAAAAGAAGTAGTACTGCTATTAAGGAGTCATAGTCTCAGAAGTTTTGAATTGAGTGATAAATTTGTGGATTCAGTGTGTACACAATGGGGGATAGGTTCTAATAGTCAACTACAGGTTTATATGAGGATGTGTAGAACAGTAATTTAGTCCCATAAAGAAGAACAAAAGAGAGGAAAAGGTGAGAAGGATAAGGAAGAAAGAAAAAAAGATCAGAAGTTCAGTCGAGCTAAGCAAAAAAAAAAAAAAGAAAAAAATTATTTTACAAAACGAAAAAAAAAAAAGAAAGAAAAGCGCACACATGCATATATCCCTAAAATAAAGATTATAAGGGGAAAAAAGTTACTAAAAAACATTTTTTTTCAAAAAAGGTAAAAATTAATAATTAGAAAAAGTTTTAGAAAAGAAAAAAATTGTTCTTGTAAATGGTATAAAAAAAAGAAGAAGAGGGGAAAAAAAGTTCTTTTATTTTTTTGGGATTGTTGGGAAAAATCCTGTATCTCCCTTGTGTCTGTAATCAGCCTCTGGTTGAAGTCTCTGGTCTGCTTGTGGTCCTGTCACTTGGTTGGTTTCTTAAGTCAGTTTTTTTGGACTGGCAGAAAGGTGCTCTGCTTTACCCAGGATTTTGCGATCCTACTCCCATTAGTTCAATGGGAGAGGGGTGTGCTTTGTGTATCACAAAAGAGGGAGATGGTTATTTCCTCAAGTTTGGAGTTGCTGTGATGAGGCTAGGTTCTGGGTAGAGTTGAGGCCTTTCAGAAAACAGTAGCTTTTCCTGGGGGCTAGTTTGTGAGAAACTCACAGAGCCCAGCCTGGAGCCACTCTCAGGGTTTCTGTTTACTGGTGTCTAGGCTGCTAAAGGGAGGGGCAGCCTCTGGCTCTGATTGCTCGATGAAGAAAGCCACTCCAAGGGATGGCGCCCAAACTGGGTGACCTTTCCCTGGGTGGAGCTGAGTCTGCCAGGTCACGCTATTAAGTTCTTGTGACATGCTAAATGTCCCTCGTTTTACTCCAAGGCCTGAGCTGGAGCTAGCAGCTCCGCCAAGCTTTGTTGGTATCCAAGATGGAGATCTCTGTACTGAGGGGGGATGGGTGGCCTTCCCTCCTCTGCTCCCTGAGAAGGAGTGAGGATGTCAGGCTTCTACTCACACTGAATCTTGGTTCCTGTGTCCTCTCTGGTCTGCGAACTGCAGGATGAAGATGCCTGCTCCTTGTCCGTTCTTGCTGGTGTTGCCTAGAATCCGCTTGCCAGCGGAGTCTGGCTCTTTGGTCCCAGACTCTCTCTGTTTCAGGTATGGTGGTAGCGCCGCTGTCGCCGCTGCTGCCACCACAGGAAAGAGATCCGATCTGTCTCCTTCCCTGGATTTTCCCGCTCTGGCCTAACTCTCTGTCCTGTCACACTTGGTGTGATTCTCTAGCTTAGGACTGTTCACTGGAACTCTAAAACTGCTTTATATGGGAGAGATTGTTTTGTCTCCAGCTTCTCCTCTGCCATCTTCCAGGGACCTCAATCTAGGTATTTTTAAAGAAATATTATATGTTGTTTCCTTGGTGACAACATAATTGGAGGACTTAAAATTTTATATACCATGGCCATCTTAAATGAGGTAGATGAACTTTGGTTGGCATGCAAAACTTTTGGTAAGGAAGGGATGTGCTCTACCACTGAGCCACCTTCCCAGCCATTCATGCATGCAAAACTTTTGGGACAGCATTAATGTTTGAATCTTGGATATGATTTCATTGGGAATTGTGACAGACTTTCATAGTATAAGAAGAAAAGTGAAAGGCCATAATAATTTTTTTTTGGCGGGTCCGGTTGTGGGGCCTGAACTCTGGGCTTGGGCATTGTCGCACAGCTATTCAGCTCAAGGTTAGTGCCCTACCACTTGAGCCACAGCGCCACTTCTGGCTTTTTTCTTTTTGTTTATGTGGTACTGAGGAATCGAACCAAGGGCCTCATGCATGCAAGGCAAGGGCTCCACAACTAAGCCACCTTCCCAGCCCCACTAATACTTTTCTCTACATTGTTATATTAGTTTATTGAAACTCACACATACACACATAGAAACCCACAGATACATACATTTGTAGTATAAATACCCACTCTGTCTGCAAGAAAATATTTTAATAGCAATTCCATAAAATATTTAGTCTGCTGAGTGCTGATTAGAATTTACAGAAATATCTACTTCCGTCTTCCCCTGGACAAGTCATTATGATTTGTGAAGGTGTTGCCAATTGAATTTACGATGCCCCAGAAAGATCTATGTGTTAAAGAAAAATGACTTTCTATTTCCTCCCAGACTGTGGAGAATATCTGAATAGTTCTGGAGATTAAGTTCTTCAGCGTGAAAGCTATGAGAACATAGACTCTCAACTATTTTCTTATTTTATCTTTTAATCAGTCTAGGTAAAAGACTTTTCTCTTTGATATACTCCCCACCTTGCCCTTGTCTTGTCTCAGGCTCCCAAAGTAATAAAACCAACTGAACATACGCTGAACCCTTCAAACTTGTAAAGCTGAATAAGCATTTCTGTTTAATAAGTCGACAACATCACTTATTATGGTAGGTTATAAAGCTAACACAGAAGTCTATTCTTTCTAACAATGTAGAGTATATTAAATTATGCTTCATTATAAAATATCTAACTCCATGTTTTATTTTATATTTTTGTTTCTGTTGATCCCAGGGTTTAAACTCAATACCTGGATGGGGTTTTTGTGTTCTAAGCGAGTGCTAGACATACAATCTGAACTGGAACTCCATTTGCCCTGGTGGTAAATTGGAGATAAGAATCTAATGAACTTTCCTATGCAGGCTGGATTTGAACTGTGATCTTCAGATCTTAGCCTCTTAACTAGCTAAGATTATATCCTTGAACCAGCAGTGCCTACCCATGTTGCATATTTTGTGTAATTCAAATTTTCAGCATTGTATCGATGCTCTTACTACAATATAAAAAAAAAAACTTAACCTAGTTTTCACTGTATTTGATGTTGGTATAATTTGTGGAGGGGAAGGGAAAAACCAAATTGTTTAAATAGGAAAACAGGTGGATCCAGTGCAACCATGAGATGTACAAAATGTTATGTAGAAAAATGAAATTTACAACTTTGGCTCAAGATGGGAGAGAGGGTCAGGAAATATAGATGGAAAGTGATGATAAAGGGATAGAAAGAAGGAGGTAACAATCTTGATAAGAAATGTACTCATTACATTGTCCCTGTAATTGTAAACACTCTGTATGTTATTTTCACAAAAAATTTAAACATAATAAGGATATTTGAAAAGAATATAATGAAGGAAGAATTCTCATCCTTTACAAAATCTATGCAAAATCTATGCTAAACTATCTTTATTTTACTGTACCTTTCCTGCAACCAGTTTTATATAGTTTAATACCTGTCACGAAGTTTCTCTCTAATCTACTGGAGATTTAATATTTCATGTATGTATATGTATATGTATATGTATATATATGTATATGTATATGTGTATATCTATCTATCTGTATATGTTCCAATGTGGATGATCAAACTTGAAACATTGCTTTTTTTTTTTTTTTTTTTTTTTGCTGTTCATCAGTTAACCTGGTCGACTCAATCTGTGACAATATCTGTGCTCATTCTGACCATTCCTTTTTTTACCACACCATTAGCCTTTTAAAATCAGCTTTATTTCCAGGGATGATTACCAATCAGTCCAACCAATATACACCCAGAGAGCTTTAATAAAACAAGCTTTAAGGAAGGAAGATAACATGAAGTGACAACTACAAAATTTCTACAGAGACCTGACATCTTTCACATTTCTGCCTTCCTCCTGATACTTAAACAAGCATTGACTAACACTATAAATAGTACTGCAATTATAACTTAAAGCTCAGTGTTTTCTGAAGCCTTCTTTTCCATGATCTTTGACATAAAATTTTGTGAGACTTTTTTGATTGTGATGGGATTCCATCCAAAACAAAGCCATATATATCAAGAAAGCCAATGTTTTCAACTCAGAGTACTAAACAGAAGAGGGAGAAAATTAAGGTTAGCTATATATGTTAAACACAAATATAGGCAATATCAAGATATTTTGATGTTGTATACTTTTACTGGATAAAGTGGCTTAAATCTATAATATTATCGACTTGGAAAACAGAGCTTAAAGAATTCCAATTCCAGGTAAAATGTTTTATGTTTGTGTTAGGGGGACCTCAGTCCAAGCAGGCCCAGGCATATTGATACTACCTCAAAATAAGCAATCAAATTTAATCTGCAGGTATGGTAGTAGTAGAGATGCTGTTTCACAAGTGTAGGTTTTGAGTTCAATCCTCCAGTAGCACTGGGAATTTAAATGTGGCATATCTAAGGTCAAGACTTCATAATTGGCTTACAAGCTCTAATAAAACCTTTACCTCTTTTGCTATTTTTTTAAAAGTATAACCATAACTTTCATGCCCTAAACAAATAATTTCATATTAGAGATTTTCCTCTATCTATTAAGAAATATGTTATGTCCCACTGAAATCAGAGTAAAGATAAAAAACCCATTGTCTTACAAAGTGACTGCATATGGAAACAGAATCTCAAAGGTAGCATTTAAGTTGAAGTCTACTCCAAGAGAAGCAGAATGCCTTGAATATGCCAAGGAAAGAGGAATCAGAAGCCAACTCTAATCTTGGAGTTCAAATTCCACCAACTCAGAGAAAATGTATTTACAATGTTAATGCTACCCAATCTGTGGTACTTTATTATTGCAATTACTAACAAACATGTGGAAGCTATAAAACACGAAAAGTCATTGACTTTTCTGATCCAAGACTCATCTCTATAATCCTAGTGATTAAGAAGTATAAGACTTGTGGGATAATGGTTTTTCAGGCTGGTAGGAAAGTTCATGAGGTTCTATCTCCAATTAACTACAAAAATTTCTGGGCTGGGGCATGGTTCAAATAGTAGACTGACTAGTGTGAGCCAAAAACAAAACAAAACTGAGAGCATGTTGTATGTTCAAGCCCCAAACTCTCAGAAAGAAAAAGTCCTTAGAAGAATACTATGAGAAGCAGAATTATGAAAAGGAAAGCAGAAACAAAAGAAATAAACTTACTGATATAGACAAAGCTTCTCAATGTGAAATATGGCACAAACTGTAATATTTAGGGTTTTCCTTCCTATACAGTAGAAATAAATGGCATTTTTACTTGATGAAACTAAATATAAAACTGTATGCAATAAATAATCACATTACTTTTATGTTTCCATAATTTAACTTGTTTTCCTAAATATTTCTCGAATAGTGTAGCTTTTGAAAATCAATAAATGTTGCATTTTCATATATGATTACATATCCTTCCAAGTGTTGTCTAAAATTGATCCACACTGAAATGATTGCCATTGACATCTTTCTCAAGATATTTATACTTTCAGCTGACCTTCCACAAAACTCATACCCAAAATATAAATTTTTAGTTTGTTCATGCAAACATAGGATCATGAACATATGTCTCAAAATGTTAATTAATTTTACCTGCTGTCATTAATGAAGTATAACTTATAGAATTAAGTATGTATCCTGAGGGAAATAAGATAATTTTTTCTTAATACAGACTTGCAGGCACACACACAATCACACACACACACACACACACACACACGCACACACACACACACACACACACACACACACACACACACACACACACACACATATTTACCACTCTGACTCAGGTTAGATTCCTGACATTCGGTGTCAGCAGTGATCTAATAATCAAATTTTCCTGCCCAGACATAAAATACATTCATAATTCCACACAGATAAAAACACCAGATCATTCAAAATAATGAGAATAACAGAACCAACCAGCACTTGAGCCATCTACTCCTTGATTTCATTCATTCATGATGATGCATTTTTCATATCATAATTTAAAATAATTTTGTCTCTGATTGGCAGAAAAATATGCTATCATATAAAGGAAATTGTAGGTAAAATTAGTTGGATTTGTTCTTGGGGGGTTTAATTTTTTGAGTTCCAAGTATATTTTAGATATGAGACACTTGTCCGTTATATAGCTAGTAAACATCTTCCAATCCGTGGGCTTTCTATTGATCTTGCTAGCTATGTCATTTGCCCTGCAGAAGCTCTGCAACTTTATGCAATCCCATTTTTCTAACGTTTCTTTGATTTGTTGTGTTTCCGGGTCTCTATTCAGAAAATTTCGTCCTGAGCCAAGGAGACCTAGGGTTTCTCCTATTCCATCCTGTAATGTTTTCAGAGTGTCTGCTTTGAGTTCCATGTCTTTGATCCATTTGGAGTTGATTCTAGTGCAGGGTGATATATAAGGAACTAGCTTTAGTTTTCTAATTGTAGTTAACTAATTTTGCCAGCACCATTTACTGAAGAGGCTGTCTTTCTTCCATTCTATTGTTTTAGCTCCCTTATCAAAGATTAGATGGCTATAGGTCTGTAGGTTCATTTCTGGGTTTTCAATTCTATTCCATTGGTCCTGAGGTCTGTTCTTACGCCAATACCAAGCTGTTTTGATTACTATGGCTTTATAGTAGAGTTTGAAATTTGGTATTGATATTCCTCCAGCAGTGTTCTTTCCGTTGAGGAGCGTTTTTGCTATTCGGGGTCTTTTATTGTTCCATATGAATTTTTGGATTGCCTCTTCTATTTCCTTGAAGAAGAAGGTTGGAATTTTGATAGGTATTGCGTTGAATTTGTAGATAGCCTTGGGAAGTATTGCCATTTTCACGATGTTAATCTTTCCAATCCAGGAGCATGGGAGGTTTTGCCATCTTTTAAGTTCTGTGTTGATTTCCTTTTTAAAGATTTTAAAGTTTTCATCATAGAGGTCCTTCACTTCTTTGGTTAAGTAAATTCCTAGGTATTTTATTTTTTGTGGTGCTATTACAAATGGAGTTGCTTTCCTAATTTCAGCCACACTTTTCTCATTGTTGGCATAGAGAAAAGCCTTTATTTTGGGGGGTTAATTTTATAACCTGCTCCTTTGCCAAAGTTTTGAATCAGCTTGAGTAATTTGGGAGTGGAGTCTATGGGATTCTTTAAATACAAGATAATGTCATCTGCAAAGAGGGAGAGTTTTATTTCTTCTTTCCTTATTTGGATCCCCATTATGTCTGCATCTTGTCTTATTACTGTAGCTAGGCATTCTAATACTAGATGGAAGAGAAGTGGAGAGAGTGGGCATCCTTGTCTTGTTCCTGAGTTAAGAGGAAATGGCTTTAGTTTTTCACCATTGAGTATAATGCTGGCTGTAGGTTTGTCATTTAGAGCCTCTATTGTATTGAGGAATGTTCCAAGGATTTCTAATTTTTCCAAAACCTTCATCATGAAGGGGTGTTGGATCTTGTCGAATGCTTTTTCTGCATCTATTGAGATAACCATGTGGTTCTTATTCTTGCTCCTGTTGATGTGATGAATAATATTAATTGATTTGCATATATTGAACCAGCTTTTCATCCCTGAAATGAATCTTGTTTGATCGTGGATGTATGATTTTTTGGATGAATTGTTGAAGTCGATTGGCCAAAATTTTGTTGAGAAGCTTTGCTTCAATGTTCATAAAAGAAATGGGTCAGCCGGGCGCTGGTGGCTCACGCCTGTAATCCTAGCTACTCAGGAGGCTGAGATCTGAGGATCGCGGTTCAAAGCCAGCCCGGGCAGGAGAGACCGTGAGACTCCTATCTCCAATAAACCACCAGAAAACCGGAAGTGGCGCTGTAGCTCAAGTGGTAGAGCGCTCGCCTTGAGCTGAAGAGCTGAGGGACAGCGCCCAAGCCCAGAGTTCAAACCCCACGACCGACAAAAAAAAAAAAAAGAAATGGGTCTATATTTCTCTTTCTTTGATGAGTCCCTGCCTGGTTTTGAGATGAGGGTTTTGATGGCTTCATAGAATGTGTTCGTTAGTGAGCTTTCTCTTTCAATTTCATTGAAGAGTTGGAGTAGTATTGGTGTGAGCTCTGCTTTGAAGGCCTTGTAAAATTCCGTTTTAAAACCATCTGGTCCTGGACTTTTCTTAGGTGGGAGGTCTCTTATTGCTGTTTTTATTTCAATGCTTGATATGTGCCTATTAAGATAGATTAACTCATCTTGGTTTAGTTTTGGCATGTCAATATTTGCTAGGAAAAGTTATTGCATTGTTTTTTGTTGCCAACATATGGAATCAGCCCAGATGCCTCTCATTGTAAAAAGAGATCAAGAATTATATATATGTATATATAAGTTATATTTACATGTATATCTAATTTTATTTGTCCCAGTTTACAAGTATATATGTTTGTATGTAAATGCATGTATACAAACATAAATACATATATGTACAAACATATAAATACATACATAATGGAATTCTGTTCATCCATCAGAAAGAATAATATTGCCCCATTCTAAAGCTGAAATGAAATATTTAGAAATAATATTAAGTGAAATATAGCAGACCCAGAGAAACTTAGTTTGCATGACTTTCCTCTCTTGTGGTCGATAAGAATGTCTATAAATGTAAAGGTAAACACACTGGATGGTATGCAAGGAAGTACAAATTAATTATCTGAAGTGTCAGAGTCCATGGAGAGTGAAAATACTATAATTCTCTTAAAAGGCTAAGTCAAAGCCCAATAAAATAAATACCAGTAAATGTGTAGTGCAAGAGAGGATAGTGGGGAGCAATGAGAGAGGGGTAGGAAATTGAAGGGAAAAGGCAAGAATCTATTGTATACTTCCAAGAATTGAAATATACAAAGCGAGGAGTCGTGTCAAATGGGGTTGAAGATGTTGAAGTGGTAACACAATTCCAGGTGCATTGTACACGTAAACTGCTTTGTTAAATTGCAAGAAATTCCATAACATAATATTGAGATACATAAGGATTGGAGTTGATTGGTTGATTGGTAGGGGTGGATGAGAGTGTTGAAAGGGGTGACATTGATCAAGATGCACTATACCTATACACTGTTTCGGTGAATGGCAACTCCTTTGTACAACCAAAGATAATAAAAATATTCAAAAAATTAATTATAATAGTTGAATAGAGAGTTGAACCTCAATTCAATTCCCATTTTAAAATATTTTTAACTCGGAGACTTGGAGAATAAAATTCAAATAATAAAACCCTATGAACCTTTTTTATCAGAATTTGTGAAATGTAAATCAAAACTTTGCTTTTTGTCAGCCATTGTGCTGTTAAAATATTTCAAAGTAAGTAGCTTAAAAACATCAGAAGTGTATTATCCATATTATAGAAGCTTAAACATTGATTTTAAAAATGGTTATTCAAAGTAATTCTTTTCTTATGGGGGTCTACTTTCTGATTCATCATAATCTATTTACTGGACGTTCTCATGGCAGAGTAATTATATTGGGCTTCTTTCGTCAGGATCATTATTGCAGGGTCATCGCTGAAAGGTTGATTCTGATGTCACCAGACAAGAGAATAGAATTTTAACATGTGTATCTGGAAGGAGTTACATTGTCAAATACTTTGCTACTTTTGCTTTAACTCAGTGTGGTGTACATTTGGATATTATTTCACAGAAGATAATAACTCAAGGACAAGATTATATCATGTAAATTATGTGAATGATTCTTCTTACAATGGGAATAATTTTAGTGATGGCAAAGTGAAGTATGATTGTTTAGTGGCTCTTGAATCACATCATAGGTACCCATATTAACGTGGTACAGCCTTTCTAAGGCCCTTCTGATGTATTTGAACAATCTCCAATGAGTTAATTGCTTTCAGAAATGTTCATTTGTGCCAACAAATACAGATCTCCTTTCATTTAATTACTGTCCGCTATTAGGAACCCACAAAGACCAAAATCAGAGTATGCTAATTTGTCAGATAAAATACATAATAAAATTGTTACAATTAATATAACATAAAGACTAATTTTAATAGCATTATAATTACTAATATTCACATTATATAATATATTGACATCCCTTGGTTAGCTCAATTTTTAGAATATTTATAACTAAATGTAAATTGTTTGCAAATAATTATTTGATGATGGATGGAAAATGAGAAAAAGATTTGCATACATATTTACTACAGATGCAAACAGATTCACCTAGTTATTTCTTAACCTTCATTTTTTGGTTTCATTCATGCATGGGGAATACGCAGAGAAATGAAAATTGCAAACTTGCATTTACTAAAGGGTTAATTACAAGTTTATGTTGGGCTAAATCGCACATTCTATAAATTAAAATTTTTTGACTCTTCCTCCCTCCCTCCCTTCCTTCGTTTCTTTGTTCCTTCATTCCTTAATTCCTTCCTTCCTTCCTTCTTTTCTTCTTTCCTTCCTTACTCCTTCCCTCCCTCCATACCCCTCTCTCTCTCTCTTCCTACCTTTCCTTTCCTTCTTTATTTCATTCTTTTTCTTCCTTTTACTCAGAATATTTCTTATGGCTATAGAAAAAATACCAACTGTTATACTCCAAGGTGTTATGAGTAATTATAAATATACTATATTAATATTAATTTTAATAACCTATGTTATATCTTAAGACAAATTGTAATAAAAACAACTTCACAAAATTTCTTGATATGTAACAAATATTACTTTCCATGATATTGCTTTTTTCAAACTAAAATAAGAATTTATACATAATATAGTGTGTGTGTTGTTCTTGTGATTTGAACTCCAGACCTATCCCTTGATTTTTTTCCTAGCAAGGACATTGCTCTAACATTTGAGCCACAACTTCACTTCTGTCTTTGTGTGTGGGTACGTGTGTTGTGATGTGTGTGTGTGATTAATTGAAATGCGACTCACAAACTCTTGCCAAGTCGGGCTTTTTAAATTTATTTTTATTTTTTATGTGAAAATACTATACAGAGGGGTTATAGTTACATGGGCAAGGTAATGAGTACATTTCTTATCAAGCATTGTTGCCATCTCCTTTGTTTCCCCTTCCAAACCCTTCCCATCTACCCCCATTCTGCCCCTCACTCGGCCAAAGTTGTAAAGTTCGTTTTTCAACGTAACGACTTTTACGCCTCATAGTTGCAATGGGTCCACCTCTATCCTTATTTAAAGCATTTGTTTTTTCCCTTCCCCTCCACAAATTATACCAACATCAAATACAATGAAAGCAGTGGGGGAGGGACCTGTCTGAAACAAGCAGTAAAGGTCAGATAAGTTGATGTTAGGTGAAATGGACCCCAAAATAATTATTCAAATGTTTTTTTTCTTGTAATTGTTTCTAACATATTTATAAGATGATTTCTTTGTTGTCAAGGCTGGCTAGGAACCACAGCTTCCTGAGTAGTGAGGATTACAAGCTCGAGATACCCATATATAGCACTGATATAATACATGTAAGAATAAAATAAATTTCTTATTATTTGAATTCTGGAAGCTCAATTTAACAAATTAACATTTAGATATTTATTTAGTTATTGAATCTGAACCTGCAGTGTGAAAAAATGTTTTCATTTTTATGAAAAAATATATACTCAAAGATATAAATGATAGAATCTTTGCACAAATTGAAATACTCTAATATTCAAAAACGATGAAGGCATCGTTAATTAAATTTCTCATGTAAGTTAAAAGCAATAGGCTGTGTCAGGGTGAATGAAGTAATTTTCCATTAAATTAAATATTAGCTACTGTAGTCACATGATTTTCTCTTCTTTTAAACCTAAACATTTTTGACATAAAATAAAGATTCAAACATTTTTTGAGTATATAATAATCTTAATTACTGCTCATTTATTTCTGAGTTTTGAGTAACAAGACATTTCAGCGAAACACGGAATTTCATGTATTTTATGTCAACAGTGAATTTTAGAAATTGAATCAATCTCCATATGAGATAAAGCAAGATATTCCATGACTTATGCAATTATTCCTATAAACTTGGATATACTTTATTTTTGAATGGTAGGAAATCCATATTATTCCTATTCTATAGAATAATTAAGAAATAAATGATTGTGTTAGTATTTACTTTTTCTTCAACTAGAAAGAAATAACCTAACTGTAGATGACAAAAACTTGAATAGAAATGTCATAAAATTATGAAAAATTTAAGTCATTATGAATTAGAAGAAATAGTCATTTTTGAAGGTCACAAAATGAAATCTCTGAAGCTTCTTTATCTTTTAAATAAAATGTATTTTCACTCAAAATATTTCTCCAACAATAGTATAACCAAACCATCTCCATGCCAAATAGCTTCTCTGATTAATTCAAGTAAATATTTAGGAACAGATATTATCACAATGTATAGAAATATCTACCCAACACTCTAGAAATTATATCTGAAATCATAAAAGATTGAGATTAATAATTAGATTTCAGTAAGTTGCCATAAAGAGGTGAATCCTTTCATGTGGGCATAGTTGTAGAGCTTTAGTCACTGAGAACTTGTGATCAAAGGTGTTAAGACCAAAGTCCTTTCCTCCACTTCCTTCGTTTTCTTCTCTGTCTCCATCTCTTTCTTTTTTTCCTTCTCCCTCTCTCTCTTCCCTCCTCCTCCTTCTCCCTCTCCCAATCCTATTCCTCTTCTTCTTTACTTCCTGGCTTCCATGAATACACATATTCCAACACATATTCCTGATATGGGGTACTGTGCCACCACCAACCCAAGTCAATGAGGATAAGAAACATAATCTGAAATGTATAAAATCAGAAGTCAAGTTTAATCTTTCAGCCCTTTAAATAAATTTTATAAAGTATGTTTTCATATTAATAGGAGACTGTTACAGCATGCTCTCATTTATTATAGGGGATAAGATTTACTGGAAAAAAATCTAACCAACATCACCCTAAATGAAATGATTGATTAAATTAATATTATAATAGGACAATCTACTTTTAAATATCAGATATAGTTCAATACATGCCAAAAAATCACCTCTATGATTTCATATAAAAGACAGCAGAATACAATCTGTTCCTCAAGGAAATTGACCTATAATTGGCACTATTGTCAATTTCATAAATAATGTAAGAAGACTATAGAACAAATTTCAAATCAAACTGGATGATATAACATTTACTTTGTCCCGTGTATACTATCTTTGTCTGGTTCCTAAAATGACTTGTGTTTTATCATATTTTTAATTAACTTTAACTAGTTGTGTGGGACTTGCTGTTTAACAAAGTAGTATATTAACAGTGTATAGTGAGTTCTTTTTTTCCTTTTTCCTCTCCTGAGTTTTGAAATCTGGGTCTGGAGGCTGTCCTGAGTTCCTTTAGATGAATGCTGGAAGTCTATCACTTGAGGCACATCAGCACTTTCTGATTTTTCTGAGATTTAATTGGAGATAAGAATATCACAGACTTTCTTGCCTGGTCTGGCTTCAAACCTCAATTATCTACCTCCTGATTATCTAGGATTACAGCCATGAGCCGCTAGTGCCCGGCTTAATAAAATGCAACTTTTTTTGCCTAGTCCTGGGGGTTGAATTCATGCCTTGTCAATGTCCTTTAGCTTCTTTACCTCATGCTAGTACTCTATGACTTGTGTCATAGTGCCAATTCCTGCTTTTTTGTTTATGTAGTACTGAGAAATCAAACCCAGGGCTTCACACATGCAAGGCAAGTATCTACCACTAAGCCACATTCCGGGGCCAATAAAATGCATCTTGATGATCATTATACCTCGTCCTTCTCAATCCTATATCATAGCTCAACTTACATGAATTGGTAGTATTCACTGGCTCTTAATATCATATTTTCTTGATAATCTTATTAATCAACATACTAAAGATGTGCTTTATAGAATTCTGGGATTTTACATTCTAAATTATCACTCAGATTCACCCACTACTATTCTAAAAAATTTCCTAAGGTTAATGCAAGTGCAATCTGTAATTCTTCGATAAAGTACAATGATTCTTAGGATGTTAAAGAGTTGGAGTAAGAACATCACCTTCAGTTCAGGAACATTTTATCATTACTACCCTCTCAACATACTCAAATATTTATTAATAGTCATTTCCTGTCATAATTTCAACCTACTCTCCCCTTGAGCAGCTATTATTTCATATTCTACCTCTACAGATGTGCCTATTTTAAAAACCTCATATAATTAGAAAATGTAGTCTATTTTATGCATTTCTCCCATGTAATATCACTGTTTCCAAAGTAAGTCCATGTAAGTTTTTCTCATGGATAGAGCATATTGTTATGTATGCATGTGTATATTGGAATAACATCCTCAATGGGCATTTCAATGTTTTATTATATGTTATTATAAAGGGTTTTGCTATGGATATTCTTGTATATGTGTCTCATTGGACATATGTTGAAATCTATTTTGTATATAAAATTATAATTCAAAATGCTGGATTAAAGAGGCAATTCTATGTGTAATGTCTTAAAAGTTTCAAGTATGTTTAAGAAACTGACTATATCATTTTAAGTGCCAAGCACCAATGTATAAAGATTGCAATTTCGACATAATAGTTGTGCAGGGCTATCTTATTGTTTCTATTTCCACTAATCTCTATATGTATGCAATGTCTAGGTATGTTATGATCTTTCCATATGTTCCTTGATTGTTGTTATATTACTATAGAGATATGTATTTGGATTTTTGGATAACTTATTCAGAATGGTTAAATTATTTCATTGGCATTAATATGCTCTTAATATATTTCTGACCCAAGTCTATTTAAATAAATGTATATTTGTACACACTACATGTACATATGCATATATTCATGCTTATATGTGTATATATTCGAATACCTATATATGTATACAAATATAAGAATATACAGATGTGTACATACATGTATATATAAATATACATACATTATTATTTTCATTTGTCTGTAAGTTATCGTTTTACTTTATTTGCCAAACATGCCCTTTATGGATTTTACTTTATTTTATTTTATGGTTAAGATGTTGTAAAGAGGAGCCAGGTGCTGGTGGCTCACACCTGTAATCCTAGGCACTCAGGAGGCTGACATCTGAGGATCATGGTTCAAAGCCAGCCTGTACAGGAAAAGTCCATGAGACTCTAATCTCCAATAAACCACCAGAAACCCGGAGGTGGTACTATGACTCAACTAGTAGAGCTCTAGCTTTGAGTTCAAGAGCTGAGGGACAGCGCCCAGGCCCAGGGTTCAAGGCCCAGAACCACCACCACAACCAACAAAAAGAAAACTCAAAGACTCAAAATGAAATAGTATTAAGCAGTCTTAAAGATAGGATCAAGTCTAACATTTTAGAATTAACTTAGATACCAGCAACCTTCGAGTCCAATGAGCCAGGAGCCCTCAGAATGTTGATTGAATTTCTTAGTTTATTTACACAATCATTATAAGTATGCATTTTCTCATCTATCTTTCATTTCACGGCAGAATGTGTGTTTATCCTTTATGTCATACTTGAATGCCAAAGCCTTTGGAAGATAGTTATTAATTGGTGTATATTAATTATATGAAGATATCTTATTGAAATATCTTACACTCTCACATATTGATGAAGGGCCGGATTAACCCGTTTCTGGCTTTCTCCATTCCCATTGCCCTTTATATTTCAACTGTTTTCTGTGAATTTCTTTGTGCTATCTTCACAAATTGTCAAAATGTATTAAAGTGCTATTTACTCACCGTCATTGAAAATTATACAATGCTGAATATAAAAGCAAAAATCTAAATAAATGGAGACATAATTTTTGTGGATTAGAGGATACAATTGAGAAAAGATATAAATTGTCTCTTCCCCTTTTTTGGTCATTCATGGGTCTTGAAATCTGGTCCTGGGAATTGTCCCTCGGCTCTTCAGTTCGAAGTGAATGCTCTACTCATTGAGCAACTGTGACACTTCTGCTTTTCTGGTGGTTTATTGGACATTACAGTATTACGGACATTCCCATTCCAGCTAGATTTCAACCACAATCTTCGGATCTCAGCCTCCTATGCAGCTAGGATTAAATGCATGAACCAACAGCGCTCAGTTTCACAGTTTTATTTATGTTTATGACAATTTCTAAAAACACCTGACTAGCACTCTTTGAGTCATTGATAAAGAAAAATAAACTGGAATATATTTCTCTGTCCAATATTAAAGCTATTAGTGTAAAATTGTTATAATTGTAGAGGAAAGATTATACAGCTCAATGGGTCTGTAGGGCACCAGATTAGATCCACATAAATATTATCAAGGAATATTAACTAAGGGGTAAAACCCAACAGTTGTGGGATGACGTTCAGTTAAATAATATGTGATAGGTTAGGCAGTATTTGGGAAAATTAAAAAGTGAACATTGAATTAAACATCACAATTTATTCAAATGTTAACTTCAAGCAGGATTAAAACGTGGCATATAAAACAAAAAGAGAGATTTAAATGTAAAGCAAAGATGTTTTGACAATTTTGAGATGAAGCAGTCTTAAATTTGGCATTAAAATTATAGGAAAGGAAAACGAAAGAGTTGGACTCAATAATAGTGTAAAACAATTTAGTCTATGAAAGCCTATATACAAGTAGTGAATAGAAGTTGGGAGCAGGCGGCGAATGTATCTCATCCTGGCTACTGGGTAGGCTGTGATTTGAGTATTGCTGTTTGAAGGGAGCCCACAAAATAAACTTCCTGATAATCTTATCTCTGATTAATCAGCAAAAAAGCCAGAAGTGAGACATGACTGAAATGGTAAATTGTTAAAAAATTGCAACAAATCTCAGGGACCCTGAGTTCAAATTCCAGGACCAAACAAGTTTGAATCAACTTGATATAATGTAACTGTTATAAATTTTAACAATTAAATCAATGAATATTACACATTCCCTCAGAAATATAATTGGAAACAAAAAACGTAATTGTTTTCTTACAACAAGTAATGGAACCATGAATTTCTTTCACTTTACAATTCATGTTTTATGTAACTTTAATTATCAGACTTCCAGGACCAAAGCTAAATATATTAATTGTATACCACAAGAAGCAAAGTGATTATAGTTAAGAATAGATATTTCATCCTAGCCAGAAGATAAGTTTTTGAGCATTCTCACTAAAAAGAAATGTTACATGCAGAAATTAATGGATATGATGTAGATTTATCATTACACAACATATAAATGAATGGGATTATCAATCAATATTTCATAGCTATGTAAAAAATAATTGTGTAGCTATGAGCCAGTGGCTCATGCTTGTAACCCTAGCTACTACGAAGGTTGAGAATTGAGACTAATGGTTCAAAGCCAGCCTAGTCAAGAAAGTCCGTGAGACTCTTATTTGCAATGAGCCACCAGAAAAGTGGCAGTGGCTCAAGTGGTAGAGCACTAGTCTTGAGCTGAAGAGCCGAGGGACAGTGTCCAGGCCCAGATTTCAAGCCCCACGACCAACAAAAATTTAAAATAAACAGTTAAAAATAAACAAATATTTCACATAAATGTTAAAAAATATATTCTAGCAATTTTTAAATCCTTACTAGGTATACTAGTTTAAATAAATATAGAGATTTGCTTTCTGGATTAGTTGTCATTGAATCAATTTGTAAATCCCATCTTTCTCACTCAATTCATACTTTCATATTTCTATACTTATATATCTTAAGTATAATTAAGTGATACATGGAAGGCAATACTGTTTTAGGATTCTCCCTTGGCTTTCTATAATTAACCCTCCTACCCTAAAATCAATATGCCCTCCAACATAGTCAGACGTTTCATCTCATTGGAGCAGAAAAGTATAAGCCATAATCATTGTTGGAACAAGTAACATTTCACATGTATTTCACTTAGTTTAAGAACCAAAACATTAAAATCATCTTAACAATGCCAGTGATAGCAAAATGTCTTCTGAGCTTTTCAGTCTTTAAGGAGAGGAAAATCTTTAATTATACGTCTATTTTTTTCTACCTAACATCTTATATCTTAGATAACCCTCTGTTCCTGATTAGAAGACCGGAACAAAGGCAATAATGAAAATAGCCGAGGGAAATACTTGAAAACTATTAAAAAAGCAATTACAGACACTCCTGTTTTCATCAATTTCAATGAGAATGTATGTTAAAGTATCACTTTTTCTTGCATTTAAAGAGCAATAATTAAACTTTAATTAGCAGTGAAGACAGGTTTACTTTGAACAATTCAACACAAGCATAATAGATTTATCTTGTTTTTTATGCAGTTGCCAAAATAATAGAGAGCAACACCAAAAGTCAAAGCAGTAAACTTTTTCTATAAAATAATTTTGAGGGTCTGACGCTTTCAAAAACAGTCTTGCAAAGAGGAACGTGTATTTGCTTTGGTATGAACAATAAAAATATAAAATTCCTCTATTAATGTTTATCATATTTTGACTAGCACTTCTCGTGTTGGAAAAGAGTAAAGTTATGAAAAAGTTCAAGATTATTGGACTATTCCCCAATATCATTTTTATTTATCAGCTATAGCTATGGAAGTAACCTTGTTTACTCTTAATATCATTCTTTTTACATTTAGAAGCATTGATGTTTCTGGGTTATAAGCTGCAAACACTTGAGTATTAATAAAGGGTCATTTCCTAAGAGTGGAAAGACGCTGTGTAAACAAACATAAAATATCAAAGACTTAGAATAGTGGAAACTATTTTCTAGCTATATCACAATCTGTAGCTGTAGATTTTGTTTCCAATTGTTCCAGGGGAACCATTTTTATTATCTTCTTTTCACCATCTAGTGATCCTATAACATCCTATAACATCCTGGGATGGCTGGACATTTACTGGATTCTCTAATTGCTGTTGAAAAGTTAGGAAGGATAGAAAATTGAGTTTTTGTATCTGTATTACCTTATTTTTTATTACTTTAGAAACTGTAACTCAAAATGACATAAATTATCTTTATAATATTAGGAGACAGATTTCATTTCCATATTCTTACCCTAGCCATCAAAATAATTTTTGCATTTAGCGATCCCCAAATGTGAAAATACAGATAGGACACCTCTTATTTAAATATTATTTAGAATTTCAAGACTTCTTTAATTAAGGCCTGTAAGTAGTATGCAAAGCCAGTGGCAACATTTTCTTATTCTCAAAAACTAGGAATTGTGGTGTCCCTGTAGTTGCATCAAGAAAAAGCTGTAGTTGAATTAGTTTACCAAACTTAATCTGCTATAAAATATTTCTTTTTTATAAATTTAATTTTATTTTCCTTGTGAACATACTGTACAGAGGGGATACAATTACATGGGCAGGATAATGCATACATTTCTTACCAAGCATTGCACCCTCCTCCTTTGGTTTACCCTTCACATCCCTTCCCAGCCCCCCCCCACCCCCCCAATCCCAATCCTTCTCCATCCCCCCTACGCCCCCCCCCCCCTGCACCGACGTTGTAAAGCTCGTTTTGGACATGAAAACTTGTACTTCTCATGGTTGCAACAGGTCCACCTGTATCCTTAAACAACTGGTTTTTCCCCATCTCCTCCACAAGTTATACTGACATCAAATATAGTGAAAGCATGGGTTATACTGTGGGGGAGGGACATAAAGCAACAAAGAGATAATCTAATAAATGCGATAGAAACACATGCATGAAAGAAAAAACATTAAAATACATATCTAAGGGTCCATTTTCCTGACCTCACATTATCTGAACTTTTCCGCTTGACTCATACATATACAAGATATTGCAAATAAGGGAAACCATGGGACCTATGTTTCTTTGGGCCTGGCTTACTTCACTTAATATAATTTTTTCCAAGTTTTTCCATTTCCGAACAAATGGGGCAATTTCATTCTTTCTGATGGAGGCATAGAATTCCATTGTGTATATATACCACATTTTCTTGATCCAATCATCTGCTGAGGGACATATGGGTTGGTTCCATATCTTAGCTATGGTAAATAATGCTGAAATAAACATTGTTGTGCTGGTAGCTTTAGTGTGGTCTTGTTTGTAAACATTTGGGTAAATGCCCAAAAGTGATATTGCTGGGTCATAGGGGAGATCTATGTGAAGTCTTTTGAGGAATCTCCATACTGGTTTCCAAAGTGGTTGAACAAGATTACATTCCCACCAACAATGAAGTAAGGTTCCTTTCTGTCCACATCCCCTCCAGCATCTGTTGTTGTTAGAGTTCTTGATTTTTGCTGTTCTACCTGGGGTGAGGTGATTTCTCAATGTTGTTTTGATTTGCATTTCTTTTATGGCTAGGGATGTTGAACATTTCTTCATGTGTCTATTGGCCATCCTTCTTTCTTCTTCAGAGAAGTTTCTCTTTAAGACTTTCGCCCACTTATTTATTGGGCAGTTGTTTTTTGGAGGATTTGTGGTTGGGGGTTTTAATTTTTGAGGTCCAAGTATATTTTAGATATGAGACCCTTGTCCGTTGTTTGGCTAGTAAAGACCTTCTGCAAATCGGTGGGCTTTCTATTGATCTTGCTAGCTATGTCATTTGCCCTGCAAAAGCTCTGCAACTTTATGCAATCCCATTTGTCCAACCTTTCTTTGATTTGTTGTGTTTCTGCGTCTCTTTTCAAAAAATTTCGGCCTGAGCCAAGGAGACCTAGGGTTTCTCCTATTCCATCCTGTAGTGTTTTCAGAGTGTCTGCTTTGACTTCAATGTCTTTGATCCATTTGGAGTTGATTCTGTGGCAGGGTGATATATAAGTATCTAGCTTTAGTTTTCTACATGTAGTTAACCAATTTTGCCATCACCATTTACTGAAGAGTCTGTCTTCTTCCATTCTATGGTATTAGCTCCCTTATCGAAGACTAGATGGCTATAGGTCTGTAGGTTCATTTCTGGGTTTTCAATTCTATTCCACTGGTCCTGAGGTCGTTCTTACGCCAATACCAAGCTGATTTGATTACTGTGGATTTATAGTAGAGTTTGAAATATGGTATTGATATTCCTCCAGCAGTGTTCTTTCCGTTGAGGAGCGTTTTTGCTACTCGGGGTCTTTTATTGTTCCATATGAATTTTTGGATTGCCTCTTCTATTTCCTTGAAGAATGAGGTTGGAATTTTGATAGGTATTGCGTTGAATTTGTAGATAGCCTTGGGAGTGGAGTCTATGGGATTCTTTAAATACAAGATCATGTCATCTGCAAAGAGGCAGAGTTTTATTTCTTCTTTCCCTATTTGGATCCCCTTTATGTCTGCATCTTGACTTATTGCTGTAGCTAGGCATTCTAATACTAGATTGAAGAGGATTGGAGAGAGTGGGCATCCTTGTCTTCTTCCTGAGTTATGAGGAAATGGCTATAGTTTTTCACAACTGAGTATAATGCTGGCTGTAGGTTTGTCATATATGGCCTTTATTGTATTGAGGAATGTTCCATGGATTCCTAATTTTTCCAAAACCTTCATCATGAAGTGGTGTTGGATCTTGTCGAATGCTTTCTCTGCATCTATTGAGATAACCATGTGGTTCTTATTCTTGCTCCTGTTGATGTGATGAATAATATTAATTGATTTGCGTATATTGAACCAGCTTTGCATCCCTGAAATGAATCCTGTTTGATCGTGGATGTATGATTTTTTGGATGAATTATTGAAGTCTATTGGCCAAAATTTGGTTGAGAAGTTTTGCATCAATATTCATCAAAGAAATGGGTCTATATTTCTCTTTCTTTGATGAGTCCCTGCCTGGTTTTGGGATGAGGGTTATGATGGCTTCATAGAATGTGTTTGGTAGTGAGCTTTCGCTTTCAATTTCATTGAAGAGTTGGAGGAGTATTGGTGTGAGCTCTTCTTTGAAGGCCTTGTAAAATTCCGCTGTAAAACCATCTGGTCCTGGACTTTTCTTAGCTGGGTGGTCTCTTATTGCTGTTTCTATTTCTGTGCTTGATATGTGCCTGTTAAGATAGTTTAACTCATCTTGGTTTAGTTTTGGCATGTCAATATTTGCTAGGAAAAGGTCCATTTCTGTCAAGTTGTTGAACTTATTAGCATAAAGTTTTGAGAAGTATTCCCTTATAATGTTCTGAATCTTGGTTGTTTCCGTGGTGATGTTTCCATTCTCATATCTGAGTTTATTAACTTGGGTGTGTTCTCTTCTTTTTCTGATAAGATTTGCTAAGGGTCTGTCAATTTTGTTAATTTTTTTGAAGAACCAAGCATTTGTTTTGTTGATTTTTTTGTATAGTTTTTTTGGATTCCAATTCATTTAATTCTGATTTAATTTTGATTATTTCTTTCTGTCTACTGGATTGGGGTTTATCTTGCTGCTCTTTTTCAAGGAGGTTTGGATGTGTCATTAAATTATTAGTTTCAGATCTCTCCAATTTGTTGATGTAGGAGCTCAGAGCAATAAACTTGCCTCTGAATACTGCTTTTGCTGTGTCCCAGAGGAGCTGTTAATTTGTGTGTTCATTTTTCTTGAATAGCATGAACATTTGAATTTCCTTTCTAATCTCTTCCATGTCCCACTCATGATTCAGCAGTGTGTTGTTCAGCCTCTATGTGGTGCCGGACTTTCTTTGGTGGCTTTTGGTGTTGAGTTCTAATCTTATTCCCTTATGGTCAGAGAGAATGCAAGGTATAACTTCAATGTTTCTGAATTTAGATAAGTTTGCTTTGTGGCCTAAAATGTGGTCTATTTTAGAAAATGTTCCATGTGCTGCTGAGAAAAACGTGTATTCTGATGCTGCTGAGTGAAATGTTCGGTAAATGTCTGTTAAGTCTAGTTGATCTATGCAGCTGTTTTGATCTGCGTTTTCTCTGTTGAGTTTTTGCCGTGTTGATCTATCTAGTGGGGAGAGTGGTGTGTTAAAATCTCCAATAATTAATGCCCTTGGATCTATGTGGGATTTGAGGGAAAGTAGTGTTTCTTTGATAAATTTGGGTGCTCCATTGTTTGGTGAATAGATATTTAGAATTTGTAATATCCTCCTGATGAGAGATCCTTTAATTAGTATATAGCGACCTTCTTTATATCTTCTCACGAATTTTAATTTGATGTCTATTTTATCTGTTATTAGGAATGCAATTCCCACCTGTTTATGGGGGCCGTTTGCTTGGTAGATTTTGTTCCAGCCTTTAACATTGAAAATGTGTTTGTTTTTACGGGCAAGATGTGACTCCTGCAGGCAGCAGATAGAAGAGTCTTGTTTTTTAATCCAACTAGACAGTCTATGTAGCTTAATTGGAGATTTCAGTCCGTTAACGTTAAGAGATAGCACTTAGAGGTATTTGGGAGTTCCTGCCATGCTATCCACCTTCTGGGGGGGCTGCAAAAACTGGGTTCTTCCTATGGTTCTTGGATTCTCAGTTTGGGTGCAGTTTCTTGGCCTTTGTTGTGGTCTTGTTGGTTTTCTATTTGTAGGACATCTTTAAGAATCTTTTGTAGGGCTGGTTTGGTGGAGATGTATTGTTTCAATTTTTCTTAGATAGAAGAGTCTTGTTTTTTAATCCAACTAGACAGTCTATGTAGCTTAATTGGAGAGTTCAGTCCGTTAACGTTAAGAGATAGCACTTAGAGGTATTTGGGAGTTCCTGCCATGCTATCCACCTTCTGGGGGGGCTGCAAAAACTGGGTTCTTCCTATGGTTCTTGGATTCTCAGTTTGGGTGCAGTTTCTTGGCCTTTGTTGTGGTCTTGTTGGTTTTCTATTTGTAGGACATCTTTAAGAATCTTTTGTAGGGCTGGTTTGGTGGAGATGTATTGTTTCAATTTTTCTTTACCATGGAAGGTTTTTATTTGGCCTTCAGTTATGAAGGAGAGTTTAGCTGGGTACAGTATTCTTGGTTGATAGTTGTTTGTTTTTAGGGCCTGGCATACATCATTCCAGGCTCTTCTTGCTAAGATTGTCTCTGCTGAGAACTCTGAGGTGATTCTAATTTGTTTCCCTTCATAGGTGATTAATCTTTTCTCCTTGACAGCTTTAAGGATCTTTTCCTTGGTCTGAGCTGATCCTGTGTGGATTATAATGTGACGGTGGGATGTCCTATTCTGGTCTGGTCTATTTTCTTATTCTCATTCTTATTCTTATTCAACATTTTCTTATTCTCAAAAACTAGGATTTGTGGTGTCCCTGTCGTTGCATCAGGAAAAAGCTGTAGTTGAATTAGTTTACCAATCTTAATCTGCTGTAAAATATTTCTACACGTTAGTTGGCTTGAATAATCCGTATTTATCATTTTGCAGTTCTAAAGGACAGAAATTTAAAAGAAGTCTCACTAGATTAAAATCGAGCCACCTACAGAGCTAAAATATTTTTCAAATGATTCTAGTGGAAAAAGTATTTACTTGCTGTTCTGCTTTCCAGACATTCAGAATCGGGGTTGTTGTTTTTTCTTTATTTTCTCATGTAGCATCTTTACATGTCTCTGATGGTTCTAACCTCATCATGTCCTTTCGAACTACACCTGGGACTTTAAAATACCCATTTGAAAATATTTCCCCCATCTGATAATTCTTCATATTTGTGTTCCTTGGGTTATGAAAGGTGATTATTTTACAAACATATACATATAATGTTAATGTACATTTGAGGTATTAGTTATTTGGGGAAGACAGATATTATGGAAATGTATTTTGCTATGTAAAACGAGTATTTAGCATTCTTTCTATTTTGAATTGTTATCCTTTCATTAATTTTGAACAACATATTTCTTCTATGAAATATAACTTTAAAAAATTAGTGCCTGAAAGCAATTAATCCTCATTAAAACATTGTCACGTACTAGAAATCCTAAATGTCAGAGAGCAGCACCTGAAGTAGTTGTGGCACTATCACTTTTTGTATAGTCCGCTTACAATGTTATCTTTTCAAGAGCATTTCATTGTTATTATTTTGCAATTATGGTTAATATTTATTTGACTGCTATTTTTAAAGAATGTATTACCCAATACTGGTTCTCTTTTTCTAACTTTTTTGGGTCTATTCTATTTCTGAAAGAAACACAGCCATTTGAATTACATGAACTGGTTATTGAAGTTGAATCAGCGTGAAGAGGAAAAGAAGAAAAAATATGTCTCTGTGGGTATGTCCAAGTAAAAATGTATCTACAAGCTATTTATCTTAAAAACATCTATTTTTCATTATGTTTACATTCTGATAAAATTTAGCCTCTCAACTCACACCATGTTAATGAATTCTTATTTCATGCCTCCCAAAAGCAAACAACAAATTACTATTTATTTTTAAATTATTTTTAATTTTTTAAAAATTATCATTTATTTTTAATACTATATTTTTAAAAAGTTAGCCAAGTCAAATGGTGAACTAGATATTTAGAGTCATGTTCAAAGTCTATGGTGAAATCCAGAAAGGGAAAAAATCATGTTTTTATTCTTCCTTGAGCCACTCTGATTTACTTCATCTATTTCTGAAAGAATAAAATTCTGGCTTTGAAGCCTTTTGTTTCATATCCACAATATGTCATTCTTTCTTTATTAATAGGAGAATTTGGAGAAAAGATGAGAATCCACACTAGAAAAAGGAGAAGAGGAAAAGAGAAGGAGAAATCTAGATTTTTTTCTTCCTCCTCTCAATCACAAGGTCTGGATAATGATTGTGGATATTAGATACAGTGCTCTAGAGTGATTAAACACATCTATAGAAATAGATAATCCCTATGGTAAATAATGCTGGAATAAACATAGTTGTGCTTCCCAGTAGTTGTGGCCCTCAGTAGATGAATGGATCAAGAAAATGTGGAATATATACAAAATGGAATTCTATGCCTACATCAGAAAGAATGACATTGCCTCATTTGTTAGGAAATGGAAAGACTTGCAAAAAATTATATTAAGTGAAGTAAGCCAAGCCCAAAGAAACATAGGTCCCATGGTTTCCCTTATTTGCAATATCTAGTATATGTATGAGTCAAGCAGAAAAGGTTAGATAAGGTGATGTTAGGAAAATGAACCCTAAGATATGTATTTAAATGTTTTTTTTCTTTCATGCATTTGTTTCTAACCCATTTATAAGATTATTTCTTTGTTGCTTTGTATGTCCCTCCCCCCACAGTATAACTCCTGCTTTCACTGTATTTGATGTCAGTATAATTTGTGGAGGTGAATGGGAAAAACAAGTCGTTTAAATAAGGATAAAGGTGGACCCGTTGCAACAATGAGAAGTACAAGTTGTCATGTTGAAAACGAACTTTACAACTTTGGTGGGGGTGGGGGGAGGCTGGGAAGGGATGGGAAGGGGAAACAAAGGAGTAAGCTACAATGCTTGATAAGAAATGTACTCCTTATCTTGCCCATGTAATTGTAACCCCTCTGTACAGTATTTTCACAATAAAAAATAAAAAAATAAATAGATAATCCCACAATTGATCACATGGAGAATGTTTATTTATAAAAAAAAATGTACTATCTTCCAATAGGAAATGTTATCAATTTGTTTAGTTCTTGTTTAGGATTTGTTAAATTGTGGTGTGCTATAATCAACTATCATAAAGGCATAAAAGCATGGTAAGAAACTAGAATCTTAATATCATATTCTAATATTAGCTTAGTTATGCCTGTTTTATATGTATGAGGCTGTATTTGAGTTTTACCTCAATTTCACATGCTATACTCTTTCAAGATATAAGTTGAAAGAAGACTCTCTCTGGAAATATGCTATTTTTATAGCTAAGTGGTAAAAAGACACAGATAATGATATAGAAATCTTCCCCAGAAATAACCTTTCACCACTTCTGGAAAACTTTTGTAAGATGAAGTAAGTCACATGACCCATCTTGACACTGCAGAGTAGAGGTAAATATCACTAGAGGAAGCTGATTCAGAACATCGAGTAGTATGCCAAGATATGCAACAATTGAGATAAAGAGGAAAAAAAGAGAACCATAATACAATCAATTATACTTGCCATCACATGACTCTGCAGGAAGGATGCTATTACGTTCCTTATTTTCTAAAACTACCGAGACCTTCAAATCATGTCTTTTATGTTTGGATGTTACAGAAATTAGAGAACATTTTGATACTGAGACAACATAAAATCTCAAAGAAAGTTGGAGTAATCATTTCAATACTACCTTTTGTTCTCCAAGAAAAGAAACCATTTTATAGACAATAATTTATAATGTCTTACCTAGTATCTTATTTTTCCAGAAATGGATTTTGTTATTATATGTGAGTATCCACCAGAATAAATGTCTGCATTTATCTGCATCTTGTGCAAACAGCAAGTCAATTAGATGTAAGTGGGAGTTCATCAGTAGCACTTTTTAAAAATGCAAAAAATGTGGACAGGGAGCCAATATACATATTTTTCCACCATCACCTACTACATCCTCCTCCTTCCTTCCTAAGAAACACACCCAATCAATAAAAAGGCGTAGGTATTTGGTTTTTGACCTGGAAAGTGGAATCAGAATATTATGGATGTCGGGATGACAGTTAATAGTATTTTACATAATAATGTCACATACAACAGACCTAAGAGTCCTGTAGGTCTTAACACTACTTCCTTAGTGATGTGATACGAATGTCAGCCTTAATGGACTTAGTATTGTTTTCCACTCCCTTTTCTACCACCTGACCTAAATTGTAATACATATTAACGGAATGAAAAAGTAATGCCATCTTAAGAATTTCCCATTGCAACAAGACATTATGTCAAATAAAGAACTTTACAACTTTGCCGGTGGATGGGGGGGATCGGTGGGCAGGGATGGTAAGGGGAAACAAAGGAGCAAGCAAAAATGCTTGAAAAGAAATGTACTCATTACCTTGCTCATGTAATTATAACCCCTCTGTACTGTATTTTCACACACCAAAAACTTATTAATATAAAAAAAGTCATTTAGGGCTCTGGGAATGTGTTTCCATGGAACAGTTATTGCTTAGCATGCATGAAACCCTGGGTTCAATTACTCAGTATGACATAAACAGAAAAAGAAACACTGGAAGTTGTGTTTTTCCTCAAGTGGTAGAGTACTAGCCTTGATCAAAAAAAAAAAAAAAAAAGAAGCTCAGGAACAGTTCCCTGGCCCTGAGTTCAAGCCCCAGGACTGGCAAAAGAGTCATTTAGCTAGGATATGCAAAATAAACAACCCATACTTGGAATATATAATTGCTCCTTCCAACTGATACCTATCAATAGTCATTAATTCATGCACTTTACCTATATTAGAATACTGTGTTGAACAAAAAAAAAACGTTTAGTTAATATGTCAGGGCAATTAATACCAGGAATGTGCTTAGATATGAATGAAGATTAATTCTGGAAATTCAGATTCCAGGCTCTTGAGTGGCCACTGCTAATCACAATCAGAAGGGTAGTATAAGTGAGATTTTGAAATCTTTTTGCTAAATTATGGCACCAAAAAGAGAGAGGTTAATTAATAGTTTTGACAGAAGGAATAACTCCAGATGGAAGGAATAAATAATAATAACTAAATTATACCATAAACTGTTCTAAAGAACCATTTTTGGTTATTGAAGAACAATTATCAACTAGGCTTATTCCTCATTGCCTTTAGCATTCTAATAACTTAGGCTAGTTCGTAATCTCTGGGGGATAAGTTGTATATCCTTCTATACTGCTCTTTCATACCTGATCTCCTTTGCTTTCTACAAATCTGTCTTTCTCTATTTCTCTTTGAACAATTTCTGATACTAATTCCACATATCAGACAACAGAGGATGCTAATGTAAGAGTCCCATAGCTCATGAGTCATTAATGTAAGAACATGGAAAAGGAGGACATATTTATTGCTAGCTCCATTTTGTTGAAAAGCTGCAATGTCACACCATTTGATTCAAATTTCCATTCTTTGTCAAAATACTGTCATTATGTGCACATAAATGCAAATATGAGCTGGGTGCCGGTGACTCACACTTGTAATACTAGCTACTCAGGAGGTTGAAACCAGAGGATTGTGGTTCAAAGCCAGCCTTGTCAGGAAAATCCATGAGAATCTTATCTTCAATTACCACAAGAAATTCAGAAGTGATGCTGTAGCTAAAGTGGTAGAGCACTCAACTTGAAGGGCTGAGGGACAGCGCCCAGGATTAGAGTTCAAGCCCCACGACCAACAGAAAAAGTTTCTCAAAAGGAACGACAAAGTCAGGAGTAATCTTCCCAGGCAGAGAACATAATTCCAAAATAATTCAGTGCACCTACTTTTGCTGAGTTGTTATGGTTTCTTTGTTGAACATATTCTCTTCTTTTAAAAAATTGTCAAATACTAGCTTTATAATAAACTTCATCTAACATGTCTTGGTTCAAAAAAGAAGTCCATACAGTTGATGTCACTTGGATTTATTACAATCTCAAGCCAACAGGCAGGAGAGTCTGTCAAACTCTTTTTTTTGGGGGGGAGGTCCGGTCGTGGAGTCTGAACTCTGGGCCTGGGCACTATCCTTCAGCTCTTCAGCTCAAGGCTAGTTCTCTACCACCTGAGTCACAGCGACACTTCCGGGTTTTTTTCTTTTTGCTTATGTGGTGCTGAGGAATCGAACTCAGGGCCTCAGGCATGCAAAGCAAGCGCTCTACCACTGAGCCACCTTCCCAGCCCTCAAACTCTTATCTGTAATCCAACACCAAAAAAGCCAGAAGTGAAGTTTTGGCTCAAGCAGTAGAGTACTAGCTATGGTGGCAGGAGGGCAGGAAAGACAACTGTTCAGGGACAGGGTCCAGACTCTGAGGTCAAGCCCCAGAACCAGCACAAACTAAACACACAAGCAAGCAAAAAAAAAACCCACATATTTCTTTGGGACCATCCTTAAAGCACTGGTTTGAAAAGAGGCTCCTTTTGCTGATCATACTCACTGGATCTTGCTTTTTGGAATCCTTATTGCTATGGTGAACTAAGGACCAGATTAAAGGAATGGATAACTGGCTCCCGCAAGAAGACAATCATGTCAGGATTGAAATATCAAGGCATAAGGTACCTTTAAACCTACATGTCTTTGTTTCTTTGCAGTAGAACACTTTTAAAACAACGTTATTTCCTTTTATCTTTGTTGGCCTTCAAATGGCATATTGTTTCCTTTTGTAATACTCTCAACTAGAAATTTACAGACAAGATTTATGTGAGTAAAGAACACACTCAACTAGAAATTTACAGACAAGTTTTATGTGAGTAAAGAACACACTCGAACAAGTCAGGGACAGAGTTTCCTTCAAGCTTTGAATTTTTTTTTCTTTTACAGTAAAACGAGAGTACAAATAAGTTGAACTTGTCATTTCTCTATGTTCAATTCATCTCTTGGAATCAGTTTCCACTTCCAGTAACAGTTCCTTCCAATTACTTCAAGTAACAATCTATGGTGCTGCTCCAGATAAAATGAACGTTTTGTGGCTTCATTGAAATAGCACAAGAATATCTTTGTACATGAGGTAACATGTGTTTCAGAAACAACTGTGTCATGAGAAAATACGGAATTTAAATCGCTTATAAAACATTATACATGTACATATGGCCATATAAAATGATGTTAAATGAAATGGACTCCAAGATAGGACACAACATGATTTATCTTTATTGTTACCTCACAGGTACTATGTGATTTTTTTGTTTCTCTTCTATTTTCTACCTCCACGGTATAACCCCTGTTTTCACTGTATTTGATGTCGGTGATCTGCACCTTGCATATACCTTTTTCTAATGTGAGGAGGGGAAGGGAAATAACAAAATGCTGAAACAATGATACAGTATAACCCATTATAACAGTGAATTCTACAAGACTCTATGTAGAAAATGAACTTTACAACTTGGGGAGAGGAGAGGGAATTTGGGGCGGCAAGGAGGAAAGGGAAAGCAGGGGAAAAACAAAAGAAGAGGTAACAATGCTTGATAGATTATGTACTAATTAACTTAGTTATATAAATCTAACCCCTCTGTACAACATTTTTCCAATAAAAATCATGAAAAAAACCATTATCCTGGAGTACATTAAGTTCAAATTTCCTAAGTGCTCTATAAATTAAGACCAATTTTAAGTGAGAAGGTTCTCAGAAATATTTGTGTGTGTTATGCATAATTTCATAATTGTACATAAGTTAACAGTAGGAGAAACAATATGAATAATAGGAGAAAAAGAAATTCTGTGTTTAATATGGTTGCTCAATACAGTTAGAAGACTGCAAATAAGACAAATTTGAAACAATAAAGCCAAGACCAGTATGTAGATCTATGGGAGTGATATAGAGAAAGCATTACTACTAAGTGGAACATGAAGGATGAGGCCACTCTGTTTCTTCTACTAGCTCTAAATCATGGCAACTAATAATGCAAATTTGTAAAAAGTAGAATGGAAGAATAATTCTCCTTTCAAAGCAAGTCAGATATAAGAGCATGGACTTAACTGGAAAAATGTCATGTTGAGAGAGTAGGAATTATACTAGCAATGAACTGGTGGCTAAGTTCACATATATTTTTATTTCTTTACTTTACTTTTCTTTTTTCTTTGGTATTTGTGGGGCTTGAAGTCTGGGCCTAGGCACTCTTCCTCTACTCTTCAGCTTAAGGCTAGCAGTCTACCACTTGATCCACAGGGTCACTTCCAGTTTTCTGGTTGTTAATTAGAGATAAGTGCTTCATAAACTTTCCTACTTGTGCTGGATTTCAACTGCAATCCTCAGATCTCAGCCTCCTAAGTAGCTAGGATTATAGGTGTGAGCCACTGTCACCCGGTTTAAGATCACATTTCTACTAGTGTACACTCAATGTATGCAATGTGTATGTTCATCTATCTTTATATGAATTCTTAAGTTAAAAATTCAGGCTACAAGTTAGACTTTACACTCACAAAACTGTTTCAAGTTTAAAAGTTGATACTCCTGGAAAGATAAAACCTAAGAATGTAAAGGATTCTGGGAAATTCAGTTTGCATCCAGCCTGGGAAAAAATAGTATTTGTGACAATTTCTATAATTAAACAGCCTAAACCTGCATTGTAAGAATGGCTGAAGTGATGGAATACTAGGTATGAGCAAGACTGCTGAATAAGAGCTTGAGGTTTTGACATACATACATGCAAGCATGCACATACACAAAGGCATTTATATATGTAAACACACATATGAAACAACACTCAGAATGTGTAGAAAAAGTTAGAAAATAATAGAAAATATGTCCTAATACTACAAAAAGTGATAATTCTTAATATTAGAAAGTCCTCAAGTGAACTTTCCCAAAAAAGCTTGAGAACATTACAAAGGTAGGGACCAGAGATATTAAGAAAGTCAAGAAATCATTATTAAAGTGATCAGATCCATGGAAGAATGAATCAGAGAACCCTGCAGGTGCATCTGAAAATGTTCATATCCTGTGTCAAATGTTAGAACATCTTTGAAAATTGTACATAAACAGTCAAAGCAGTCAGTCTAGTAGACAAGATCATTGGAGAAGTTCAGAATTGCTAGCCTGTTTCTAGATTAAATAAACCAACAAACAATGGCAGGGCAATGTGATACAAGCCTGGAATTCTAGCACTCAGACTAAGATAGGAGATTAGAGAGTGGAATTACATAGCGATACCTTCCCTGGACAAGGTAGTATAATTTGTCTCAATAAAACAAGCCAAACAACAAGAAAGGAATACCCAGTTGGAGGTTTGGGCTAATTTTTTCACTATGTTTTGATAAGTCAAGTTTCCTGGTGAAATGCAACTCATATATCATCCTCACTTCTGTTTTACATGCTCTCTTCATTACAGAACATTGCTAGATACAAAATAGCTCATGATTCCCAATCGAAAATTTGAAAAAGTAAGCACCATTCTGTTGGATTCTAATGAAATGATGAAGGATTACAAAAGCTTAAGCCTGGAGAAATAGCAAAGTTCATCTAATGTAGGACTTTGGAGACCTGCCTAAATTAGAATTTAGATTTGAAATAAATGCTTTTCATTTGTAATTTCATATTCTCTAGGATACTACAAAATGTTTTCAAGTAGAAGATTTAATTTAGAAATTCACAAATGATTCTTGCATTCTAATTGCCTAGAATATTCTTTCAAGTGAGGTATAATTAGAAATTAGTTAATACATAATTCCAACAGTTCATGTATAACATGATAATCTGAATAATCTAGACAAAGTTGCCAACAAAGGGATGCTATTAATATATAAATTTAGAAAAAGATCAATTTTTTGAGGCTTTGGTGTAACATTGTATGAAGAGAGTAATTGTATGACATCTTTTTTCTTCTACCTATACATAACACAGGAAGAAATTTCCTTACGTACCTCTTAATTACTCATACAATGAGGAAAAAAAGCTAGGTTTAATGCTTGTTTATATTTTGTTTTTGTTGTTTAGTTTATGCTAGGGCTTGACATCTAGGTCTGGGCACTGTCCCTGAGCCTGTTTTTGCTCATGGCTACTGCTCTACCAATTGAACCTCAGTGCCACTTGTGTCTGGCTATTCCTTATGAGTTTATTGGAAATAAGAATATAAGGAACCTTGCTACCTGGGTGGGTTTGATCCATAATCTTCAGATCTTAATATTCAGATCTTCTGATCTCCTGAATATCTATGATAGATAAAAATAATACATAATAAAATTAATATATAATAATAATATAAATACTATTTGCAAGTGTTCTGATCTCAAAAATACCACTGGAGGGAAAATGATGCAGAAAACTTTAGTGTAGTGTTCTTTGCACAATTGGGAGGGCATCACAGCAGAAGTGTAGAATTTTTTTCACAATAGTGATAAGCTAGTCATGATGTGAATTTAGGCAATTTTAAGGTGCACCTTACAAGTTGCAACTGTTGGGCTAGGATAAAAACTTGGGATTGATTGTCATAGAAATAATAGCTTATTCTGTGAACAAACATTTACTCTTCAGGAATTAATTATTATAGATAGGTCATAGTTTTATCTTCTACCAGAATGTGGTTATTTTTTCTATTCATTTTTAGATATGTAACATCACATTGGAAATTTCATCTATTGCAGAATTAATTAAAATGCTAACAGATACTGTTTTAAATGTCTCTGGCATGGCATGATCAGAATTTGAAAATGATTAGTTAGTAGTCATCTGAATTTTGAAGAATACATATATTCTGTTGTCGTAACAATTATTCAGTTTTAAAAGTTAGGAGTTTCCGTAGAATTAAACTTTTCTGTTTTAATATGAGGTAATGGTTTTTTCAACATAAAGGCAAATACATTGTGAAGATATTGTATAGTTTGATAACATTCAAGTTGATGACCCTCTGATAAAGAAATGGGGAATAGAATGGTATTTACTATACCAATACAGTGAAATTATATTTTATGTAAGTTATTTTTTAATTTAATTTTATTGTCAAGGTGATATATAGAAGGGGTTGCCGTAATTGTAAGATGGTGAATACATAACATGTAGAACTTTTTATATACTACCTCACTTTTCTAACAGTTTCTCTTCACCCGAATACCCTTCACAAGTTGTAATGTAAATTGTTGTCTTGTGAGCATTGCTGTTACATTGGTTTATACTTTGTCCTTTGTCACTCCATGTCGTTGTTCCTCTTCCCTTCCCTAATTAAGATAAATATATATATATATATACAATAACACATGATACTGAAATCAAATACAGCAGGGGACAAACCATAGGGGAAAACACAAAAGAAAAAAGAATCACAGAGTACATTAAAAACAACAACCACGAAGAAAACCTTTGTTTCCATATGTAGGAGTTCATTTTGTTCATCATCATCTTATACATAGCTACTGAGCCATTCTGCTCATCTGCTAGGACTATCCTAGATTTTTCCTACTTGTTGCAAATTACGGAAACCATGGAATCTCTTTCTTTGTGTCTTGTTTATTTTACTTAGTAGTATTTTTCCATTTCCATATGAATTGTAAGCATAGAATTCCACATTGGATATATTTATCACATTTTGTCAATTCGTTCATCTCCTGAGAGGCATATTGATGTAAAACATGATTGCATGTAAGTATCATTTAGGGTCATTCAAAATTGACAGATGCCACCTCCCTAGATATTCAAAAATCATGATTTTTATGAAGATAGGATTTCATGGTGGTACAAGTGTTGAGATATCTGGATGAGTCTAATGTATATCTTGCACTGAATTAGACAGGAAGATATCCAATATCATATGGGTTAAAATGGTAATGACAAAATATTTCCTTGAGAAAGATTGAGGAGGCTTCCAGAAGTATGAATTAGTTCAGATAATTTTGGAGGATTTAGAAATGCAAGCTCAAGTATGTCTCTTTAAATAAAAATTATGTAATTGTTAGAGCAAAAGATGGGGAGGGGAAAGAAAACGATGACAGCAGATCATTTTCCCAAGTTAGAGTATAAAAAGATGTAATCTACAACTTCCCAGTTAAAAAGAGAGTAATATACTATGTCCCACTTAATTTAGGTACATGCAAAAAATTTACTTGGGTTTTTCCTACTTTAACCCACCAAAATAAGTGAAGTCTTATAAGAAAAATTATATTATTTCCATTACTTCAACCTGAACACTAACTGTGATGAGCCCTCTTTTTCTCACTTTGCACTTGGAAAATAGTCCCTAAGTTGATGATGATGTGGCTGATTAGAGTCAGAGTTAGGGGCTTCTATTTGTACAATTATCCCAGAATAGTTTAAAGCCGTTTTTCCCCAAGATACCCAACTACATTTTCTTAAGCTGTACTTTGAACACACCCTCACACCTGAGCACATAATTTGAAATTATACTTAAGCATTTCCTTGGCACATTCTACTTTGTGCCTTTCGCTTTTTTGCACATTCCTTTTGAGTTCATAGTTGCTCTCTTTCCATTTCATCTATACAAACTTCTAAGAACATTGTTCAACTACCACTTCTTGTTTGCACAAGACCAGTCTATGTATGAAAGTACTTTGTCCATATTAAGCAATAGGGTAGTATTCACTCTTTGAGGAGAAAAGTTCCACAGTGTAACCCTATGCTCACATTAGACAATGTAGAATTTAAAACATTTTGAGAAAAACTGATATTAGAATTGAAAGTCTCCTTAGATCAATTTCCATGGGGCTCATTAGGTTTCCCATGAGAAATATAAATAGCCACAAAATCTAAAGCTAATTAGTAAGTATCCGAATTAACACTAGATCCAAGGTGTTGTGTTAGTACAAGTCAGCATTGTAGGTGAATCCTTCCCTACTTGCCAATGGGTATGAGAAAATGAAAGGAAGGCATTACAGCAAAATGTCTTACCTTTTTAGGCATTCAGTCGTACTGGTGAGGGTAAAGTCTGAACTCTCCAATTCAATAAAAGCTTGAAGTTTATAAAAGCATTCCCTACATATAAGAATTTGTGGCAGGATGATTGACAGGGTTATTTCACCATGGAAATATCCCTAACAAGAACTAGAGTTAAATGGAGTATATGTCAGTTATGATGTGTCGATGAATATTGAGGCATTTTCTATTCTAAAGAAGGATCAATTCGAGGAGTCTTCAGTCACATCAGTAATGCTGCTTGTTCAACCTAATACTTAGTGTTACTTGGCTTACATTTATATCGAATAGGCTGATAAGACATCCAAAAATATCTAAAAATATTTCAATAAAATCCCAAACTGATGTGGATACATGGGCCACACATTGGAACTGTAGGACAAATTAGGCTTGTCTGTGCTGTAGTTCAATCTACAAACTCCTGAATAAACAAAGTCTTCAAAAATGTTCACACAATACCTATGAGTAAAGTTCATGACAGTTTATCTGTATAATTTTTCTAAGTTCAGGATAAAAGCAATGGTTCCCAACATTTAAATTCAACAGGATCTGTTGAATTTATGGATCCGGAATTTTATGGCTTCATATTCATATCCCAAAATTTTATCAATATGACTTTCACCAAAACAATGATCTTATTGAACTTGTCTATGTCCTTTTAATTTTCAAAACCAAATAGCATATTTCTTTCAATATCTTCTTGCAAATTCCTTCCTTTACTTCTGTAAATCTGTGTTTGTTACTTTTTTATTTCCTTATTTATCTCTTTCTTCCAATCTTGTCTACAGTGGTGCTCACATTGCTCACACCTGTGTAAGAACTTTCCTTTTCCTTTTCCTTTCAATATTGCCCCCAATTTTATTATTCTTTTTCATATTCATGGTCGTGGATATTTTGATGATGTCTAAACAGACCCATCTTTGCAACTAAACATTAGAACTATCAGATTTTTCCCCTAAATCCATCATTTCCACCTGTGGTCCTTATAACTAAGAGTAGCACTAACAGAGTTGCCAGCCAAACGTGTGGGAGCACATTAGATTTCTTCTTACCCTTCTACTCCGTCCCATTAGATAAGATGAATGATCCAGATTTTCTCAGTTTCTGTCACTCAAATGATTTCTATTTTTTGGGTGGGTGCATTCGTGGGGCCTGACCTCTGGGCCTGGGCGCTGTCCCTCATTTCTTCACCTCAAGACTAGCACTCTACCACTTCAGCCACAGCACCACTTCCGGCTTTTTTCTCTGCTTATGTGGTGCTGAGAAATCGAATCCAGGGCCTCATGCATGCAAGGCAAGCGCTCTCCCATGAGCCACCTTCCCTGCCCCCACTCAAATGATTTCTATATACTAGTTTTTATGCCCCTGACACCAGCCTGTTTCATTTACTCAACACTGTCACCTAGTCCTAAAAAAACCATATGCTTTTTCCCCATAGTCTTTTCATATTGGTCCCTTCCATCACCAAATTACTCTCTTTGTAAGCACACAGAGTGAAGAACTAAGACACAAATTCTAGTATCATTATTTACTCACTACATTGACTGTTGGCCTTACATTTCTCATCTATAAATGGATGTAATCTACCAGAAATAATGAAGAATATATGGGTTGACTTCTAGAGCAGGAAAAAAGAAAAGTGAAGAATCCTTACATTTTCCACCTTACCTTACGAATAAGGAAAGACTCAAATTCAGTTTGTTGGTATAAAGTCACAAATTGTTTCCTGCAGAAATAAAAATAAATTTTACCTCCTGGCTCTAAGGTATATGTCATTTTAAGGTAACTACAGATATGTAAGTGGTACTATGTAAAAATAGTGTCATGTTTTTTCAGATGTATTGAAGAACATACCCTTAATGTATCATTGGAAACATTGGTTATTGAATAGTATCTACAGGATAATGTTTTTGAACTAATCACACTAAGCTGAAAACTATTCCTTAGTCCATCAAAATGTGGAAATAAATAATTTTATTTATAAGAAAATAATACCACCAAGAAAAGTATGTATACATTAGAGAGACTTCAGGAATAACATTAGAGTTTTTACTGTCTCTACCCATTTATGTGATAGTATTTCTTGATATTGAAACTCTCCTCTTGTTATTCTTATTGTATGTAATCCAACGCTATTTTTACTATATATTTAATATGGGAAATATAGCTTCAAAAATGTGTAAAGTTTTTTCCTTTTCAATCACAATATTGTCATAATCAGGGTACTCTGTGATCATCATTCTCCTCATCAAAATTATTATTGGAATCATAAGTGGTAAGTATTGAAACTCTGATATGTATCTATGATTTTGTGATTTTTCCTTTTGCCTTTTGATTAATAATTTTAATGTTAATCACTGTGCATGCATCCATATTAAAATTTTGAACAAAGAAACAAAAAAAAACTAAACCATAACAGGTAGCTTGGCTATGTGCTTATAACATATTATAGAATAGATTTTTGAAGTATTGCAATTTCCTAACAAGTATGAATTAACTTCCTCTCTCCTCACATCTACACACAAATATTTAAGAGTTTGAACAGAATTATTTCAAGTAATATACTACAATATCATGTGTATATCTAAAATTCCCTTAAAAGTAATAAATGCTACATTCTTTTGAAATATCAGATATTTTATTCTAGGAAACTTTTGGAAAAACATACTGTATATCTTTGAAATAAAAAGGTAAAAAAAATAGCATAAGAAGTTTTAGAAAGAATCTGTCTTCAGAAATGTATTTGTGTATATATATATATATATATATATATATATATATATATAATGTGTAGAAAGACATATATATTTAGAAATTGTCATCAGAAATATATACATATATCTAAATTTATGTGTAGAACGATATACATTATAATGAAACAAAAATCTTGAAACATAATTAAAATTAAAAAATACATTAAACCAACTGCCAGTGACTCACACCTATAATTCGAGCTATTCTGGTTAATGAGGTCTTAGAATTGTTTTTGAAACTAGCCCACACAGAAAAGTACTTGTTAGATTCTCCAATTAACCACTAAAACCCGGAATTAGCTCTATACCTCAAGTTGTAGAGTGCTGGCTTTGAACACAAAATGGCTTAGGGACAATGCATAACCTTGCAAACAACATCTAGACCAACAACAAAATATATCTCATTAATTTCACAGAAGCATCTTTTACCTGCTGTGAACATTTCTTAGAAACATGAATACATGCCCATGGAAAATGTTAGGTAAAAAGTATAGAATATTTACGTCTATGTTAAAGACATGACTATTTAGATTGTTTAAGATATTTAGGTAATGATTTAAAATTAAGAATAATGATAATGTATTGGGAGTGTCTTTTATTGTATTTTAGGATAGTAATAAAATATTTGTAATTATTCTGTAAAATTACTCTTGCTTGGTATTTTAATTATAATAAGTGATAAACATTTATAAATGATTTCCATAGGAAAGGTTAATTTTAATGGTATTAATTCTTTTGTAATTTCAAAACAATTAAGAAAATTTTTCCAAGGCTGGTTTTCTCTAAAACTATATTTGTTTTCTTATTCTAATTTTCATATGTTCATAGAAATTAAAATTCCAAAAATTCAATAGATGTTAGCATTCAGGATCATCTTCATAGATACTAATAATGGAGTCGCTTAAGTGGAATTGTTTTATTTCATTTGTTTTTGTCACAAGTAAATCAATATGACTGTATGTTTTGTTTCTTTTCACGTTATTGGCTCTTATCCTGAGAATACTTTTTTCTAGCAAAGTAGAGAAAAGCAATTGGATTGAGCAAGTAACATATGGCTATCAAAAAATGCAGATGCATAGATTTGTGTTTTCTATCATTTGCTAAAAGTTTCTTCCAGAAAAGGTTATCAATTACGTATAAGTGATATATAATTCCTAGATATTCCAGTTATCACATACATTTTTTGATTAGGTTATCTCTGCATAAAGTATAAAAACAGACAAAAAACTCAAAATAAACAGAAATCACATCTTTGTTTAGAAACTGCAGTTTACAAAGAATTTTTAGCCAACACCAAAAATATTAGGTATTTTGCATTTTGTAGGAAGAATTTTTAACTATAGTTGTATATTTTTGCTGACATGAAATTCACATACAATATATTATCTCCTTTCATTGTATACATTTTAGTGCTTTGGAAGTGAATTGTACACTCATAGGTTTTCCAAGCCTAATTTTCACAAACTTGGATTTCTTCAAATAGAAATGCTATAAATCTTAGAACAGATATTAAAATAGATATAAAATTGAGTTACAAGAATTTGTCCTGCATACATCTTCTATAGGGTGTCTTTTCAAAATTTGTTTTGAGGAATTATTTCAGGTTCTCACTCATACTATCCAAGTGCACAGTCAATGAACTACATTCCCGATCCATACAAGTTTTTTACTTCTCTTTAATACATACATAGAAGTGTAATACCTAGAATATATACAAATCTCTTTGACCTTTTGAAGACTTGAAAAATTGCTTAATAAAATGACTGCAATATTACACAAATCATTCTACTATTCAAAGTATATCAATTTCTCCACAAATGCATTACTATATTTTGTGTCATCTTTTTATATTATGGTCATACTACTGAATTTTCTATTTCTTTTTTCTTAGATACTAAAGAGGAGCTTAATTCATATGCTCCTCCTATTGACTATTAATTTACATATGTTCTTTATAGAAATATCCTGTTCGGGAAAAATTTATACAGAATTAGAAGATATAATAGTACTTAAGATTCAGGATCACTGTAGCATTAACATTGTAGCATTAACAAATATGTGCCCTCTATCTGTTGGATATGTTTTCACTACTTTCATAGAATTAAGAAAGGTCATCAGTTGATATTAGTTTATTCTTGCTTTTCTTCAGCCACTAAGGCTTTCCATGTCAAATTTTTGGAAACTGTTACTGATCCATTGTCATGAATTTTTACATGTATGTTTTGTAAGATTTTACAACTCACATTTAGTTTGATAATCATTTTTTATTTAAAAATTATTGTATATGGTTTGAGGTAGTAGTCTAAGATCATTCTTTAAAACTAGAGAGGCAGTAGTGCCAATATATTCTATTTTTATTTCATTAAGTCATGGCATCCTTTTCAAAATCTATTGACAATAAAACTAAGAATTTATTTTTGATAAATCTGTTACATTCTTCTATGTGTCGGTTCTTTCACTAATAAACATGGTAATAAGATTCAAATCTAGTTAGAGTGCTCAAGCTACACCATTTTACAAGATTGTTCTGATTGACCTGTATTCCTTGAATTTACATACAAGTTTATTGAGCAGGTGGACCAATATTCTACAGATATCTAGATGTTTGATAGTCACTCATATTTTGCACCTTGTGAAAACACAAGACCCCAGATATTATATAGTGAAAAATGTCTTTAGAGAATGCTTAAAACAACTAAAATTAATTTAGGAATGAGTTAAGATTTAGATAACACTATAGAATAATAAAGTTGAATGATAACGACTACAGAGAAGAGTGAAAGGGGATAGAATGATGGACCACCTAGGAGCTGTATGTCATTGTTATTGTGTTTCAAAAACAGAAAGACTTCAGAGAAGAGAAGGAGGAAAATAATCAAAGTGTCCTTAATCAAGTTCTTTTTAATCCACCTAATAGTGTGGACTGAGAGTCAGAGAAGACAGGAAAAATAAAATAGAAAATAAAGCATTGTATAGACCTCTTACAATGTAAATAAATTGTAATAACAATATGATAATTAATTTCCAAAGAAGTAAAGGAAACAATAGCTAAACTCTAAAGGCAAAAAGAATGAAGAGAGAAAACAAGCAAAGTAAAACCTTTATCAATAACAAACACAAGAATTTGGAAGTGAAAAAGCAGTGGAAATACTCTAAATAACAATAAAATAACAATACAAATTGCTAATGTGGATAGAAAATGGATCACATTTAATCATATTAATTTTGAAAAAACATACTAGGAATGAAAATTTTAAAGTCATAATTTAAAACACTATTTACATTATAACTACACAGTGTAGTTCAGTGGTAAAATCTTGACCTAGCATATGTAAAATAATGGTGTGATCTCCCAAGCATTACAAAGGTACACACAAAGCACACACACACAAAAACCACATAAACACACACACACACACACACACACATACCACATACACTCATTTGGAATATTGATATTATAATATTAAATAGAGGAAATTATCACAAATAGTAAAAATAGATAAATAAATGAAATCATAATATTGCTCATATTATTTAAACTTTTAGTAGAAATCAAATAATCACAATATACTTGGATTCTTATAGATTAAGTAAATGGAAAAATAAGAAATAGAAGACATGAGAACCTTTGTAAACAAGTTTTAAATAATAAACATTTTGAAACATGTATCCTTTAATTTTGACAAAAGATTAATGTTACTGGTGTTTAAGTCTCAAGATTTATAATATGATAACCAGGTGCTCTGTATCTCGCTATGGGTGGCTATATCTCAAATCATTTCACTCTGGATATTTTTATGATAAGGTCTCATAGTTTCTCAGGCTCTCCCGAATTACAAACCCTATTCACAGTTCCTACCATAGGTAAAAAATGGAAGACCCAAATCACCATGCCCAGCTCAAACTTTTTTTTTTTAATTCAAGTACAAATATTTACAAAAAAGTGACCGGGAAATGAAGCCTTTCTTAATATAGTATGTGTTTCTTGAAAATAGAGTAATTATTTGTTACCTGGAAAAATATGTTTAGAACTATAAGAAAACCAATTTATGTAAATTCACCAACCATATAATAATTAAGAAAATAATATTAAATATTCACATGTTAAATATTTTAAAAGTAACATATATGTGAATAATTTACATGTGTAAAAATCATGCAAAATTAAATGAACTAATCCTACAACTCTGAAAAAAGAATTATCTTAAAAAACAAGAAAATAATTAATTAAGACCAAAATTTAAAATATAGAAAATAAAATGAAATGTACCCTTTAGTTGACTTAAGTAACTGTAAACCCTTTTTATATCAATTTTATAATAAAAAAGTATGAACAAAGAAAGCAAAAGTACATTTGAACAATACCAACAGCAAAAGCATCAGTAATTGAGTGTACAAAAAAAAATCGATGGAGGGGATAACAATATTCCTTCCAAAAGAAATGTACTCATTACCTTAATTATGTATCTGTAACCCCTCTGTACATTACCTTTAAATAAAATTATATTGAAATTAAAAATAAAACAGATAATATAGCAATTAAGAATTCTTAGAAGCCATTAGTTAAACATTATAAAAAACTGCCCCAAGTAACCAAGGAATATATTTTGATGATATTATTTAAATACTTAAACCTCAGCAGAAAACAAAATGTTTAAAATCTTTTACAAATAAAGTTATAAATCAGAATATATTACTATAATAATCATTGAATGGATTTTTAGTGGCAGTCAAATATGTAAGAAATGAGGCAATATGCCATTCGTTTGCACTTAATAAGTGAGAAAGATTTTTTTAGGTCTTTTAAAATATATCATAAGATTAATGAAGAAACTATTCTGTCACATCATACTGTCGCTACCGCCTCGACCAGCAAGGAAGACGCGACACCGGACTCTTCTCTCTGCAGTTTATTCAGGACCTTTTTGTAATCTTCTGACCCCCACCCCGGGGAGAATTCCCCACAGCCTTAAATACCCGCTGGGTAGCCAACCCTGATACGCCACGTGGGAACCGCCAATAGGTTCAGGTGCACAGAAGCAAGCCAGATTCTTTGCCTTAGCCATATCAGGAGTTGTTTACCACGAGAGCACTCGCCATCGGGAAGGCGGAGGGCGGAAGCCGGCGCCATCTTCCAGGTGCGGCCTCTCGCAGCTCTCTACAGTTCCCCCTTTTTTGTTTAAAGAACACAGATGAGAACAGAGGTCTGATCCCTGTTGTGCAATTGCAAGGACTGCATACAAGCCTTCTCCCAGAGGGTACCTTCTCTAGGGATGACTCAGCCTGTCCATTGATTCGTTTTTCACAAGGACGGGAAAAGGCAAATCGAACCCGTGTGCAATCAAACATGCTCTCCTCGAGGGCAAAACTCATGCCTCTCGACTGCAGTACTTTGGCTTTGCAATCTGTGCTCATTGTTTTAGGGTGGCAAGCCACGCTTGGGGGGACTGACCTGCTCCAATGACTGTAAAGGCTTGGATAACCATGGCTGCACTGCGACGCTGAGAACCTCTAATTTGGCAAATGCACCACAGACATACCAAGGAGGCTAACACCAGGAGGCCTATCAGGGCTCCCAAACCCGCCCCCTCCTTGAGATGAATCATAGCAGCAGAGATCCATGAAGATAACCCCTCCGCCAATCCGGCATCCACTCGGGTCGAGTTCACCATGACGATGGCAACCCTGAGCTGTTCCATCAGGTTGTCGAACTCACCAGTTCAATTACCTAAAAGATAACTAGACAACTGTTTAGACAAATTTGCAGCATTTTTTGAATAGGTTTTTTTCCTGGGCCTGAACTCTGGGCCTGGGCGCTGTCCCTCAGCTCTTCAGCTCAAGGCCAGCGCTCTACCACTTGAGTCACAGCATCACTTCCGGCTTTTTTCATTTCTTTTTGCTTATGTGGTGCTGAGGAATCGAACCCAGGGCCTCATGCATGCAAGGCAAATGCTCTACCACTGAGCCACCTTCCCAGCCCCTTTCTTCTGGGTTAATTGCACCACAGCAGCAGCTAATCCAGCATTAGTTAGTGGTCCGCCCAGCTCTCTGCAAACTTTCATCCATGCTTCTAGTCCCCTATTCTTATATGGGGTTATGGCGGCTCTGCATTCCTTAGTGCACTGCTCGTAAACAAGCTGTTTAATTAATGGCATGGCTGCGTCTGGGTCACCAAAAATTCTGCCAGCGTCCTCGACCATACGGGCAACAAAGTCCAAAAACGGCTCCATAGAGCCCTGCAGGATTTTGGTGAGATTGCCACTCACCTCGCCTTTATTTGGTAAGGCCTTCCATGCCTTTATGCCACTTTTATTGATTTGTTCATAAACTTGAACCGGGTAGCCTATCTGCTGATTGGCGAATCTCCCCTGTCCAAGCAGCATATCTCTATCCCAAGCTGGGTTTCCCCCAGCCTGATTGGCCGCAGCCTCTTCACTAGCAAATTCAATCAAAAAAGCCTTCCAATCTAAATACTGACCTGGGCTCAAACAAGCTCGTGCGAGCCCACTCCAATCACCGGGTGTCATGCAGTGTCTGTTTAGGGCCTCCACCTGGGCTACAGTAAAGGAGGCCGTGATTCCGTATGTCCGCACAGACTCAGCTAAAGATTTTATCACCTTAAAATCTAAGGGTTCATGATACCGCTGTCCCTGTGGATCCTGAAATATTGGACAGGCTAGATGTAACTCGGTTCTGACCGCTTTCCACACTCCTGGGCTGAAAGAACAGCCGGGGCTGCCACTTCCAGGGTCCTCCGCATAGAGCGGAGGGGCCGAAGGTGTGGGGTGGTGCACGGAGGGCGTGCATTCGTCTTTATCTGGGTCCTCTCTCTCCTTCCATTTCCTCCTCTTTCTTATCTTTGTTTTTTCTATTTGTTCTATGATTGATTGTAATTCCTCTGAGTCTGTAGACTCAGAGGTCTCTAGTTCGGCAAAATCAGGGCATGACCCCCCCCTGCTCTCCTCCTTTTCGCTGTCTGCCCTTTCTGATCTTTCTTCCTGCAGCATTTCTAAGGCGGCCTGACCATTCTCTACCGCCTCACTGCAACGCTGGTCCTCGAGACAGCCTCTTATCAGTTTCCATATTGGTCTCACTCCGCTCTTAAGCATTCCTTGTTCAGAGGCAAAATCTAGGTCCCTCCCTAGTTTCTCCCAAGAGGCCACCGTGAGGCTTCCAGAGACAGCGAACCATGGGGCAACGGTGTCACATTCATTCAAAAATCTCTCTAAAGTACTCTTTTTTATTTTTAACTTTTTTGAGTGCAGTAGCTCATTGAGAGCCAAAAAAATTGGGTGCGAAAAAGAAGCGCCCATGTTTCAAACATTTAAAGCTGGTAAACAAGCTTTTACTTTCACGTTTGGCTACTCTACTGACTAGCCCCGGGTTCTCACTCTCTCTTTATCTACCGAGAAGAGCAAAAATCCCCCCGCTCTTGTGGCGGATTCCCCTTTTACTTGGGAACTTACTCCCCACTCTTGTGGCGGATTCCCCTTTTACCTGGGAACTTACTCCCCGCTCTTGTGGCGGATTCCCCTTTTACCTGGGAACTTACTCCCCGCTCTTGTGGCGGATTCCCCTTTTACCTGGGGACTTACCCCCGCTTTTGTCGCAGATTCCCCTTTTACCTGGGGACTTACCGGTGCACCACCCTGACCACAGAGAGTTCTGAGTCCTCGTTGGGGTTATGGCTGAGTCCCCGTACGGGCCACCACGTGTCGCTACCGCCTCGACCAGCAAGGAAGACGCGACACCGGACTCTTCTCTCTGCAGTTTATTCAGGACCTTTTTGTAATCTTCTGACCCCCACCCCGGGGAGAATTCCCCACAGCCTTAAATACCCGCTGGGTAGCCAACCCTGATACGCCACGTGGGAACCGCCAATAGGTTCAGGTGCACAGAAGCAAGCCAGATTCTTTGCCTTAGCCATATCAGGAGTTGTTTACCACGAGAGCACTCGCCATCGGGAAGGCGGAGGGCGGAAGCCGGCGCCATCTTCCAGGTGCGGCCTCTCGCAGCTCTCTACATCATACGATAATTAGAGCAAGAACAGATTGTACTAAGTTTTGGGATGTTAATATATGTACTTACTTTGGTTTTGGAAAATTGTGAGGATTTCAACTTTTTCTTGTGGAAAGGGAAGCCCTGTCCTTAAATTAACCACTGATATAATTCCAGCCTAACAAGAACAATAATGCTAGGCTGGCATTATATCAGTGGTTAATTTTAGGATAGGGGTTCCCTTCCCACAAGGACATGCACCTGATGCATCAATGGCATCCGAGTTGCACACCAACTTGTCTAGTTTCCTAGATCCTGCAGTCCTTCCAATTTTAGTCTCTAGATAGAGCAGGATGGTGGAAATGATCCAATGCACCCAGGTATAGATTGGGAAGGAACTCCCCTAAAATTTGTCCTGTTTTTTGTTCTCAAGCCTCCTAAGTAGTTAAGAGTACAGATTGGAGTCCCTGGTGCCAAGCAGTAACAGTATTTTTAAAGCAATTAGACACATAGATGACAGGCTTGTGATTACCTCAGGAAAAGGATAAAAATGCAGTGAAGCATTGAGGACAGACAGAATTTTAACTAGCTACTCAGAGGGTGAATTAGCTTAGCTAGCTACTCGGGAGGCCAAGATCTGAAGACCACTGTTCAAAGCCAGTCCAATCATGAAAAAATATGTGATTATCTCCAAAAAACCAGAAGTGCAGCAGTGGCTCAAGTGGTAGACCACTATCCTGGGGCACAGATGCTTAGAGCAGGAATGAGGAATGCATGCATGAGCACATGAACATGCACGTGTGTGTACACACACAAATGAGTATTTCAATGCAGAGTTCTTTATTTTTTTTACCTTGCTGTACTTTATTTCCCTGTATTAGTTCACAAATTAAGAAAATTAGCAAAGCAACTATTTACATACAACTCATCATGTTTCTCTAAAGTATACTCTCTTCATGGCAGCCTGCTTTTATTTGACCAAAAAGTAAATTATTCAGGAGATCAATTCATTTCCCTCAACTCTGTAATGTTGGATGATTGTTTAAGTTCTTCCTAGCAATGTAATTTTGTGAATTCCTGCATCAAGTAGCATATTTCTTTCATGAACAGGGAAGCCTCTGGGGAAAAAAAAAACTGTAGGTTTTACTCCTCCTGGCAAGCATCTGGAAATTTATTATCTTCATATAACCCATGATCTGTCTGTGTATGCCAAAGACGGTTGTGAATATAAAAAGACCCTTCTAAGCACATAGGATACCTTTAATAAGTATGAAGGTTTTTTTATTATTCTGAAAATACCATACAGAGGAGTTACAATTACATGGGCAAGATAATGAGTACATTTCTTACCAAGCATTGATGCCTCCTCCTTTGTTTCCCCTTTCTATCCCTTTCCATCTCACCCCTTCTGCCCCTCCCCGTTATTCCCCGCCTTGTGAAAGTTTTAAAGTTCGTTTTTCGACATAACATCTTGTAAATGTCATTGTTACAATGGGTCCAACACTATCCCTTTTTAAACGATTTGTTTTTTTCCCTTCCCCTCCACAAATTATACCAACATAAAATACAGTGAAAACAGGAGTTATATCGTGGGGGAGGGACTTACAAATCAACAAAAATTCATCTTCAAAATATATTACAAACAATCACATGAAAGAAGAAAATATTTGAATACTTATGTTGGGGTACATTTCACATAACATCAACGATTCTTACCTTTTCTGCTTGTCTCAGACATATACTATTTACTACCAATAAGGGAAACTATGGTGCCTATGTGCATTTGGGCCTAGCTTACTTCACTTAATATAATTTTTTCCAAGACTTTCATTTTCCTGACAATGGGGAAATGTCATTCTTTCTGATGGAGGCAAGGAGTTCCATTGTGTATATATACCACAATTTCTTGATCCATTCATCTACTGAGGGGCATTTGGGTTGGTTCTAAGCTTAGCTATGGTAAATAATGTTGCCATAAACATAGTTGTGCTGGGAGCTTTAGTGTGGTCTTCTTTGTGATCATTTGGGTAAATGCCCAAAAGTAGGATTGCTTGGTCATAGGGGAGCTCTATGTAGAGTCTTTTGAGGAACCTCCATACGACTTGCCAAAGTGGTTAACCAAGTTTACACTACCACCAATAATGCAGTAGGGTTGCCCTATCCACATCTCCTCCTGAATCTGTTGTTATTAGAGTTCTTGATTTTAGCCATCCTAACTGGGCTGAGGTGGTATCTCAGTGTTGTTTTGATTTTCATTTTTCTGTGGCTAGGGAGGTTGAGCATTTCTTCATGTGTCTATTGGCCATCCTTCTTTCTTCTTCAGAGAAGTTTCTCTTTAGCCCACTTATTTATTGGGCAGTTGTTTCTTTTAGGATTTGTTGTTGGGGGATTTAATTTTATGGAGTTCCAAGTATATTTTAGATATGAGACCCTTGTCCGTTGTATGGATAGTGAAGATCTTCTCCCCATCCTTAGGCTTTCTATTGATCTTGCTAGCTATGTCTTTGCCATGCAGAAGCTCTGCAACTTCATGCAATCCCATTTGTCCAACCTTTCTATGATTTGTTGTGTTTCTGGGTCTCTATTAAGAAAATTTCAGCCTTTGCCAAGGAGATCTAGGGTTTCTCCTATTCCATCCTGTAAAGTTTTCAGAGTGTCTGCTTTGACTCCGAGGAATTTGATCCATTTGGAGTTGATTCTGCTGCAGGGTGATATATAAGGATCTAGCTTTACTTTTCTACAGGTAGTTAACCAATTTTGAGAGCACCATTTACTGAAGAGGCTGTCTTCCTTCCATTCTATTTTTTTTAGCTGCCTTATCAAGATTAGGTGGCTGTAGTTCTTTAGGTTCATTTCTGGGTTTTCAATTCTATTCCATTGGTCCTGAGATGTGTTGTTGTGTCAGTACCAAGCTGTTTTGATTACTACGGCTTTCTAGAAGAGTTTGAAATTTGTTATTGATTTTCTTCCAGCATGTTCTTTCTGTTAAGGATCGTTTTTGCTATACGTGGTCTTTTATTGTTCCATATATATTTTTGGATTGCCTTTTCTATTTCCTTGAAGAATGAGGTTGCAATATTGATAGGTATCACATTGAATTTATAGATAGCATTGGGAGGTATTGCCATTTTTACGGTGTTGATCTTTCCAATCTAAGAACATGGGGGTTTTTGCTACTTTCTAGGTCTGTTTTGATTTCCTTTTTTAGGTATTTAAAGTTTTCATCATAAAGGTCCTTCACTCATTTGGTTAAGTTCATTTCTAGGTATTTCATTTTTTGTGGGGCTATTAGGAATGGAGTTGCTTTCCTAATTTCAGCCACAATTTTCTCATTGTTGGCATACAGAAAAGCCATTGATTTTTGAGGATTAATTTCATACACTGCTACTTTGCCAAAGTTTTGAGTCACCTTGAGTAACTTGGGAGTGGATTCTTTAAATACAAGATCATGTCATCTGCAAAGAGGGGGAGTTTTACTTCTTCTTTCCCTATTGGGGTCCCCTTTATGTTCTCATCTTGTCTTATTGGTGTAGATAGGCATTCTAATACTAGATTGAAGAGCAGAAAAAAGAGTGGGCATCCTTGTCTCATTCCAGAGTTTAGAGTAAATAGCTTTAGTTTTTCACCATTGAGTATAATGCTTTCTGTAGTTTTGTCATACACAGCCTTTATTGTATTGAGGAATGTTCAATGGTTTCCTAATTTTTCCAGGACCTTCCACATAAAGGGGTGTTGGATCTTGTCAAAAGCTTTTTCTGCATCTATTGAGATAACCATGTGGTTCTTATCCTTGCTCTTTTTGATATGATGAATTATGTTAATTGATTTGAGTATATTGAAGCAGCTTTGTACGGCTGAAATGAATTCTGTTTGCTTGTGGTGGTGTATGATGTTTTGGATGAATTGTTGAAATCGATTAGCCAAAATTTTGTTGAGAGGCTTTGCATCAATGTTCATGAAAGAAATGGGTCAATAGTGCTCTTTCTTTGATGAGGGTTTTGGTATGAGGGTAATGATATCTTCATAGAAAGCGTTCGCTTTATTGGGGTTTTACATCCGTTAATATTGATAGATAGGACTGAGAGGTATTTGGATGTTCCTGCCATTTTATTCTCCTTCTTGGGAGCTACGCCTACTGCATTCTTCCTATGGTTCTTGGATTCTGTTTGGGTGTGGTTTCTTGGCCTTTATTGTGGTCTTCTTGGTTTTCTATGTGTAGGACATCTTTAAGTATCTTTTGTAGAGCTGATTTGATGAACATATATTGTTTGTTTTTTTTGCTATGGAAGATTTTTATTTTACCTTCAGTTATGAAGGAGAGTTTAGCTGGGTACACTATTCTTGGTTGATAGTTGTTTGTCTTTAGGGCATGGCATACCTCATTCCAGGCTCTTCTTGCTTTAATTGTCTCTGTTGAGAAATCTGAGGTGATTCTAATTGGTTTTCCTTTATAGGTGACTGATCTTTTCTCCTTGGCAGCTTTAAGGATCTTTTCCTTGATCTGAATTGATCCTGTGTGGATTATAATGTGATGATGGGATGTCCTGTTCTTGTGTGGTCTATTTGGAGTTCTAAAAGCTTCTTGTATCTGAATATGCCTATCTTTTTGTGTGTTGGGAAGTTTTCTGCTGGGATCTTGTTAAACAAATTTTCTAGACGATTAACTTCTGTGTCTATGTGCTCCTGTACACCCATTTCCCTCAGATAAGACCTTCTGATGGTGTCTTCCAAGTGTTGAATAGATTTATCATATTTCTTGAATTTGTCTTGGATAGTTGTATGTTCTTTCTCTATAATACCTAGGCTGTCTTCAATGCCGGAGATTCAATCTTCTGCATGGTCTAACCTACTGTCAAGACTTTCTACTACATTTTTTCATTTTTTTGCTTCTGATTGGTCGGTTTTTATGGTTTCAAAATCTTTGTTGGAGCTTTGTTTTAGATCTTGTATGAAATTCTTTACTTCCTTAATTTGTGTTCAGTGTTTATTCTCAAATCACTTGGTTGATTGGTTATGGTTTCCTTGGACTCCCATTGCTTCTGTTGGGCTCCATTCAGCATTCTCTTTGTGGTCGCCCTGAGTCCTTTCAGGTGCCTGTTTATGGATTCCATGAATGCCTCTATTGATCTTTGTCTATGCTCATCCTGCTCTTGCAATTCTTGTATTACTCTTTGATTACATTTCTCACGTTCATGCAACTTGTGTAGTTCTCTTTGTCTGATCTCAGCCTGCTCATGCAATTCCTTTATTTCTCTTTGAGTGTTCTCAACCTGCTTACACAATTCCAGTATCAACCTTTTAGTATCTTCCTCAAGCCCATGAGCTTCGTGTTTTGATCTTTGGTTTGCCTCCTCTCTCTCTCTCATGCTCACACTGAGTCCTTTGCAGGGTTTCAATCATTTCATTCACCATGTTTACCAGTAATGTTTGTAGAGCTTTTTGGTAACTCTCCTCTGGATTATTCATTATCTGTTCTATCACCTGATTATCTTGAGTGGGAATTGAGATACCCGGACTTGCCATTTTTCCTTGTGTATTTCTTGCTTGTTCTGCCCATTTGGGATGAAAGTAATGCTAGTTTTGTGCTAGAACACAATTTTAAGGCAAGCATCAACCAAAGTCCTGTAATTGCATAGTCAAAAGTCTGCAGATACAATCTATTTCAAGAGATACAGTCTATTCAACATTAAACAACTATGTATTAATGGGGTAAGAATAGCAAAGAAGAATTTGACAAACCAGAAATAATTATGTTTAGGGAGAAAGGTGTGGAAAAATAGGGTTAGAGGGATGTGGAAAGGTAAAAGGAGAGTGATATTAACCAAGTCCTACTCTAAAGAGGGAAATGGATTGGAAAGAATGAAAGGAGAGAGAGAAACAAATTAAAAGAAGAGACAAGAAAAAAACGGAAAGACAAATATTTAAATTTAAAAAGTGAAACTCATAAAAGTAATGAAAATTTAAAGAAGTGACATTGAGAGATGAACGGGGATAGGATGAGAGGAGGGGAGGGATAGAAAGGAGACCTGAAAAACTAAAAAATAATAATTTGTGGAGGGGAAGAGGAAAAACAAGTCGATTAAATCAGGTACAGGTGGACCCGTTGCAACAATGAGAAATACAAGTTGTCATGTCGAAAACGAACTTTACAACTTTGGTGGGGGGGGGGAGGATTAAATGGGGAGCAGTGGGAGGCTGGGAAGGGATGGGAAGGGAAAACAAAGGAGGAGGCTACAATGCTTGATAAGAAATGTTCTCATTATCTTGCCCATGTAATTTTAACCTCTCTGTACGTTATTTTCACAATAAAAAATAAATTTAAAAATACTTCAAATATTGTATAGATATAAATCGATAATACTGCTATTAAGGAATTTAATCCTAAGCAGTTTTGAATTGAGGAATATATTTATGAATTAAGTATGTACACAATGCGGGATAAGGTCTTATAATCAATGACAGGTATATATGAGGATAAGCAGAACAACAAATAATTCATGCAAAAAGAACAAAAGATGAAAAAGTAAAACGAATGAGAAAGAAAGAACTAAAAAGACCTAATGGTCAGTAGAGATTTTTTTAAAAAGCACACATACACACATATACACCTAAAATAAGAGTTATAAGAGGAAGAAAAAAAGATTAATAAAAACAATTTTTTATAATTAAAAAGTAAATATTTTAAAAATATAAAAAAAGACTTCTTTTATTTTGTTTTTGGAGTGTTGATGGGAAAATCCTGTATCTCCCTTGTGTCAGTAACCAGTCTCTTGGTGGAGTCTCTGGTTTGCTTGTGGTGTTTAGTTTTCTGTGGCTTGATTGGTTTTTTTAAGTCAGTTTCTTTGGGCAGGCAGAAATAATTCTGTTGGTTTACCCAGAAGTTTGTGATACTCCTCCCAGGCTAGTTCAGTGGGAGGGAGATCTGTTTTGATTATCACAAAAGAGGAACATGGCTGTTTCTGGAGTTGCTGTGAAAAGGCTGAGTTCTGGGAAAAGTTGAGGCCCTTCAGAAAACAGTAGCTTTTCCCTGAAGGGCTAGCTTCTGAGACATTCACAGAGCCCAGCCTGGAGCCATTCTCAGGGTTTATGTTTACTGAGTTTCAATTGATTGTCAGGGCTGCTGTAGAGAGGGGCAGCCTCTGGCTCTTTTTACCCAGTGAAGAAAGCCACTCCTTCGGGCGTGTAGCTTTCTCTGCCTGGTTGTGGACTTCAGAATGGCAGGTCAGGGTAGGTACTTGTGACTCGCTAAATGACTCTTTTGTTTTTATCAAAGGACTGAGTTGGAGCTAGTTACTTAGCCAGGCCTTTGTCTGTATCAAAGATGGAGATCTCCGCTGTTGGGGGGAGGAGTGGCCTTCCCTCCTCTGCTTCCTTTGAGAAGCAGTGAGAATGTTAGTTTTGTACTCATGCGGGAGTGTTGGTTCCTGGGTAGCCTATGTTCTGCTATCTGCAGGATGAAGATATCTGCTATTTGTCAGTTCTTGTTGGTGTTGAGTAAAATCTGCTCACCAGCTGCATCTGGCACCTTTGTCCCAAACTCTCTGGGTTGTAGGTATGGTGGCTATGGGTGCCAACACAGCCGCCACAGCCGCCGCAGCCATGGCTGCCAGAAAATGCTCACATCTGTCTCCTTACCTGGATTTTCCCTCTCTGGCCAAACTCTCTGTACTGTGATGCACACTTGGTGTGCCTAGGACTGTTCACTGGAACATTAGAACTGCTTTCTCTGCAAGAGCTTGTTTAGCCACCAGGTTCTCCTCTGCCATCTTCTTGAAATTCCTGAAGGTGTTTAAATGTTACTGGAATTGTTTTGGAATAAATATTTTTTACCTTGACTATCTTGAGAAAGAAGATTTGGTTTCTCAGCACTATAGGTAAGAACTTGAGTGAAAGAAACAAAAGGAAAAATGAGGAACAACTCAACACATACATTCAAAAGAAACAAAACAACCCAAGCAAAACCAAATTAACTCAGTACTCAAGAACCAGCAGGAAATTCAAAGGTTTATAAAAATAGCTATAATAGGGGCTGGGAAGATGGTTCAGTGGTAGAGTGCTTGCCTTGCATGCATGAGGTCCTGGGTTTGATTCCTCAGCACCACATAAGCAAAAAGAAAAAAGCCAGAAGTGGCACTATGGCTCAAGTGGTAGAGTGGTAGCCTTGAGCTGAAGAGCTGAGGGACAGCGCCCAGGCCCAGAGTTCAGGCCCCAAGACCGGACTCAAAAAAAATAGCTATGATAAGCTTATGAAAATCCTGACTACATTGGAGCCTACTGTGGTGAGTATAGTGGTTAAAGCTCAGACTGGACCGAAAGATCTGTACACAATGCCAGGAACCAGTTATTCTAAATTCCAGGAAGAATAACACCAAGTAGACTGAGCCCACGATCATACACAAGTAGGAAGCAAGATTAAATCTGAAAGTTAATCAGGATAATTTAGGGCTGGGGGCATGCCAAAGTCGTAAGAACATCCATTTAGAAGACACAAGACACTCAATTGAAATTCTAATATGGGTATTAAAGAAAAAAAACTATGACTTTAAATAATTGGAATAATTGCAAGATTTGAATATTGAGTGGAGAAAAATCCATGAGAGAGATAGAGTTTACCCATGTTGCAATGCTTTCTACTTATGTGATAATATTATGTGGTACTCCAGATAAGACAGAGTTACCTTGCAATGAGCATGGATGTGCATTTGGGTGAAAGAAATACTCTACTTACACAGGTGTAAATTAAATGCTTTTTGGGGGTAGATTTTAGTTCTTGAACTAAGAGCCTGGGTGATATCTCTGAGTCTTTTCTCTCAAGGCTATTACTCTACTACTTTGAGCCACAGTTCCAATTCTGATTTTCTGTTGGTTGTTTGGAGATAAGAGGCTCATGGACTTTCCTGCCCAGGATGGCTTCAAACCAAGATCGTCAGATCTCAGCCTCCTGAGTAACCAGGATCCCAGGCCTGAGCCATCCATGTTTTTTAATAATTTAGTAAATTGTACAGTTACAGAAGTTAAACTTTATCATTATAACTTTTATGATATATGTGTGTATATTTATATCAATGTATACATATAGAAATATTTTAATGTATTTTTGTATCTACAGTAGATTTATGAAATCATCCTTCATTACAAAATAACATGGAAACAAGTTTAATGAGGAGCAAAGCATAGGGAATAGTCACGTTTCTTGTTGAATGAAATATGAATTGTGAGAATCAGTTTGAGAAAACCATTTAACAAAATGGATAATGGCTATTAATTCCAATCCCTTTATTTGCCCATATTTTGCATCCTCACACATGAGTGTCAAAGTCAAACCACACATTTTTGCCTTTGTAGTTAAATCATGCTATAATTTAGGGGATAGGAGAAGTAATCAAATAAAGATTAAAATAATAGTAAGTGATGCTATGAGAGCTGAAAATTATTTTAAATATGATAGTAGCTAATTAAATTCCATATCTCTTATTTTTACTCTATTGTCATATCCCTCATGACCACATTAGGAAAGTACATAGAAGATTCTCACTAAATTATGTGTAAAATTATGAAAAGTGTATTAAAAGCATATGGGCACTTCGGGGCTAGGAAAGTGGCTCAGTGGTAGAGCTCTTGCCTTGCATGCAAGAGGCCCTGTGTTTGATTCCCCAGCACCACATAAGCAAAAAGAAGAAAGCTGGAAGTGGCGCTGTGGCTCCAATGGTAGATTGCTAGCCTTGAGCAGAAAAGCTGAGGGCCAGCGCCCAGGCCCAGAGTTCAGGCCCCTCGACTGGACAGAAAACAACAACAACAACAACAAAGAATATGGACACAATGTGGTTTTAGCTGATTCAGACCTGTAGGGGGTAGTGTGTTTTTGAGAACTTGAAAATCCTTTGGTGGAGATGAAGGAAGGGATGTGCTTATTCTGGAAAATTGGTTAGAGGGTTGCTCCCAGAAAAACAGTGGTGAATTCTTCCCAAAGGTTATAGTAAAATAATCTCACAGTCATGTTCTCTACTGCACTATTCACCATAGAGAACTTATGGAATCAGCCCAGACGCCCTTTAGCGGAGGGATGGTTGGAGAAAGTGTTGCACATATACATAATTGGATTGCACCCATCCATTATAAAGACCGTTACAGCATTTGCAAACAAATGGATAGATCTAAAATTATGTTAAGTAAACGACGTCAGAGCCAGACACACAAAGGACGCTTATTTGGAAGCCAGAATTTTATGCAACTTAAACAACAGTATTAATCAAAGCATGCTATTTGCAGAGGAGTATTTAAAAGGTGTAATTTCTTATAAAATTGAACTTTTAATCCAACAAAATGAATACCAGGAAATTATCACTTGGAAAATATGAGGGGAAGTCAAAGGGAAGGATTAAAGAGACTTACGGAGGTAGAGAGTGAAGCCATAATATTCAATGCAGATAGTATGAAACTAGGAAAAAATGAAAGTGGGGTGAGGTTTGGAAGGATGTGAGAAATTTATGTAAAGATCCATCATACTTAAAAACTAATTCATTGAATGGAAAACCCTTCGTACAACTATTTACTAAAAATATAATGAAAAACAATGGAGACATCTGATCTTAACCCATGAATCAATATGATAATTTCCTTCTCAGAAATTTTCTTTGCAGGTATTGTTCTCATAATAACAGAAAAGTGAACAACACAATGAATATCAATACATCACTTTGCCTATCCTAAATAGACACAATATAAAATCACAGTACAAATATTTGAATATATCACATGATACAATAACAAGTAGAAAATATCAAACTATGATTGTTTTTCCAAGTACTTTACCTTTGGTATCTAATTTAATCCTTACAATAATCCCATAAAGTAGAAATACTTCTATTTTTAATTCTAAGATGATGATATGTAAGTCTTCAGAGTTGTAATTACTAGTACAACATTGTACACACGGTAAGTGTTAGGCTGCGGTCCATTCCCACCATATCAAATAACCTCATTCTATTTTATAACTAAATACCAGCACTCAGTCTACTAATTCTAGGAAAATTTCCCAAAATTATTGTGCACACTCTAATAATATTTCACTTTATCTTTGTTAGAAAATAGGTAACTAAGCCGGACACTGGTGGATCACGCCTGTAATACTAGCTACTCAGGAGGCTGAGATCTGCGGATTGTGGTACAGAGCCAGCTCGGGCAGGACAGACGGTGAGACTCTTATCTCTAATAAACCACTAGTAAACTGGAAGTGGCACTGTGGTCCAAGTGGTAGAGACCAGGGACAACACCCAAGCCCAGAGGTCAAGCCCCATGACCAACAACAACAAAAAAAGAAAATAAGTAACTGTAATATGAAAACTCCAAGTTCATAATCAAGTTATACCTCCCTGGTGAAAGGAACTGCTAAACTATAACATTCTTGATTTCTGGCTCAAAATACTAGAAATCATATTTTATCCCTTCACTCAACACTGCACTGCCTGGGGACCACATCTCTGGTTAACTCAGTCTTACTGAAAGAATGACCTGCCCAATTCCTGATGGAAACAGACTGCAGGTCTTTTGGAGCAATCGTTTCCACATTGTAGCTCACCTAAATTGTTTACCATTAGAAGTATTTTGATTGCTTTTTATACCTAACATTTTGAGAGAAATATACTACTTTATAATGTTATTAAAGAAAAACTGATATAAAAATCACTTTTCACCCCAGATAAATATTTTACCTTTCATATACACAAAAATGCAGTCTGACATATTAATGTTAGGAATGAGAGGTTAAAAATCATAGGCACCAAGACCTAAGTATGAATTAAAGAATCTCCAACTTGTGAATACAATTGGTTTTAAAAGACATCAATACTACTGCATTTTTAAATTCCCTATGATAATGATAATGATTCCCTATGATAATGATAATGAAAATGATAAACTATTAACACTTAAAAATAACTCATTTTCTTGGGAGTAGGACACAAAACACAAGGTTAATTCTAGTCATTTAAAAAGACCTTTATTTATACTAAACATTCACTCATATCTATAAAGATTCTAAAACTAACTGAAGTACAGAGACACATAGGAACTAATTTAACTGCATCATGTACATTCAATGAACTGTTAATAGAAAACAAAGTTATACTAATAATTAGCTTACCCAATTCACTTACATTCTTTTATTCTATTACATTTATTTTCATAAAAACTGGGTTTTCATAAAATGATGCATAAAAAAGCGTATATGCTCACTTACATTTTCAGATCTTAACAATATTTATTTCAGAAAATTTAGCTCTATAGTTAATGAACTGAAATAATATTAAAATATTCAAAGAACTTTCAGAAATTGCAAGACTTTCTCTGGGATGTTATGTATATTGGAAACGATATTCAAAAAGCCTTATTTGTTAAAGTTGTCATAGTTACTCCCACAAAAGAGCCATTGGTAAAGATCCCTGTGCATGTACAAAACACCTTCAAATGCATACACAATCGGGACATGACACATCCTTTTTGTTTGTTCGTTTTTGGAAGGAATATCTAACAAGAATATCGACAATACTTATTTTGTCTATAAGATGGGATATTGAAACGTAATATGGGTTTGATTAAATCTTAGTGCGAATAGATATGGTCTTGCAAAGAAAGTGATTCTCTACAGAAATCCGGAAAGAGTTTATCCAACTTGTGTTTCACAGGAATAACCAGAGAGTAATACCTGCTTGGTCAAGTCGGTCCAAATCACTCCATGAGTGTATCTTAAAAGTATAACCAATTTAAGAGTTCAAATATGAATTTTGTACTGACAATCATCTTACAGCAATAACTTACTACCTAATTATGTCCGTAGCTTCTTACCTCACATACTATAAGAGCTGAAAGCGGTCTCTTTCTCTAACTTAATGCTGTAAATGCTTTGATTATGATGACTTTTTTAGTAGACAAATAATATGTACAGAAGGGTGGTTCCACTGAAATGACATGACAGAACACTGATAAATAACATTGCAACACAGTTAGCTCTTTTCAGCCTCACCATGTCCACATTGGCAAGCAACATTGCAACAGCACACACACACATATACATGTATACACATGTTCGCACATGTACATACACATATACATGCATGCTAAATTCAGGGTTTATTGTACAAAAAAGTTCAAATAAAATATTAGTGATTTGTACAAATGATAATATGCCTTATTACAAAATAATACATGAACCATCACCACCCATGTTACATTTTACCTGCCTCTCCAAATGTGACCACTTAATTTATTTTTAATAAATTGATTACCTTATTAATTCATTTGGTGCTAATACTAGGGCTTGAACTCAGGGCCTGGCTTTGTCCCAGAATTTATTTTTTGTTTCAGTTTTCTCAAGGCTAGCATTTTACTGCTTGTACCACAGCTCCATTTCTAGCTTTTTCTGGTTACATTCAAATCAGAATCTAATGGACTTTTTTTTTCTTGGTCTGCTTTCAAACCACAATCCTCAGATTTCATCTTTCTGATTAACTACTACTAAAGACATAAGCCATCAGTGTGGCTTCTACTTTTTCCTCTATAATTATCTAATGCACATACTTAAATAGTAATTTAAAACTGAGAGAATAGAAGCAAGATGTACAGTGATGATACTGTTCTGTCAGAAATTCAAGTTAGTAATGTAAATTATTCTTAAGACCATACACAAAAAATACCATATTATAGTGTAAGAGAACTCACTATTGAACATATGAGCCTTAAGAGCTTTCTAATAGATCCATTATTTATTGTTACCCAACATTAGAAAAATGTATGAGGCATTGGTAAAATAGAAGTCCTTTGTATGACTACATACATTCCTTGTTTTTTTTTAAAGACACGTGCTTTCATCTAAAAAGTAGGCCTGTCTATTGTCTTCATGTGATTTCAATAATTGAAAGTGCTTAGTGAGAAGGTCAAAATGTATTAGTAGTCCTTAACTATCAATTCTCATTTTTCTTCTTGGAGAATATAATGATCAAATCAATAATTCAGAATCAGAAATCAATAGTTCAGAATCATGTTTCCAATGCAAGTGGATCACCAGTAAGAAATCCTCAATAACAATTTTCACAAAGTTTTGTCACAGATACAATCTCCCTGCCTTCTCTAGCTACTTTACTACCTTTCTATTTCTTCATTATATAGGAAAAGTGTGATTCACCTGATTTCAGTCAGATCTGTTGCTAGAATTATCAAGGAATTAGTTTATTGTCTGTAATTTGGTCAAAGTTATGTCTCTTTATGTAGGCTACTATAAATGTATTTACTAATTTCAAGTAAATACATGAATTCTATTCCCATCTTTTTTAAAAAATAAAATTTTGTTTGCTCTATAAATTGATCAGAGGCATGGATTTTGTCGCTAGCTAGGTCATTGCACATCATCTGTCTCTCTCTCTCCCTTTCTTGGTTCTCATAGATAATATGATTGCTCCATAATTATCCTGATTTATTTTGCTTTCATATTTTAGGTTGCATCATTTCAGTTTTTGCTCTGCCATTTCCCAAATCATTTATATAGAAGGCGTTATTTCCTAATTTCTCATTCCTAGAATAAGCTGCACATGAAGAGATCACTGGTCCTCATTTTCAGTGTGTACATTTGAGTACGGAGGAACATCTTTCCGCTGCTCTCCATCAATTCCCTACTTTCCAGTTAGAATAATTTCGAATAGTAAAATTGGAAAAAGAGAAAATAAATCATGGTGAATAAACAGTTGCAGAAAAATCCTTGGATATTTCTGTCCAGATCAACCAATGTGAACTATTAGGAAAATACATGGACACCTCATTCCCACTGGCACTCAAAGTTTCTGGTTAGGCAATTTTTAGGAATATGAAGAACAAGATGAAAAAATAACGAATGACATCAATTGCAAGAAAAAATGGAGAAGGATCCAAGCAAATTTCTTCAATGGGCTGCCAAAAATATTCGGCTTACTACAGTGCGGAGACTTCTTTCCCAAAAGGCCACTCATGTGAATAGTAGGGATGACGATGAGTATACCCCTCTTCATCGAGAAGCGTACAGTGGACAATTAGACATTGTCAGTGAGTTGGTATCTCAAGCGGCACATGCAATAACTGTAGATGACTGGACACCGCTGCACAGTGCATATACGTGGAATAATACCAGAGTGACTTCTTTATTACTTCATCATGATCCAAATACCAATGCCCAACTAAAGGCCTCTTGTCCCCCTTACATCTTGCTGCTGAGAATTGAGCTAGCAAAGATACGCTGGATCTCCTTCTGTTGAACCATTATATAAAACCAGGCCTGGAAAACAACATAGAAAAACTTGCACTTGATATTGCCAAAAGGATAAGTAGGTATCACTACTTCTATGAAGTTGTGGAAGGCTGTACAAATTGTTCACCTGTGTCCTAATGGTCGGGTTAAGTTTCTTAATTTTCAAAAATGCAAGTCGATCTTTTGTGTCCCTACAAAATATTTACACAATCCAAATAAGAGCAATATATTTTATTTTGGTCTGTCATGGGGCTTGAACTCTGGGCCTGGGAGCTATCTCTGTGCTCTTCAGCTCAAGATGAGAGCTCTACTACTTGAGCCTCAGCTCCACTTCCAGTTTTCTAGTGGTTTATTGGAGATAAGAGTACCACAGACTTTCCTTCCCAGGCTGCCTTGGAACCATGATCTCAGATCTCAGCCTCTTGTGTAGCTAGCATTATAGGCATAAGCCACATGTGCCCGGCAACACCAATATTTTACTGTAAAAATTCATGGATTCTGCAGAATTCTTCCAAGTGAATTGCCTGCATTGGATGTCAAAATGTATTCAATAGTTTTTGTATACATGTATAATGATTTCTTCAGAGTTTGTGAATTTTTTAATCAGAAACAATTTTAACTTACCTGTTGAAATGAGTAGTACAGAAACTAAAATATTTCTGGTGCTTGTCTGAAAAAGTATATTTGACAATATCCTATATTCTATGTTTGCATAATGTTCATAATTTATTTTATTTTCTCCTAAATATACTTTGAATTCTACATTATTTTATAATATTTAGGTTCATTAATGTGTCCTTTATGATTACATTCCATATAGAAACAGTTTGATTCCTTTTTTTCTAGGTCTTAATATTATTTTCTTTAGGATAAAATGACAATGTTGTCTAATTTGAAAAGTTTTGTAAAGTTTATGCTATGTAAACGCCTTCCTGAGGTGAATATTTAATACACTGATGTCAAACTAAATTTAATTATATGAAGTACGTGTATTGTTACAGTTGTAATTTTGTAATCAACTTTTTAATAACTGTTTTTCATTTCTTGCATCTGAAGAATGAAACATATGGAATACTTCTCAAATTTTCATATTATGCTTGTGCAAGTGCCATGTTAATCTCTGCATTGTAATTTGAGTATTCGTGCTGCTGAAGCATGTAGTATCCTCTAAATTTAAGTAGTTAATGATGCAATCTTTATACAAGCCTATATCTATGGGTGCCTACTTGTAACAAGGAAACCGTATTGTTCCGAACAATGCTATCGATCTTATTTCCATAAAATTCTGTGAATAGTAGAAAAATTATATTGATCGATCAATTGCTCACATTTGCAATTTTTTTTGTCAATGACTATCTTAAGTCTTTTTATTTGGAATTTGATCGTACTCTCAATTATTTATAGATAGGTCCAAAGGTGATGGCTTTTTCAAGTAATAATTTATCCAACTGTGTTAGCTATGTGGACATAATGGATTCAAAGTAAGCATTGCTTAAGAGCTACTTCTAAACTTCTTCAGCTGATATTTTCCCAAATGAGGTGTTACTGGCACAAATGTCTACCTGAGCCTTCACCCTTCTTCCATGTGGGAACAGATCAACCAGAATATCTTACCCTGACAGCATAGATTGTCTTACTAGAACAAAACTAATCTTGGTTACAAGGGATCATAGAGAGATGAACAGTTCAAACAGAACTGTTCAGACTAGAAGGTATTTTATCAAAATATAATTGTTTATTATACCTTCCATTTCAAAAGTAGCTAAAGCCAAGAAGGTGAAAAAATTGTTCATATGCATGATTACTTAATGTCCTGGCCTGTCTACTATCCAACCAGGCAGGAACTTACACTACTGCCTTTTTATCACCAAATATTTTCATAGTTGCAGGAGAAGTTCATATGTTTCTCCTCGTTATTAGGCATTAAATTGATAATGTTTTAATCACAGTGTTTCCTCTTGCCTCCATGCTGTAAATATAAAAATGGTAAAGCTTTAGGTCTAACTCTATCAAACACTAAGGTAGAGATAATGGAATAATACTTTAAAACAGAGTTGCGTTTGATACAGTAACTACAACAGAACAATGCAAACCTGTGCCTTTTAATTATATTATATATAGTTACATATTTTATATTTATATGTGCTGATTTTATATTTCACACAGTAAAACTTACTAGAATTAGTTGATAATTTGACAAATAAATTTATATTTATTTATTCCAATAAATAGAATTGGAATATAAATAATTAGGTTTAAAATATATATTAGAATATAAAAAGTATCAATGCAATGTCTATAGTATAAACTTGTGATACATCCTAACTGTTCTTGGTCTTCTGAATCCACATGGTAAAAAAACAATGTTTTCCTCTAATCTATAATGTATTTTACTCTGCTGCTCTGTCTATTGTTTTAACTCTCTTGTCCCAAACTGTTTTTCTCCATATTTCAGAAGCATTCCTATTGATTATACCCAAATTTTGCTGAGATATCTAAAAAAAACATTATTCTTCTGCAGTCCCCATGGGTCCTAGGATCCCAGGTCCCAGTTACCTGCATCATCAGATAACAGGGGCAAGACTTCTCACCAAGGCCCATGCAACATTTCAGCACATAGTAATTGAAGACCAATCTCAATTTCTCATTTCCTATATTTCAGGGCCCCAATTACTTGAGATGCAGGAATTAGCAGTAAGCAAGTGTGGAATGCAAGGCAACTTAAAATGAAGAATGAAATAACAAAATTTGAGAGAAAGTACTGTAATTAAAACATTCAACTTATAGATGACCAGCCCATATGAGTGAACAATTTCACAAAGTGTCATAAGATTATTTTTAATACCCCTCCCCTATAATTAATGAAAGATTTTATTCCAACATAAGTGGGCCAAAAAATGGTTCCTTGAAGGATAGATCCATAATTGGTCTACTAAAGCCCAGAAAACTTGACTTAGAGGTCAAATGTAATTCAGAAAAATATTTGAAGCACTAAGGAGTGCTTCAAAACACTGGGAGTTCAGTACAACATGGTTCTGTTGTATAAAAATGTCACTCTCAAACCAATGATAATCTACATTTAATCTTCTGAAAGTGTATTCCTTTTCAAATAAACTTTTTAAAATCACATTCGTCAAAATGACATTTTACAAGTTGATGATACTTAGAGACATTACAAGTTTTTTAAGTGTAGGGAGCAAGTTACAATAGAGTTGAATTATTTACACAGCACTAATGCCAAACACGTTCAACCATTCATTAAAGTGTAGAAATAGTACCACCCACAATTTGTGTTTTTCAGTAAGGGCCTTCCAGAAATGTGTTAAATAGGTTAGCCTCCTAAATTTCAAACCCAAACCTGAGCTAATAAATTTCATCATTTAATAAGGTACACTTTAAAAAGTCACAAATAGTTGCCTTATCATATGTTATTTTATTTTTTCCCTCTGTCTAACATAGTAAGAAATATGACTTTAAGTCTTGAATATGGGTATTCATCAGAGATATGACAAACATAATATCTGTCTTCTATTTTTATCATATTCCTCTTTTGGAATAAATTTTAATTTTCTTCTTTTTCAAAACTTATAGGCAGTAGAAAATATTATTCCATGTAAAATAAAATAATCACACCATTGTACAAAGCCATTTATAAAAATTCGTAGTTAGGTATACATTCTAAGCCATTTTTTTAACTTTCTTTTTGACTAAAGATTAATCTTCCAAATGGATGAGAATAAAATCTTGTTTAGGTGCTTCACCTCTCCAGTCTCCAGCAAACTTTTGCTGCAGATAAATCAATTATGGAAATATAAGCTGACATCAGTTCAAGAATATGCAGGATTTAATGTCCATGGAATGCATATAAACCATTCAAAGTATTAATAGACAGTTTAACACTGACTATCAGGAAGTTGAAACCATAGTGGAATTATAGTAAAGACATAGAATGAATGAAAAATGAACAAGGGGCAAGTACAGCTAGAATATTCAATGTACACATATGATAAAGGAAGTGGTAAATTGGAAATTGGTAATTGGAAATTGGTAAATTGGAAAGGGTTGGTTGAGAATGATAGAAAGAATGACTCCTATCTAGGAGCATTGGACAATTAGATGGATATATTTAATTGTAAAACAATTGCACAACCTTTTAAAATTCAGTTAAAAAACACAAGAAACACAAAACAGAAAAATTACAACCAAACAGCAATCTCCAGAGAGTATGAATATGACCTTTCAAAATTTTAATCTATTAATGAAGGGCAGTCTTGGGAAAAGCAAACAAAACTGTTCAAAGAGGGAAGTTTGGGATAGGGGAGAATTTTGAACAGAATTAAATAGATTGTCTAAGGTTATAAATCACCTACATCTGCTGCAAATAGTATCTTTCTTCTACGAGATTTCTGTCTGAACTGGATAATCCAATCCTGTGACACACTTGGTAGCTTGTGAGGTTAGAGTGGAAGAAACAAGATCATGAACCCATTACTCCACTGGAGAGAAAACAATACTCTATATTTTCTCTAATCTCTCTTCACTACTCTTTCTTCATACTTTTAAGTCAATTGATTTTGAATTACATTTTTCCTTCTTTCTTCTGGCAAAATAATTCATTACATATTATTTGCCATTTTCTTCTTTCATGATGTTTAATTGGCCAAGTGAGTCCATTAAATATCCCTCTTGCATTTGGTTGCTATGAAACAACATTTATGTTAATGAGGAGAAATCTAATGTAAAACTTTGTCTCCAGAATACAGACCTAGAAGCTGTGATCACAAATATTTGGCTATTTTTTTCTTTTACCTTAAAAGACTTCTTGTGTCTAAAGTGCCCACAAAAATAAGTACTCCATCACTTGTTGGTTCAATCAGAATTGTCTAAGTTCAAAGATATATTTTCCTAACAAGATGCTGATAGGAAACAAAAAATACTGCACTTTTATCTTCTCTCTTAAGATTCTCCTTAGATACCATATCAGTAACAGTGAAGTTATTCTAGGCAAAATTATTTCAACAGATTATTTTTCTCTTGGTCTTGCATTTGTTCACCAAGATTTATGGAGGAGAATAGAGTTGAATGACCCATACCTTGGAAGACAGTGTCTGTTACAAAAGGACAATGCTTCTATGTCCTACTTCTATGTCCTCCTCTTAGCTGTTGCCGGAGTTCCAATTAATCACAGCTTCTTGGCTTCATGTCTAGTGAAGCTGAAGGACTATATGGGCTCCACCACTGTTAAATCTTCATTATTTCTCTTTTAAAACTCTTTAAGTTGCCTCTTTTGGACGTGGAATTTATTTTCATGTCTTCATTCAATCAGTTCTGCACTGTAGTGAGCCAAATAGGCTCTGTAAACTCACTTTAGGGAGTAAAAATTCTAACAATTTATATCAAAAAGTTTTGGCCTCCCTTCACTGCTGAATACAATATGCTTAACTAAGTCTTCTAAGAAAACTTTTTTTTATTAACTTTTCCTTTTGCTCAATTCTTTTCTGAACTTTTTGGCATATGTAATAACAGAAGTCTTCACTATCTCATATTAATAAGGATATTACTTTTGTGAGCCACTTAGAAATGTGAAATCATTGGTTTGAAGTATCCGATCAGATTTTTTTCTGTGTTTCACTGCTTCACATCCAAAGACATTGTGGAAAGTGTTACAAACAAAAATGTGTAATCCCAACACCTTCTTTCATTGTGAAGGTCACTTTCTCCCTAAATATTTTGACACAAATTATCTTTTTCAGAGAATTACTCTTTGGTAATTAAAGGTAAATTCACAAATTTTGATGCCTTATTTTTTTTAAGAACTTTGAATTTAAATTTCAATACAACTTTGTTTCAAACAGTGAAAATATATTTCCTGGGTAAGGACAATTCCAAGGGACCCTACAGGATTTACAGGTTTGTTTGTTTAGTGTGAAAAAGAGCCATCTTCATTCACATTGCTCCCTCTCTACTAAGTCTCCTTGGATTTCTTTGCATGAAAAGACTATTCTTCCAGGCAATTTCAATTTTCGTAATAGGCTAAGTTGTTAAAATTTTGAACAATTAAAATTTACCTGTCATAACATTAAAACTTTTGAAAATCCTTTATCAGAACCACGAATTCACCAATCCTAATTCCACCATTACCATCAAAAAGTTAACATGCTATTTTCATGATATAGTATCCCGGCAGCTATTATATTCCATTGGCTTTGTTATGTATATAAATAACCATATTAGCTGATGCTAAGCACAATTAATTCCAAGATATGGAACCAGATTTTTTCATTTGTGGTTGTTGTTTTTGATGAACTATGTGATTTCGGTTTTCTTTGGGTTTTCCCCCTATGGTTTATCCTTCCGGTATATCATTTTGTATTGTATATACATTTACCTTGATTAGTGAAGGGAAGAGGAAAAGCATAATGGTGAGACAAAGGACAAAAGGGAAACCAATGCAATAGCAATACTCACAAGACAATATATTGGAAATGTACATTACAACTTGTGAGGGATGAAGGGGTGAAGGAAAACTGTGAGAAAAATGAGAGAAGGTTAACAAATTTGAAAAGTTATTTAATACCTTACAATTACTGTATCCCCACTGTACATCACTTTGATAATAAAATTGAAAAACAAACTGCATAAAATATAATTTCACTGTATTGGCACAGGAAATAATATTCTTTATGTAGTAATCTTTTAAAAATCAGTACTATTTGGCATCTAATTTGAATTAATTACCCCTTTTTATCAGAGGGTCATCAACTTGAATGTTATTCAACTAGACAATATTTTCACAATATACTTGCCAATTTTTTCAAAAAAGTATAAATTTAGTACTTTCTCATTCTAAAACAGAAAACTGTTTAATGCTATGGAAACCCATAACTTTTAAAAGTAAGTAGTTAATAGGACAGAATATATGTGTTCTTCAAAATTCCTATGACTAAGAACTACTCAATTTTAAATTCTAAACATTCCTGAGAGATTCCAAACAGTACCTGTTTGCATGTTATATAATTCTGCAATAGATTTAGTTTCCAATGGGGTCTTACAGACTGAGAAGTCAACAGAAAAATAGCCACATTCTGGTAGAGGATAAAACTATGAAGTATGTGTAATAATTAATTCTTCAAGAGTAAGCTATTGTTTATCAGCGTAAGCTATTTTTTCTATGACCATCAATCCCAAGATTTATGCCATAAAGTCATCCTAGCCCAACAGTTTCCAACTTTTAAGGGGCACCTTAAAATTCCTTAATTCACATCATGAATACCTTATCTCTATTTTGAAAAAATGCTACACCTCTGCTAATGTGACGCCCTCCTTGTTCTGAAAAGAACACCACAATACATTCAGCTGCATCATTTTTCCTCCACTGGTATTCTTGAGATCAGAACACTTGCAAATATTATTTATATTTATATTTTTTTAACTATCATAGATATTCAGGATGCTAAGATAAAAAAAATTATGGTTCAAAGCCCACCCAGGCAGGAAGGTTTCTTAGAATCTTATCTCCAAAAAAATTCTCCACAAAAGCCAGACTCAAGTGGCACTGAGGTTGAAGTGGTAGAGCACGAGACTTGAGCATCAACAGGCTCAGAGATACTGTCCAGGCCAAGAGTTCAAGCTCTAGGATGAGCCAATAAAACAAAAACAAAATTGAAAACAAACCCCAAACCTAGCATTTTTCTCCATGTATACAGAGGTACGTGAATAAGGAAATGACTTCCTGTTTTACAAATAGGTAGAAGAAAGAAGATGTCACACAATTACTCTCTTCAAACCATATTAAACCAAACCCTTAAAAAATTGGTTTTTCTAAATGTATAAATTAATGTCATCCATTTTTGGCAACTCTGTTTAGATTATTCACATTAACACAGTATACATGAACTGTGGGAATTATCTATTAACTATGTTCTAATTATAACTCTCTTGAAAGAATATCTAGACAAATAGAATGCCAGAATCATTTGTGAAATTAACAATTAATCCCTCTACTTAAAAAGAATTTTGTAGTATACTATAGAATATGAAATTACAAACAAAACCAAAAAATATATTTTAAATCTAAATTCTAATTTAACAAGGTCTACAAAGTCCTACATTAGACGATCTTTGCTATTTCTCCAGATTTAAGCTTTTGTAATCCTTCAACATTAATTTGGAATCCAACAGAATGAGGCTTACTTACTTTTGCAAATTTTTGGATGGGAATCATGATCTATTTTTCATCTGTAATGATGAGAGCATTTAAAACACAAGTGTGGATATATATTAGTTGCATTCAATAGGAAACTTGACTTCTCAAAACATAATGACAAAATTAGCCCAAACTTCCAACTGTGTATTCCTTTTTTGTTGTTTGGTTTGTTTTAATGAGACAAAATTATTCTACCTGGTCCAGGTAGAATAATTGAGTGCTACAATTCCAAGCTTGTAGCACTTTGCCCTGCCATAGTTTGTTTATTTAATCTAGAAACAGACTAGCAGTTCTGAACTTCTCCTATGATCTTATCCACTAGACTGAATGCTCAGACTGTTTATGTACTATTTTCAAAGATGTTTTAACATTTGACACAGGATATGAACATTTTCAGATGCACCTGCAGGGTTCCCTGATTCATTCCACCATGGATCCTATAATAATAATGATTACTTGACTCTCTTACTATCTCTGGTCCCTACCTATGTAATATTATCAACTTCTGGGGGAAAGTTCACTTGAAGGCTTTCTAATATTTAAAACTATCATTTGATTCTAATCTTACTCAGGACTTATTTTCTATTGTTTTCTAACTTTTATACATATTCTGAGAGTTGTTTCATTTGTGTCTTTTTGTGTGCACCTATATGTGCCTCTGTGTGTATGTGTATGTTCGTATGTATGTATGCAAAAACCTAAAGCTGTTATTCAGCAATGTTGCTCCTGACTGGTATTCCAGCTTTTGCCTGATTAATTATAGGTAGTGTCTCAAAGCCCATACTGTCCAAGTTGGATGCAAATTGAACTTCCCAGACTCCTTTACATTCTGAGGTTTTATTTTTCCAGGAGTATCAACTTTTAAACTTCAAACACTTTTGGGAGTGTAAAGTCTAACCTGTAGCCCAGATTTTTAACTCAAGAATTCATATAAAGATAGATGAACATATACATTACATATCCTGAGTGTACGCTGTTAGAAATGTGATCATAAACCAAGTTGTTGTGAAATCTGAGGATTTGGGTTTAAAGCCAGCACGGGTAGGAAAGTCCTGCAGGCTCTTTTCTCCAATAATTACTAGAAAATTGGAAGTGGCACTGTGGCTCGAGTGGAAGAGCCCTAGCCTTGAGCTGCATTTCAGAGGGACAGCAACCTGTCCTATATTTCAAGTGCCACAAACAACAAAAACAACAACAAAAAGAATATAAGAAAAGGAAAGAAAAAGAAACGTGATCTTAGCCACCAGGTTCATTGCTAGTATAATTCCTTTTCTCTCATGATGGATTCTTTTTTCCAGTTATGTGTCTACTCTCATATATCTGACTTGCATTGGAAACAGAATCATTCTTCCATTCTCCTTTTTGCACATTTACGTGATTAGCAAGCGTGATTTAGAAAGGCAGTGGCCTCATACTTCATGTTCCACTTAGGAGTAATGCTTTCTCTATATCACTCCCATAAATCTACATATTGGATTTGGCTTTATTTTTTCAATATGTTCTGATTTGTTGAGTCTTCTATATTTTATTGAACACTTATACATAAATACAGAAATTCTTTTTCTCCTATAATTGCTATTGTTTGTCTTACTCTTAACTTATGTACACTTGGGAAATTAATGCACAGCACATAGACTCACAAAAATGATCTGAGAACCTTCTTCCTATTTAAAATTCACCTTAATTTACAGAGCACATAGGAAGTTTGAACAAAATGTTCTCATGGATAATGTATTTATAAGCAATTTAAATTTCATTTCTGTTTACTAAGTTGTCTCTGAAACACGTGTTACCTCATGGCCAAAAGTATCCTTGTGCTATTTCAATGAAGCCAGAAAACATTCATTTTTTTCTGGAGCAGCACCATAGATTGTTACTGGAAGAAAGTGGAAGTAACTGTTACTGGATGTGGAAACTGATCCTAGGAGAGGAATTGAACATAGAGAAATGACAAAGTTCAAGTTAACTATTGCTTTCTTTTTTACTGTATAAGAAAAGGATCCTAGGCTGGAAGGAAACTCTGTCCCTGACTTTTGTGAGTGTGTCCTTTACTCATATAAAACTTGTATGTGAACTTCTGGTTGAGAGTATTACAAAAGGAAACAATGTGTCATTTGAAGCCCAGTATAGAACAAAAGGAAGTCACTTTACTTTAAAAATGTTCTACTGCAAAGAAGCAAAGATATGGAAGTTTTAAAGTGTCTTATGGATGGATGTTTCACTCCTGAGATGATTCTCTTGTTGCAGGAATCAGTTATCAATTCCTTTAGTCTGGTCCTGAGTTTTCCATAGCAATAAGGATTCCAAAAAAGCAGGATCCAGTGAGTATGATCAGAAAAAGCAGCCTATTTTCAGACCACCACTATTTTAAGGAGAGTCCCAAAGAAATACCCAGGGTTTGTTTTGTTTCCTTGTTTATTTAGTTTGTGCTGGTTCTGGGGCTTGAACTTAGAGACTGGCCCCTGTCCCTAACCAGTTGTCTTTCTTTCCCACCTGGCCCAAAGCTAGTACTCCGCTGCATGAGCCAAACCTCCACTTCTGGCTTTTTTGGTGTTTAATTACAGATAAGGGTTGACAGACTCTCTTGCCTTAGTTGGCTTTGAACTAAGACAGTAAGAAAGCTAAGTGACATCAACTGTATGTACTTCTTTTTGAACCAAGAAATATTAGATGAAGTTTATTATAAAGTTACTATTTGGCAATTTTTAAAGAAGAGAATATGTTTAGCAAAGAAGCCATAAAAAATAACTCAGCAAAAGTAGGTGCACTACTAAATCATTTGGGAAGATTACTATTGACTTCATCATTCCTTTGAGGGAAACTTAAAGCCATATTTGTAATTTTTTGTTGGTTGTGATTATTGAATATTGATCCTGGGCCTTGTCTCTCAGCTCTTCAGCACAAATTGAGCACTCTACCACTTTAGCTACAGCACCACTTCCGAGTTTCTGGAGTTAATTGAAGGTAAGTGTTTCATGGACTTTCCTGACCAAGCTGGCTTTGAACCACAATCCTCTGGTCTCAACCTCCTGAGTAGCTAGGATTACAGACACGAGCCATCAACACCCGGCTCATATTTGCATTTATGTTCACTTAATGTCACTATGTAGACAAAGAATGGAAATCTGAACCAAATGATGTGACATTGAAGCTTGTCAGAATGATTGAGTTAGCAATAAATATGTCCTCCTTTCCCATTTTGTTACATTAATGACCCATGAGCTATGGGACTCTTACATTAGCATCCTCTTCCATCTTTGTAAGTGTATTTAGTATCAGAAAATGTTCACAGAGAAATATAGAAAGACAGATTTTTAGAAAGCAAAGGAGATCAGGTATGAAAGAACAGCATAGGAGATACATTTATCACACAGAGATTAAGAACTAGCCTAGGAGATTTTGAATGCTAAAGGCAATGAGGAATAAGCCTAGTTGATAACTAGTTCTTCAATATCCAAAAATGGTTTCCTAGAAGGGTTTCTGCTATACCTTAGTTACTATCATTTTTTCTTTCCATCAGCAGTTATTCCTTCTCTTCTGTCACAACTGTTAATTAGCCTCTGCCCTTTTGGTGTGATGACTTGCCAAAAGAGTTTCCAAATCTCACTTAGACTGTTGTTCTTGTTGTTGCTGTTGTTGTTTTGGCAGTCCTGGAGCTAAAACTCGGTGCTTTTTTCCCCCTCAAGTCTAACCATCCACCATTTGAGGCACAGGACCACTTCCAGTGATTCCTTTTCAATTTATGTGGTACTGAGGAATTGAACCCAGCGTTTCATGCATGCTAGGCAATCACCATACCATGAAGCCACATTCCCAGAACCCTAAATGACTTTCTTAAGATGGCATTACATTTTCATTATGTAACTATGTATCATAATTTTAACAAGAAATTTTTGCTAGAAAAGAGCATTGAACACAGTACTGAGTCCAGTAAGGCTAGTTGGACAATGGATTATTGTCACAGTGTAGCGAGGGCACAGAGGGAATTACCTCATGGAGCTGGTACAACAGAGTGAGCATGACAGAGCCTTTGCCACAGTCTACCTCCAGAATGAGAGGGCCACCTTGGTTCCAACCATATGGGGATGCTCGGCCACCTCCTCCAGCACCCATTGAATCAGTTCCTGAGAGAGAAAGAGAAAGAAAGAAGGTCAGAATTACACTTAAGCCAGGTGCCGGTGGCTCAGGCCTATAATCCTAAGTACAATGGAGGCTGAGATATGAAGATCGTGGTTTATAGCCAGCCCAGCAGGAACACTTGTGAAACTCTTTTCTCCAAAAAACACCAGAAAACTGGAAGTGGTGCTGTGACGCAAGTGGTAGAGTGCTAGCTTTGAGCTGAGGAGCTCGGGGAGCTGCCCCAGGCCCAAAGTTCAAGCCCCATGACTGAAAAGAAGTGGACTTCCCAACACAAGAAGTGGACTGAATAGCACCCATTGTCCTAAGGAGCATGGCAGAGAAGTCAGGCCGAGCTTCCTGTCAGCTAGGAGTCATTAGTAGGTCACCTGGATTCTCTGTGCCTCAGTTTCCCCAGCTTCAAAAGTGAACAAAATGAAGGATCCCATTACTCATGGGGATAGGGTAATAAAGAAAGAGATCCATGTTTTGTTTCATAATCCTATACCTGTTTCACCATTAATAACACACACCATCTGAGATCATTCTGGGACTTTTCCTATCATATGGTCACAGAATTGCCAAGAACAGGATCAGATGGCCCCTCCCTCTGTGCCTGTCTCTGCTGCAGAGATCCCTCTATATTAATCCCTTGTTTCCTTAACTGTACCAGGAGGAGATTGAAGTCCAATGGTTGAGGCCCAACCCAGAGCTTCACCTCTGGTCAAGAATCGGCTGCCGTGGACTGAGTTTGGGACAATCCATCTAAACTAATGACTGAGCGTGGTGCTACATGTCTACCTTCCCAACTACAGTAGACCGGGCCTGGTGGCTCATGCCTGTCACAGATAGGAGGACCATGATCCAGCCCAGCCTGAGCATATGTTAATTCTCCATCTCAGAAAAGCCCAAGACAGAAACGCTTGACTCGCATTGTAGAAGACCTGACTGGCAAGCCTAAGGTCTTTAGGTTTAACCTTAATATACCAAAAAGAACCAGAGTGCCAGTGTCAGAGGCTCATGCCTATAATCCTAGGTACTCAGGAGGCTGAGATCTGAAGATCACAGCTCAAGATTTAAGATAGGGTTGGCCTCGCCCATCAGACGTCATGATGAGAAGACCCAGAGTCTGACCTATGCTGTTGCGCTCCATACTAGCAGAACTCGTATCCTTACTAAGTGTTGGTCATGCTCTCTGTCCCCCTGGGAAGCCATCCCCTGCAGACCACACTCCCAGGTCCTCCAAATCTCCCATTGCCACCAATTAGGCTCAAGGGAGTACCCAGCTCCATTGCACACAGATCACTTGTTCTTGTAATTTAACAGTGCTGTGTCCCCTTCAAGCCTCACACCTTTCCAGGCCCCCAGACCTCAGCTGTGAAGCCCATACATGCCTCAAAGATAGCAGGTAGAAGTTACCAAAGCATTCTTCCTCCTTGTTACAACCCAATTCTACACACACACACACACACACACACACACACACACACACACACACACACACACACACACATCCAGAACGGTGACAGAAGACTCATCCATGCAGCACCTGCAATTTGCCAACTGATCACTCCCCTGAGCACAGTAAGGTTGTACAAGGAAAAAGATTATCTCTCTCTCTCTGTCTCTGTATGTCTCTCTCTATGTGTCTCTCTGTCTCTCTGTCTTCATGTGAAAGGTTGACCGAACACAGAACACAAGGGCTCACACAGCAAGGGTGTCTATCTTCTGCATCCAACACCTCCCATCCCCAGAAAGAAAGAAAAATACCCCAGAAGGCAGGTGTAGACATGCTCCTCCCCAACTCTGACTAAAGCCACCGGGTATTCACCAGGGAGAGGAAGGGTGCAAATGTGCGGCAGTGTGGCTCCCACTTCTCCAGGCCAGGGGATTTCCGGCGCCCACTCCTCACTCAACCATATATCTCCCGGTTTCCTGGGACACTAGCCGCTGGGGATGGGGGTGAGATCCTCGGGCCAACACCCACCCCCACCCCTGGGGCACATTTGTGGCAGGGCGGGGGCCAGACTGTGGGGCACAGGGGAGGCGCGGGTCCGGGTCAGAGAGGAGGGGATATGGGGTGCAAGGTGCAGGGATGTGTGGCAGCCACTCACATGTGTTGCTGGCAGAAGCTGTTGGCAGCTGCTACAGGTGGGGCAAGCAGCAATGGCAGAGGCATGACACACACTCAGGCCCTGAGCAGAGGACAGGGGAGCCAGGACCAGGTCAAGGCCGCAAGCTGGCTCGTGGCACACCATTGCACCATTGCCTGAGGAAACCATGGGTCTGAGCCCACAGCACCAGGTTTGAAATGCTGCTCCATGGGGAAGGGGGGAGGGGGCCAGGGCTCAGGCAGGCACACGATGGGCCTGAGGAAGGCCTTTCCTCCTAGGCCTCGAGTATCTTGCTCACCACTCAGCCACCTCTACCTTCCTCAACTGCTGGTAGTGGTGTCAACAAACAGAGGGAATCATGGTGCTACTGGTCTAAATGGAATGTGGGCGTGGCCACCATTCTTGTATCCTATTGGTCAGAAAGCACCATGAAACAATGGGGGTGTGGCTGGAATCCTGTGATGCAGACAGAATGGGCGGAGTCAAAATGACGCAGCCCATTTCCCTGGGAACTCTGTCCATGCCAGTTGGGGACAAGAGGGTGACCTGCTTTAGCCGGATGGCTGCACAGATTGTTGTCTATGTCTGTTTGTTCCCAGACCTTGAACTCAGGATCTGGGCACAATCTGTGAGTTGCTTTTGATCAAAGCTAGCTCTCTACCACTGGAGCCACATGGCATTACTTCTGGCTTTGTTGGCACTAATTCAACAGGAGTCTCAAGGGCTTTCCTGTCTAGGGTGACTTTGACCATGATCCTCCTTTCACAACCTTTTATGTTTTAAGGAGGACTGCTGGGGGCCACTGATGCCTGGCTAATCATTGGTTTTGCTGATGTTCTTTGACAGACCTGTGAGTTCCCTATCCTCAGGTTGAAGTGGTAGGAGCTGGAGCCCACAGTTTGAATCCTGGTCCTACCACCAACAAATGGCAGGAGATCCTATGAAACTCATTCCTATTCATATGACTACCAAAGGAATGTGATGTATATCATGATTAAATGGGCAGTACTTGAATGATTTGAGGATAAAACTATACACAATTATATTATAGGACACTGGTCGATATTAATTAATAATTTATGAAGCATTTTAACAATCACATTCATTAAATGGAGGCCAAATGAAATACCTACGAATTGGGCATCAGATAGCATGGAGATGCTATTTTTTTTTCTGCCAGGACTGGAATTTCAACTGATGGCCTAGGGATCCCTGCTGTTGCACTGTGTAGAAAGGGGAAGCTAGCCTCCTTGAATTCAAGAAATTCAAAGTCTGTTCCTTAGGCCTGAAATCGATGCTCACCACTAGAAAACATCCTATTTGTGTACATTTTAAATATATGATTTATATTTATATGCATATGTTGATTCTATATTGCATTCAGTGTAGTTTTTTATTTTATTTTTTTTGTTTTATTCATGTATTGACTTCTCATTTTATTGACTATTATGACTCATAGAACAGTGATTACATTGATTACATAGGATATAGGTTTGCATATGTATGGCACGTCCTTCCTGACACCCAGGACTTTCACAGAAAAGGAAACGTGTCAGCATCAACTTATTAATACAAGATTCATTTTTGGGGAGTGCTGGCATTTGAACTCACATCCTACAAGGCCCAATTCATGAATGGGTGAGTGTCAGCCTGGCATTCTGTGGCAAATTGAGCTGACAGGCAGTTCCGAGTACCTGAGATCGAGCCCCAGCGGTTGACAAAATAAGAACAGATTGACATGCAGATGGTAGTACACTAATAAATATATATCCTTATAAAGTGTAAGAGATGTCTATACATTATTCGGTTATATAGACTACATTCCTACCAATTCTTGGATATTTATAATGCCTCCATATAATTAATGTTATTGTTTTCATTCTTAACAAACTATTAACTAAATCAATCAATATCCTGAAATTATTACATTCTGTAAGTAATAGTATTATTTTAATGCTTCATAAATATTAAATAAAATCAGTCTTCTGAAATGATGCTGTCTAATTTTATAGGAGCATCATTCACCCTCAATTCATTCAACTGTGACATTGATAATATTACCTTGTTATTCCCATGGATGGGAACGAGTCTCTTAGTATCTCCTGCCATTGATTGGTGTCAGGACTAGGATTTGAAATCAAGGCCTACATTGCCACGTGGACCTATGACTTCCTCAATACTCTGACAACCTTCAGCAATGCAAGGTGAAGTACCCTTTGCAACAGTGTCATTCAGACCCAGGAGGGTCACCGTGCAAAGGAAGAAAACATAAAAAGGCCATCTCGCTGCATTTTTTCTGTACATTTTTGCCACACAAGGCTTGGGGGTCTAGGATCTCAGGATCTACTGTATGTCCAGTGGCTGCACCCCAGCATAGGGTGTCGAAGCTGAGGCAGAGTTACCACAACCTGAGTTCAAAGCCCCTACTGAGCAAAAAATAATGAAAAGAAATTAGCTCCTTGGCTTGCAATTCACCCCGTTTTTCTGCCAGGCTTTGGAATTGAACTCAAGTTCTGGGTAAATCTGCAGCACTGCGTTAGTAGGGCAAGCTCACCGTACTTGAAGATAAGAAAGTCAGGCCTGTACTCTAAGTCAAAATTCAAGCCCCAGCCTTGGAAAACATGCTATTTATATACATTGAAAATGCAGGATTTGTACTTACCTATGGATGTTCAGTCCATACACGTTTGGTGTGGTTGTTCCTTGTACTTTTTATTTTATTCATTTATTTACCATTGATTTTACTATGATGACACCCATTCCCTTTATTATATTGATGACATCCTATCACATGGAATCTAAATTTGTAGATGTGTTCTCCATCATGCCTAACACCCAGGACTCTCAGAGAAAAGGAAAAAAACTTTCACACTTGGTTTCTTACTGCATGATCCAATTGTTGGTAGTGCTGGGATCTGAACTCAGGGCCTAGCAGGACCAATTGGTGAATAGTTCAAAGTGACCACACCAGCCTGTGAGCAACAAAGGAGTTAGGCCATTCCCAGGATCTGACATTGATCCCCAGGGTGGGTCATGATAGTCATAAATTAATAATTAAACATAGGATCAATATTTACATGTATGTTTGGACAGCATCTTGCCTTTGGAGTACTTTTTCTCCTTATTTTCTGTCTTATGTAATTATTGTGTATTTTACTGAGTAAGGTAACAAATATAACAGTGCTTACATGGAAGACAACCTATTGCCCTGGCTATATGGTTTCCTATGCATTCTCCATCCAAACTGAGACTCAGGACTCTCACAGGACAGGAAAATAGGTGAATCGATGGGCTTCTCACATCAGGATTCATCTTTTAGCAGTGTTGGGATTTGAACTCAGAGCCTATCAGGCCCAATTGGAGAAAGGGTCAAGGTGAGGACACCAGCTTGTCAGCAACGAAACAGATAGGCCATTCCCAGGACCTGACGTCAAGTCCCAGGGAGGTCCAGATAGTCATGAATTCATAATTTAAATATAGGGTCTATATTTACATACCTGTGTGGACAGCATCTTGCATTCGGTGCACTTCTTAATTTGTGTCGAATTCATGGAGTTATTGTGTATTTTACTGAGTATGGTGACAGGTATAACTATGTGGACATGGATGACAACCTGTTCCCATAGTTATAGGGTTGCCTATGCATTCTACATCCGAGTGGAAGCTCAGGACTTTCACAGGAGAGGAAAACATGTTCAACGACTGGCTTCTGACAACAGAATGAATCTTTTGTCAGTGTTGGGATTTGAACTGAGGTCTGGGTAACTCTGTTGCACTTTGGGGGAAGGGAAATCTCACCATCCTTGAAGACTACAATGTCAGGCCTGGTCCAGGGCCTGATTTGAAGCCCCAGCACTGGACAAAATAACAAACATAGGATCTCTCTTTACCTACAAGTGTGGTATGCATCTTGCATTCAGTGTAATTATTCTTTTTATTTTGTGTCTTATTCATGGATGTATTGTGTATTTTATTGTGTATGGTAATAGATATAACTATGCTGACATGGATAACAACCCATTTGAATGGTTATAGAGTTGTCTATATAGAATTCTCCATCCTTGTTGAGACCCAGTACTTTCATTGGACAGGAAAACGGGTGGATCGATTGGCTTCTCAAATCAATGTAAATCTTTTGGCAGTGTTGGGATTAGAACTCAAGGCCTAGCAGGCTCAATTGGTGAATGGGTCACGGTGAACACACTAGCCTGTGAGGCACTAAGGAGGTAGGCCATTCCTAGGACTTGAGATGAAGCCCTGGTTGGGGCCAATATAGTCATAAATTCAGCATTTAAACAGAGGATCTATATTTCCATACATGGATGGGCAGCATCTTGCATTCAGTGTAGTCATTCTTTTATTTTGTGTCATATTCATTCATGTATTGTGTATTTTCTTGAGTATAGGATAACAGATATAACTATGGTGACCTGGATGACAAACTATTCCCATGACTATAGAGTTCCATATACATTCTCCATCCTAGCTGAGACCCAGGGCTTACACAGCAGAGGAAAACTGGTGCAATGACTGGCTTCTCACATCAGGGTGAATTTTGGCAGTGCTGGGATTTGAACTTTGGGCCTAGGAGGTCCAACTGCCCAATGGGTACACGTGATCACACCAGACTGTGAGCCACTAAGGAGCTGGTCCGTTCCCAGGAACAGAGATAGAGCACCGGGGGGGGGGCCCACAATTGTCCTGAATGCATCATTTAAACATGGGATGTATACTCAAATCTATGTGTGGACTGCATTGTGCATTTAGTGTAGTTATTCTATTTTGTATGCTATTCATGGATGTATTGTGTATTTTCTTCAGTACATGATGACAGGTATAACTGGGCTCACATGATAACAACCTATTTCCGTGGCCACATGGTGGCCCATGCATTCTTCATCCTAGCTGAGACCCAGGACTTGCACAGGAAAAGAACACAGGTGCAACAATTGGCTTCTGACATCAGGATGAATCTTTTGGCACTGCTGGAATCTCAACTCGGGGACCAGCAGACCCAACTGACGAATGTGAGCCACTAAGGAGTAAGGCCATTCCCAGGACCTGAGATGGACGCCCAGGTGAGGGTTTGGGTGGAGGGCACACAGCAGTCATCCATTCATAAGTTGAAGGTAGTATGCAAATAAGTACACAATTGTAGAGAGTAGGAGAGATGATAACCTGTGATGGAATCCAATCTACCATGTGTCTACTGATTTTTGGATCTTTCCAGATGCCTTCATTTCATGACTATGATGATTATTGTCATGCTTAATCAACACTGCTTTACAAATAGGTGATACCCCATGAGTCTTGCCTATCATTTCCTAGTCACATCATGCATTAACTACTTATTCGATGATATCAATCGCATTCCATGACTTTTTCTGTATCTCAGGATTTCCCGCCATTGCTTTCTCATGGGAGTGGGCTGAATTCAATCTTCAGGCATGGAAAACATACTCCATATATACATTTTAAAGATAGGATTTATACTTCCATACAAATGGTCAGTAGATACCGTGTTTGGTGTGGTAGGATTTATACTTCCATACAGATGTTCAGTCCATATCATGTTTAGTGTGGTCATTCATTTTATTTCTTTTTTATTCATTTATTTACGATTTATTTCATTGACTTTCATGACACCTCTACCATTTATTACATTGTTTACATCATATTACATCCCATCTAGATTTGTAGATGTGTTCTCCATCATGTCTGACACGCTGGACTCTCCCAGAAAAGGAAAACATATATCACACTCGGCTTCTTACTCAAAGATTAAATTATTGGCAGTGCTGGGATCGGATCTCAGGGCCTAGCAGGCCCAATTCATGATTGGATGAGTGTGAGCACAGAAGCCTCTAGCCAATGAAGCTGTGAGGTCGTTCCCATGCACTGAGATCAAGCCCCAATTTTGGCCAAAACAGCAATACATGGATTGGCAGAAGGTGGTATACAAATAAATATATATTGTTAAAGAGTTCCAGAGCAGTCTATCTATGACTGAATGACATCTATTACGTTTCTACCAACTTTTAGGTATTTATTATATCTCCATTGAAAAAATATTATTCTTTTCATGCTTAATAAACTATTAGTTAAGGTCAATCAGCATCCTAGGATTATTGCATCCAATTTTAGACTAGACAAATGCATGAACTACTCTTTCAATCTGTATTCTTATGCATAGGAATGAATCTCTTGTGATCTCCTGCCATTAGTGTGTAAGGATTAGGATTTGAACCCAGAGCCTATGTTGACCTGATGGCTTATGGCTTCCCTGATAGCCTGCCAGCCATCGGCAATGGCAGGCCAGGTCCACTTTGAAACCATGTCATTCAGACCCAGGATGGTCCCCATGCAAAGAAAAACTTGTAAAACCCTGAGCCCACTACAGCTCCCCACTTTTTGTGCTGTTCTGCTTTTCTTTTCTTCCTGCAAACCCTCTGGGCCTAGGGTCGCAGGATCAGCTTTGGGTCCCGTGGCTGCACCCCATCCTAGGGAGAGTGAAGCTGAGTCAGAGTTGTCATGACCTGAGTTCAAGCCCCGTGGTTGGCAAAATTAATTAACTAATTAATTCATTAATTAACCAACTAACTAACTAAATTGAAATAATAAAGCTCCTTGGTTTGGAATTTCTTCCAGTTTTCTTTCCTAGCCTGGGATTTCAACTCAGAGTCTTGATGAATCCATAGCAATGTGACGGAAGGCTCAGAGTTGCCATTACTTGAGTTCAAACCCCATGCCAAGCCAAAAATAAATAATTAAGTCACTGACCTCAGAAGGGAAGTTAGTTGTGAACATGGGAGGGAAGGGATGGTAGAGGAAAAACAAACGAGGAGGCAACAATGCTCAATAGGAAATGTACTCATTACTTTGCTCATGTAACCGTGACCCCTCTGTACAACATTTTTAAATGAAAAACGTACAAAAAATTATGTAGTGCTCAAGAAGCACTTTGGGGATAAGGGATGGATGTCTGAATAGCTGTACAAAATTCTACACTGATTTTTTTTCAGTGTTCAGTATGGAACTTAATAAACGTAACTGTTTCTGTTACAAATATTAAGTCACTGTCTTGGAACTGGGGCCAGTATTTCTGCCATTGCTGGGATTTGAGCTCACTCTCCAAGTAACTCTTTTGCACCTTGGGTGAAGGCTAAGCTCCTTGTCCTTGAGGGAAAGATTTTCAAGCTAGTGTTCCCAGGGCCTGAATTAAGGCCCAGCAATTGAAAAAAATATTTGTATACATGTGTAATATAAGATATATAGGTACATAGGTACATATGTATGTTTATTTCATATTATGATTATTATTGGTTTTGTATGTAATTTTTTATTCATTTAATTGTTTATTTATTTAGTATTATTATACATATAATATTTATTATGTTGTGTACATGTATTATAAAATTATACACAATAATTCAGTACATTGACTCATTTTCATTAATACTTTATTAAGTGTTGAAACATGATACATAATTAAATGGAGGCATTTGTCAAGTCATCACATGGTTACAGTATGTCCCTAGTATGAGCTTTGTCTTATTTATCTTGGACAACTTCCTATAGGGATTTGTTTAGATGATTTATACTCAGAAGCCTTTTCTTGTGGATAGGCAAGTTGAGGGATAAAATCATAAGGTTGGGGCTGGGAATGTAGCTTAGTGATAGAGAGCATGCTCAGCATGCTTGAATGCCAGGGTTTGAATCCTCAGTGCCACATACTCAGAAAAAGCCAGAAGCTGTGGTGTGGTTCAAGTGGTAGAGTGCTAGCATTGAGAAAAAGAAGCTCAAAGACAGTACCCTAATTTGAAGCCCCAGGTCTGGCAAAACAATATGCCAGATTCCAGTGGCTCTGGAAACCTGCTTTCTCAGGAGGCTGAGATCTTAAGATCACAGTTTGAAGACAGCCTAAGGAAGGAAAGCCTGTTAGACTCTTACTTCCAATGAACCATCAAAAAAACCCATGTGGCACTGTGGGTCAAATGGTAGAGTGTTTGCCTTGAGCTGAATGGCTCACGGACAGCGCCCAGGCTTCAGTTTGAGACACACACTGGAAAAAGAGTGAGGGATAATCAAAGTAATTTTCCTATTTGCTATTTATGAGAATATGGTTTGGAAAATGAATGCTGATGTACACCAGATTTGGAGTCAGACCTCAAGGTTCAAGTGTAGCACATCCATAATCCCAGCCTCTCAGATTCTAGCATTATAAACTTGCATCCTACAAGGTTCTGAAAGGGACATTGTTGAAAGGCTTAAACCCACCATCATTGAAGACAAGAATTTCAGACCAGTTTCCAGGGCCTGAATTCAAGCCCCAGCACTGGAAAAAATATTATTCACACATGAGATCTATTTACATACATGTGTTTACTCCATATGACATTTATTACCTTTATTTTTATTTATTTTATTTAGTATTATTACATATATAACATTTATTTCATTTATTACATCTTATGACATAGATTTATTTGCATATAGATTATACATAATACAGAGACCCAGGACTTTAACAGAGAAGGAAAAAAATGAGTTAAAATTGGCATCTGACTCCACATATAAACTTTAGGCCATGCTGGGATTTGAACTCACACCCACAGTGCACAAATCATGAATGGGTAAGTTGTAAAAGAAAAGCCTTTGCAAACTGAACTGCCAGCCATTTCTGAGAACCTGTGATCAAGCAATATTAGTGGCGGATAGATAGATAGATAGATAGATAGATAGATAGATAGATAGATAGATAGATAGATAGATAGATAGATAGATAGATAGATAGATAGATAGATAGATAGATAGATAGATAGATAGATAGATAGATAGATAGATAGATAGATAGATAGATGTTCAAGCCACAAGACTGGCCAAAAAAAAAAAGTGAGCATGGTGAGACATTTTCTACTGAGACTTAGAAGAGGGCCAAGGTTATGGGTAACAGGTAGAGGGCAGGTGCTGTTGGCTCACCCCTTTAATCTTAGCTCCAAAGGAAGCTGAGATCTGAGGATGCCAAATGCAAAGCAGGAAAGTCTATATGAGACTCTTTTCTCCAATTAAACACCCAAAAAGCCAGAAGTAGAGCTGTGGTTGAAGTAATAGAGTGCTAGTCTTGAGCACAAAAGATCAGGGATAGCATCCAGGCCCTGAATTCAAACACTGGGACTGGCACATGCACACACACACACACACACACACACACACACACAAACACGCACGCACGCACGCACACACACACATATACACACACACACCAAGATAGAGAATTTGACAGTCCATTTAATCAATAGTATTCTTTTAATGCATAATAAACTATGAATTAAATTCACTTCCTGTCCAGTGATTATTTGGTCTAATTTTATGCAAGACTGATTGACGGACTACTCATCCAACCATGACATTAATCACATTCCTCTGGACAAACAATAGTTTCTTTGGCACTTCAGTCCCTTGTAAGTGGGATGACTGGGATTCAAACTCAGGGCCTAGTGTCCACATTGGCCTATGGCTTCACTGATAGAGCCAGCCATCAGAAATGCTAGATGACCTACAGGTTGCAGAAATATGATTCACATCCAGTATGGTCAATGTGCAAGGAAGGAAAACAGAAACTGCTGACCGTCTGCAGTTTGTGGCTTTTTTTTGGTGCTGTTTTCATTTTCTTTTCCTGTGAGCCCCTGAGGCCTAGGACCACAGGATGGGCTGTGGGTCCAGAGGCTGCACCATCCCAGGCTAGGGTGAGGGAAACTGAGGAGAATTTGCCACAAACTGAGTTCAAACCCCATGCTTGGCAAAAAATAATAAATAAATTAATTAATTAACACTATTGAAGCTCACTGTCATGGATTTTGTGACATTTTGTTGTCTACCAGGCCAGGGATGTCACCTTGGGATCTGGGAAACTCTGATGCACTTGGGGCAGGGGATGGGAGAAAAGGGAAGCTCTCCTCCCTTGAAGACAAGGAATTCAGGCCTGTTCCCTAAGCCTGAATTCAATCCTGAGCCTTGGAGAACATAACATTTATACACATTTTTATTATATCATTTATAATTACATCCATACATTCGGTCTATATCTTGTTTGTTGGAATGATTCATTATATTTTACTATATATTTATTTGTTTACCATTTATTTTATGGACTGTGAGTGCACCTATAACATTTATTACATTCATTCAAATCTATTCCATAGCATGTAGCTTTGCAGACATATTATAAACATCATACCTGACACCCAGCACTTGCAGAGAAAAGGAAAACAGGTATCACACTTGCAATCTTACTCCAGTAAGACATTTAGCAATGCTGGGACCTGAAATGAGGGCCTAGAGGCCGAATTCACGAATGGGTGAGTGTCAGCACGGCAGCCGCTAGCACATTCAGGTGCCAGGTAGATCCCAGGACCTAGGATGGAGATACAGGTTTGGCCAAAATAGCAGTATATTTCTATGCAAATGGTGGTATACAAATAAATATATGTTTAGATACTGCGAGTGATGTTTATCTAGTATTCAATGACATATACTACCTTCCTAGTGATTCTCAGGTATTTAGTGAGGACTCCATTTAATCAATAGTATTCTTTTAGGGGATGGGAAGGTGGCTCAGTGGGAGAGTGCTTATCTTGCATGCAAGAGTCCCAGATTCGATTCCTCAGCAAACACATGGTCAACAAAAGCAGGGAATGGCACAGTGTCTCACATGTTACCGCCCTAACCCTGAGCTGAAAAGCTGAGGGACAACGCCCAGGCCCAGAGTTCAGTTCCCGCTACTGACAAAACACACACACACACACACACACACACACACACACACAATTTTTAATACATAATAAACTATAAATTAAAATCAATCCACATCTTGTGAATACTGGATTTAATTTTTGCTAGACTAATTGACAAACTACTCATCCAACCATGACATTGACCACATTTCTCTGGTGTTCCTATGTACAGGCAATAGTTTCTTAGGCTCTCCATCCCTGTGTAAATGTCATGACTGGGATTCAAACTCAGGGTCTAGTTGTGCAGAAGCCTATGGCTTCGCTGACAGCCAGCTGACAGCAATGCCAGGTGACCTACAGGTTGCAGTTTTGTCATTTGTACCCGGCATGGTCACCATGCAAGGAAGGAAAACCAAGAAACCTCTAACTGTTCACAATTCTTGGCTATTTTTCCATGCCATTTTCACTTTTTTTTTTCCTATCAGCCCCTGAGGACTAGGATCCCAGGATGGGGTGTGTGTCCAGAGGCTGCACCAACCCAGACTAGGGTGATGGAAGCTGAGGCAGAGTTGCCACGACCTAACTTCAAGGCTAAATAAATAAATAAAATATTAAAATATATAGAAAATAAAATAAAATAAATTTCAAAAATATTAAAAATACTATTGGGGCTCCCTGATTTGGAATGCATGCTCATTTTTTTTTCTGCCTGGCCTGGGATTTGAAATTGGAGTCTGGGAATCTCTAATGCACTGTGGGGAATGGGGAAACTCACTCTTTGAATACAAGCAATCCAAGCCTGTTCCCTAGGCCTGAATTCAATTCCCAGCACTGTAAATTAATTTTCATCCACATTTGAAATGATTAATATCTACATACTTATGTTTACTGCATATTGCTTTTTGTATTATTTATTAATTATATTTACTGACTATTATTACACTTATAACAAATATTAAATTTACTACATCTTATGAAAATTATACAGATTTACATATGTATTATATCTTACTTCAGACCTAGGACATTAAGAGAAATACTATAGTAGATGATCCCATGCTTAGAAAAACAAAAATAATACACCAACCAAAGTATAATTTATCCCTAGGCACCACAGTGACTCACATCTGTAAATACTCAGGAGGTTGAGAACTGAAGATGAAATTTCAAAGCCAATGAATGCAGAATAGCCTGAGAGATATCAGCTCCAATTAACTGGCAAATGCCAGGCTACAGGCATAGCTGAAGTGGTAGAAAATCAACAATGAACAATGAAGCCAAGAAAAAGCAAGCTGTGTTCAAATGTGAGGAGAGGAGTTAGGGGGATAAAAGGGAAAGAAATCCTCCAAAAACAGAGAACAAAAAGTCAATACACAAATCCCACCTAATTTAAGGTACCAACCAAACTGAAAAAAAATAAAGCTTGTGCAGTTTTATAACTTTTCATGAGCACATAAGCTCTTAGGTGCACTTCTAAGCTATGTTTTTAAAAATATATATGTATATATATTAATAATGCATATATATATCTTTAAATAAAATAAGAAACAAGCCAATGAATAAATATTTCTGAATTAGTGCCTTAAACATGGCATTATAAATTATTTATACTAAAAGTGTATTCCAAGTTTCTTTTCTCAGAATCAATCTTTAAGAAATTTGTTCGTGCCTGGCACCGGAGACTCATGCCTATAATCCTAGCTACTCAGGAAGCTGTGATCTGAGGTTGGTGGTTCAAAGTCAGCCCAGGCAGGAAAGTCCGAGTGACTCTTATCTCCAATAAACTACTAGAAAACCAAGGTCGTGCTGTGAATGAAGTAGCAGATCACTCGCCTTGAGCTGAAGAGCACAGGGATAACCCCTGAGTTCTAGCCCCAGGACCAAAAAATAAGTAAAAAAAGAAGTTTGTTCTTGCAGATCATAAAATTGTAAAATCCTGAGATTTAGGAACCTTTTCTGCCAGGGTCTTATGCTCTTTAGGCAAGTACTCCACTACTGAGATACATCACAGTCCCATTGTTTTCGTTTTTCATTTAACAATCCAGTTTATTCCCAAAATACTTAGAAGTACCTACTGTCCTCACAGAAGTGAGGTTTTATTCAGAAACCAAACTTTTTGTGCTATGAGGACTCCCCTAGTGTGTGTCGTGGTAGGCACTGACGAAAACTCATACGACACAAATGCAGAGAGTTTATAATTGTAGAAATAACTCTAAATAGAAATAAATTCAAGTGTCCCGACATTCTAGAGAGAAATGATATCCTTATTTTTGTTCTCACTCTTCAGGGCAGATGGTCATAATAGAAACACCAATGTGCTATGCTGAAATGTCAAAGTTTAAACCCCTTTTTTGAAAACCTCTCATGGTATAAAATCAATATGTATCAAATAAATGCTAACTGAACTTAAAAAAAATATTAAAAATGCTAAGGAAGCTCCCTGGTTTGGAATGTGTGCCATTTTCTTGTCTGCAAGTCCTGGAATTTGAAACCGGGGTCTGGGTAACTCTATTGCACTGTGGGGAAAGGGGAAGCTCACCGTGCTTGAAGACCAGTAAGTCAGGCGTGTTCCCTAGGCCTGAATTCAAGCCCCTGACCTGGCAAACGTACTCTTTATATACATTTTAAAGATAGGATTAAACTTCCATACAGATGTTCAGTCTATATTATGTGAGGTGTGGTTATTCATTGTACTTTTTTATATTTTTCATTAATTTAACGTTTATTTATTTATTTTTTTAAATTTTATTTTATTTTATTTGTGAACATACTGTACAGAGGGGTTACAATTACATGGGCAGGATAATGCGTACATTTCTTACCAAGCATTGCAGCCTCCTCTTTTGTTTACCCTTCACATCCCTTCCCACGCCTCCCCCCTCCCACTCCCCACCCCCACCCCCCGCACCGACGTAGTAAAGTTCGTTTTGGACATGACAACTTGTAATTCTCATTGTTGCAACAGGTCCACCTGTATCCTTAAACGACTTGTTTTTCCCTATCTCCTCCACAAGTTATACTGACATCAAATATAGTGAAAGCAGGGGTTATACGGTGGGGGAGAGACATACATAACATCAAAGAAATAATCTTTTAAATGCTTTAGAAACACGTGCATGAAAGACAAAAAAACATTAAAATACATATCTAAGGGTTCATTTTCCTAACATCACATTATCTGACCTTTTCTGCTTGACTCATACATATACTAGATATTGCAAATAAGGGAAACCATGGGACCTATGTTTCTTTGGGCCTGGTTTATTTCACTTAATATAATTTTTGCTAAGCCTTTCCATTTCCTAACAAATGGGTCAATGTCATTCTTTCTGATGGAGGCATAGAATTCCATTGTGTATATATACCACATTTTCTTGATCCATTCATCTACTACTGAGGAGCATCTGGGTTGGTTCCATATCTTAGCTTTGGTAAATAATGCTGCAATAACATAGATGTGCTGGTAGATTTAGTGTGGTCTTGTTTGTAAACATTTGGGTAGATGCCCAAAAGTGGGGTTGCTGGGTCATAGAGGAGATCTATGTGAAGTCTTTTGAGGAACATCCATACTGCTTTCCCAAGTGGTTGAACATGTTTACATTCCTACCAACAATGAAGTAAGGTTCCCTTCTGTCCACATCCCCTCCTGCATCTGTTGTTGTTAGAGTTCTTGATTTTTGCCATTCTAACTAGAGCGAGGTGGTATCTGAATGTTGTTTTGATTTGCAATTCTTTTATGGCTAGGGATGTTGAGCATTTCTTCATGTGTCTATTGGCCATTCTTCTTTCTTCTTCAGAGAAATTTCTCTTTAAGTCTTTAGCCCACTTATTTATTGGGCAGTTGTTTCTTTGAGGATTTGTTGTTGAGGGATTTAATTTTTTGAGTTCGAAGTATATTTTAGATATGAGACCGTTGTCCGTTGTATGGCTAGTAAAGATCTTCTCCCAATTCAGGGGCTTTCTATTGATCTTGCTAGCTATGTCCTTTGCCATGCAGAAGCTCTGCAACTTTATGCAATCTCATTTGTCCAACCTTTCTTTGATTTTTTGTGTTTCCGGGTCTCTATTCAGAAAATTTCGGCCTGAGCCAAGGAGATCTAGGGTTTCTCCTATTCCATCCTGTAATGTTTTCAGAGTGTCTGCTTTGACTTCGAGGTCTTTGATCCACTTGGAGTTGATTATGGTGCAGGGTGATATATAAGGATCTAGCTTTAGTTTTATACAAGTACTTAACCAATTTTGCCAGCACCAATTACTGAAGAGGCTGTCTTTCTTCCATTCTATTGATTTAGTTCCCTTATCGAAGATTAGAATGCTATAGGTCTGTAGGTTCATTTCTTGGTTTTCAATTCTATTCCATTGGTCCTGAGCTCTGTTCTTATGCCAATACCAAGCTGTTTTGATTACTATGGCTTTATAGTAGAGTTTGGAATTTCTAATTTACCATTTATTTTATTGACTGTGATGAATCCTAACTATTTATTACATTGTTTACATAAGATCACATATCATCTAGATTTGTAGATGTGTTCTCCATTATGCCTGACACCCAGGAATCTCCCAGGAAAGGAAAACAGGTGTCACACTTGGCTTCATACTCTGAGATTAAATTTTTAGCAGTGCTAGGATCTGAACTCAGGGCCTATCAGGTATAATTCATGAATGCTTGAGTGTGTGCACAACAGCCTCTAGCCAATGAAGCTGTGAGGTGGTTCCCAGGTGCTGAGATCGTGACCCAGGTTTGGCCAAAACAGCGATAAAAGGATAGACAGAGAGTATTGTACAAATAAATATATGTTGGTAAAAAGCACCATAGACGCCTATCTATGATTGAATGACCTACACTATATTCCTACCAACTCTTTGGTATTTATTATACCATAATTAAAGGAATACTATTCTTTTCATCCTTAAAAAAAAAAAGAAAAAAGACAAAAATTAATTGATTATTTAACTAAATTTAAAAATAATCGAGCTCTCTGGTTTTGAATTTCTGCCAGTTTTCTTTCTAGACTGGGATTTGAACTCAGGAACTTGTAGCAATGTGAGGGAAGTGCAGATTTGCTACTACTTTAGTTCAAACCTCGTGCCAAGACAAAACTAAAAAATTAAGTCACTGAGCTTGGCAGGGGGAGTAGTTGTGGAGATGGGAGGTAAGGGATGATAGGGGGAAAAGAAAGGAGGAGGGAACAATGCTCAATACGAAATATACTCATGACCTTTCTCATGTAACTGTGACCACTCTGTACAACATTTTTACAATAAAAACATATAAAAACAGAAACAATGTAGTATTCCGAGAAGCACTTTTGGGTTAAGTGAAGGATGTCTGAATAGATGTACAAAATTCTATACTGCTTTTTATTTAATGTTCAGTATGGAACTGAATAAACTGAATAAACTGCTTCCATTACAAAATTAAGTTACTGTCTTGGAACTGGGGCCAGTATTTATACCATTGGTGGGATTTGTTCTCACCGTCCAGGTAACTCTTTTATACCATGGGTGAAGGAAAAATTTACTGTCATTTGAGGAAAAGAAATTCAGGCTAGTGTTCCCATGTCCTGAATGAAGGTCTTGCAATGGAAAAGGTATTTCTATACATGTGTAATATATGATATATACTTACATATGTATGTTTATTATATGTTATGATTGTCATTATTGATGATTTTGTATTTATTTTTTATTTGATTCAATCTTTTAATGTTTATTTTATTTATATTATCATTCCCATTTACATTTTGCACATTTTTATAAAATTATACACAATAATTTAGGACATTGACTCATTTATCATTAAAAATTTTGCATTGAAACATTATACATAATTAAATAGAGGCATTTGTCACAGTCTTCTCACGTTTAGAGTCTCTCCCAAGAATGAGCTTTGTCTTATTTATCTTTGGACACCTTCCTATAGGGATGTCTTTAGATGATTTATACAGGGAAGTCTTTTTTTAAATTTTATTTATATTTTATTGTGAAAATACTTTACAGAAGGTTTACAATTATATGGGCAAGATAATGACTACATTTCTTATCAAGCATTGTAGCCTCCACCTTTGTTTCCCCTTCCCATCCATTACCAGCCTCTCCCCTCCCACCACCTAATCCCACGCCCACCAAAGTTATAAAGTTCGTTTTTGACATGAAAACTTGTATTTCTCATTGCTGCAAAGGATCTACCTGTATCCTTATTTAAACGACTTGTTTTTCCCCTTCCCCTCCACAAATTATACCGACATCAAATACAGTGAAAGCAGGGGTTATCCTATGGGGGAGGAACATACAAAGCAACAAAGAAATAATCTTATAAATGTGTTAGAAACAAATACAATAAAGAAAAAAATTAAATACATATCTTAGGGTTCATTTTCCTAACATCACCTTATCTGACCTTTTCTGCTTGATTCGTACATACACTAGATATTGCAAATACGGGAAACCATAGGACCTAAGTTTTTTGGGCTTGGCTTCCTTCACTTAATATAATTTTTTCCAAGTATTTCCATTTCCTAACAAATGGGGCAATGTCATTCCTTCTGATGGAGGCATAGAATTCCATAGTCTATGTACACCACATTTTCTTGATCCATTCATCTACTGAGGAGCATCTGGGTTGGTTCCATATCATAACTATAGTAAATAGTGCTGCAATAAACATAGTTGTGGTGGTAAATTTAGTGTGGTCTTGTTTGTAAGTTTGTAAGTTTACACTCCCACCAACAATGAAGTAAGATTCCCTTGTGTCCACATACCCACCACCATCTATTGTTGTTAAGAGTTCTTGATTTTGCCATTTTAACTGTGGTGAGATGGGATCTTAATGTTGTTTTGATTTGCATTTCTTTATTGCTAGGGATGTTGAGCATTACTTCATGTGTCTATTGGCCATCCTTCTTCCTTCTTAAAGTTTCTCTTTAAGTCTTTAGCCCACTTATTAATTGAGCAGTCGTTTCTTTGAGGATTTGTTGTTGGGGGATTTAATTTTTTGAGTTCCAAGTATATTTTAGATATGAGACCCTTGTCCGATGTATGGCTAGTGAAGATCTTCTCCCAATTCGTGGGCTTTCTATTGATCTTGCTAAGCTATGTCCTTTGCCATGCAGAAGCTCTGCAACTTCATGCAATCCCATTCGTCCAACCTTTCTTTGATTTGTTGTGTTTCTGGGTCTCTATTCAGAAAAATTTGGCCTGTGCCAAGGAGACCTAGGGTTTCTCCTATTCCATGCTGTAATGTTTTCAGAGTGTCTGCTTTGAGTTCAAGGTATTTGATCCATTTGGAGTTGATTCTGGTGCAGGGTGATATATAAGGATCTAGCTTTAGTTTTCTACAAGTAGTTAACCAATTTTGCCAGCATCATTTACTGAAGAGGATGTCTTTCTTCCATTCTACTTTTTTAGCTCCCTTATTGAAGATTAGATGGCTATAGGTCTGTAGGTTCATTTCTGGGTTTTCAGTTCTCTTCCACTCATCCTGAGGTCTGTTTTTGTGCCAGTTTTGATTACTGTTTTGATTACTATGGCTTTATAGTAGAGTTTGAAATTTGGTATTGATATTCCTCCAGCAGTATTTTTTTCTTTTGAGGATTGTTTTTTGCTATATGGGGTTTTTTATTGTTCCATATGAATTTTTTGATTGCCTCTTCTTTTTCCGTGAAGAATGACATTGGAATTTTGATAGGTATCGCATTGTATTTGTAGATAGCCTCGGGAAATATTGCCATTTTCACGATGTTAATCTTTCTAATCCAGGAGCATGGGCGTTTTTCCATTTTCTAAGTTCTGTGTTGATTTCCTTTTTCAAGTTTTTAAAGTTTTCATCATTCAGATCCTTCACTTCTTTGGTTAAGTTAATTCCTAGGTATTTTATTTTTTGTGGTGCTATTACAAATGGAGTTGCTTTCCTAATTTCAGCCACACTTTTCTCATTGTTGGCATACAGAAAAGCCATTGATTTTGGGGCATTAAAAATATACCCTGCTACTTTGCCAAAGTTTTGAATCAGCTTGAGTAATTTGGGAGTGGAGTCTATGGGACACTTTAAATACAAGATCATGTCATTTGTAAAGATGGAGAGTTTTATTTCTTCTTTCCCTATTTGGATCCTCTTTATGTTGCATCTTGTCTTATTGCTGTAGCTAGGCATTCTAATACTAGATTGAAGAAACGTGCAGAGAGTGGACATCCTTGTCTTTTTACTGAGTTAAGAGGAAATGGCTGTAGTTTTTCACCATTAATTATAATGCTGGCTGTAGGTTTGTCATATATGGCCTTTATTGTATTGAGGAATGTTCCATGGTTTCCTATTTTTTCCAAAACCTTCATCATAAAAAGGTGTTGGATGTTGTCTAATGCTTTTTCTGCATCTATGGAGAAAACCATGTGGTTCTTATCCTTGCTCCTGTTGATGTGATGAATAATATTCATTGATTTGCGTATATTGGACCAGCTTTGCATTCCTGAAATGATTCCTGTTTGATCATGGTGTATGATTTTTTGGATGAATTGTTGAAGTCGATTGGCTAAAATTTTGTTGAGAAGTTTTGCATCAATGTTCATCAAAGAAATGTGTCTATAATTCTCCTTTTTGATGAGTCCCTGCCTGGTTTTTGGATGAGGGTTGTGATGGCTTCATAGAAAGTGTTTCGTAGTAAACTTTCTCTTTCAATTTCATTGAAGAGTTGGAGGAGTATTGGTATGAACTCTGCTTTGAAGGCCTTGTAGAATTCTGCTGTAAAACCATCTGGTCCTGCACTTTTCTTAGCTTGGAGGTCTCTTATTGCGGTTTCTATTTCAATGCTTGATATGTACCTGTAAAGATGGTTTAACTCATCTTTGTTTAGTTTTGGCATGTCAATATTTGCTAGGAAAAGGTCCATTTCTGCCAAGTTATCAAGCTTATTAGCATAAAGTTTTGAGAACTATTCCCTTATATTGTTTTGATTCTTGGATGTTTCTGAGGTGATGTTTCCATTCTCATCTCTGAGTTTATTTATTTGGGTGTGTTCTCTTCTTTTTCTGATAAGATTTGCTAAGTGTCTGTCAATTTTGTTCATTTTTTCGAAGAACCATCTCTTTGTTTTGTTGATTCTTTCTATAGCTTTTTGGGATTCTAATTCATTTAATTCTGATTAATTTTAATTATTTATTTCCGTCTACTTGATTGGGGTTTTTCTTGCTGCTCATTTTCAAGGAGGTTCAGATGTCTCATTAAATTGGTGGTTTCAGATCTCTCCAATTTGTTGATGAAGGAACTCAGAGCTATAAACATGCCTCTGAGTACTGCCTTTGCTGTGTCCCAGAGGAGAGATAATCTCTCTGCTAATTTTTGTTGAATAGCATGAACATTTGAATTTCATTTCTAAACTCTTCCATGACCCACTCATGATTCAGCAGTGTGTTGTTCAGCCTCCATGTGTTACCGGACTTTCTTTGGTGGCTTTTGGTGTTGAGTTCTAATTCTATTCCCTTGTGGTCAGAGAGAATGCAAGGTATAACTTCAGTTTCTGAATTTGGACAGGTTTGCTTTGTGGCCTAAAATCTGGTCTATTTTAGAAAATGTTCCATGTGCTGTTGAGAAAACATGTATTCTGATGCTGCTGGGTGAAATATTCGGTAGATGTCTGTTAAATCTAGTTGATATATGCAGTTGTTTAGATCTGCAGTTTCTCTGTTGAATTTTTGCCGAGTTAATCTATCTAGTGGGGAGAGTGGTGTGTTAAAATCCCCAACAATTAATGTCTTTGGATCTATGTGGGATTTGAGGGAAAATAGTGTTTCTTGAATAAATTTGGGTGCTCTGTAGTTTGGCGAACAAATATTTAAAATTGTGATATCCTCTTGAAGGAGAGATTCCTTAATTAGTATGTAGTGACCTCCTTTATCTCTTCTCACAAATTTGAATTTGAATTCTATTTTATCTTATATTTGAATTGCAATTCCCGGCTGTTTATTGGTTCTGATTGCTTGGTAGATTTTGTTCGAGCCTTTAACATTGAAATTGCGTTTGTTTTTATGGGCAAGATGTGACTCTTGAAGGCAGGAGATAGATGGATCTTGCTTTTTAATCCAACTAGACAGTCTATATTGCTTAATTGGAGAATTAAGTCCGTTAATATTGAGAGATAGGACTGAGAGGTGTTCGGGAGTTCTTGACATGTTATCCACCTTTTTGGGGGCTGCGAAAACTGGGTTTTTCCCATGGTTCTTGGATTTTCAGCTTGGGTGCAGTTTCTTGGCCTTTATTGTGGTCTTGTTGGTTTTCTATCTGTAGGACATCTTTAAGAATATTTTGTAGGGCTGGTTTGGTGGAGATTTATTGTGTCTATTTTTCTTTGCTATGGAAGGTTTTTATTTGGCCTTCAGTTATGAAGGAGAGTTTAGCTGGGTACAGTATATTGGTTGATAGTTTTTTTGTTTTTAGGGCTTGGCATACATCAGTCCAGGCTCTTCTTGCTTTGATTTTCTCTGCTGAGAAATCTGAGGTGATACTAATTGGTTTCCCTTTATAGGTTATTAATCTTGTCTCCTTCACAGCTTTAAGGATCTTTTCCTTTGTCTGAATTGATCTTTTGTGGATTATAAGGTGACCGTGGAATATCCTATTCTGGTCTGTTCTATTTAGAGTTCTACAAGCTTCTTGTATCTGAATAGGCCTATCTTTCTGCATGTTTGGGCAGTTCTCTGCTAGGATCCTGTTAAACAAATTTCCTAGACCATTAACTTCTGTTTCTAGGTGCTCCTCTACACCCATTATCCTTAGATTATGCCTTCTGATGGTGTTTTCCAAGTGTTGGATAGATCTATCATTTTTCTTGGACTTGTCTTCGATGGTTGTACATTCTTTCTCTATAATATCTTGGCTGTCTTCAATCCCCGAGATTCGATCTTCTGCATGTTCTAACCTGCTGTCAAGACTTTCTACTTTTTTTTTTATTTCTTTTCCTTCTAATTTGTAAGCTGTGATGTCTTCAAATTTTTTGTTGAAGCTTTGTTTTAGATCTTGTATGAACTTCTTTACTTCCTTAATTTGTTGTTCAGTGTTTATTCTCAAATCACTTACTTGATTGGCTATGGTTTCCTTGGACTCCCATTCAATCTGTTTGATTCCATTCAGCATTCCCTTTGTGGTCCCTGACTTCCTTCAGCTCTTTGTTAATGGATTCCATGAGTGCCTTTAGTGATCTTTTTGTATTCTCATCCTGCTCTCTCAATTCCTGTATTACACTTTGCTTAGCTTCCTCATGTTCATGCCATTCCTGTATTTCTCTTTCAGTGTTCTCAGCCTGCTCACACCATTCCTGCCTTTCTCTTAGAGTATTCTCAAGCTGCTCATGCAAATCCTCTATCAGTTTCTTAGTAGCTTCCTCACGCTATTGATATCCTGTATAAACGTTTGGATTGCCTCCTCTCTCTCCCTATCACGCTCATACAGAGTCCTTTTTAGGCTTTCAGTCTTTTCCTGCATTTACCTTTTGTTTGCCTCCATTTACCTTTTATTTGCCTCCACTCTCTCCTTATCACGCTCATACAGAGTCCTTTGTATGTTTGACAGCAGTGTTTGTAGAGCTATTTGGGAACTCTACTCTGGATTATTCATTATCTGTTCTGTGCCCTGATTATCATTAGTGGGAGTGGAGATACCCGGATTTGCAATTTTTCTTGTGTTTTACCGGCTTACTCTGCCCATTTGGGATGAAAATAACACCAGTTTTGTTCTAGAACACTAACTTAAGGCCAGCATCAACCAAAGTCTGTATTTGCACAGTCAATAGTCTGCAGATACAATCTAGTTCAACAGACACATCTATTCAACATTAAACAACTATATATTAATGGGCTACGAAGCACAAAGAAGAATTTGGTAAATCAGAAATTATTAGGTTTAGGGAGAGATGTGGGTAAAAATAGGAATAGAGTGATGTGGGAAGGTACAGGGAGAGTTAACTTAACTAAATCCTAATCTCAAAGCAGGAAAGAGGTTTTGAATTGAGTAATAAATTTGTGGATTAAGTGTGTACACAGTGGGGGATAAGGTCTAATAATCAACTATGGGTTTATCTGAGGATGTGCAGAACAACAATTAAGTCACATAAAGAAGAACGAAAGAGAAGAAAAGGTGAAAAGGATAAGAAAGAAAGAAAAAAGATCAGAAGTTCAGTAGAGCTATACAAAAAAACAAAAACAATTTTTTAAAAAAAGAAAAAAGAAAGAAAAATGCACACACACATATACCCCTAAAATAAAATTTATAAGAGGAAAAAATTTACTAGAAAACAATTTTTTACAAAAAAAGGTAAAAATTAAAAATTAAAAAAAAAGTTTTAGAAAAAATTTTTTATAAAAGTTACCAAAAAAAAGTTCTTTGATTTTTTTAGGAGGGATGGGGAAAATCCTGTATCTCCCTTGGTCCATAACCAGCCTCTTGTTGGAGTCTCTGGTCTGCTTGTGGTGTTTGATTTTCCTGTGGCTTGGTTGGTTTCTTAAATCAGTTTTTTGAACAGGCAGAAAAATGCTCTGCTTTACCCAGGATTTTGTGATCCTCTTCACAGCTCAGTTCAATGGGAGGGAGATCTGCTTTGAATATCACAAAAGAGGGAGATGGCTTTTTCCTCAAGTTTGGAAATGCTGTGATGAGGCTAGGTTCTGGGTAGATTTGAAACCTTTCAGCAAACAGTAGCTTTTCCCGGGGGCTAGTTTGTGAGAAACTCACAGAACCTAGCCTGGAGCCACTCTCAGGGTTTATGTTTACTGAATTTCAATTGATTGTCAAGGCTGCCAAAGGGAGGAGCAGACTCTTGCTCTGATTACCCAGTGAAGAAAGACATTCCTGGGGCTGGCGTCCGAGCTAGGTGACTTTTCCCTGGGTAGAGCTGAGTCTGGCAGGTCAGTTTAGGTTCTTGTGACCTGCTAAATGACTCTAATTTTCTTCCAAGGCCTGAGTTGGAGCTAGCATTTCCACCTACCTGGAGATCTCTGGTACTGGGGGGCGGAGGGGAGGAGTGGTCTTCCCTCTTTTTCTCCCTCATGAGAAGCCTTTTCTTGAGGACAGGCAAGTTGTGGGTTAAAATTGTAAGGGGGGAGCTAGAAATGTGTCTTAGTGGTAAAGAGCTCACTCAACATGCATGAATACCAGGGTTTGAATCCTCAGCGCCACATACTAAGAAAAAGCCAGACACAGTGGAGTGGCTAAAAGGGTAGAGTGCTAGCCTTGAGATAAACATTCCCTATGACTGTCAAAAGCAATAGGCCAGATGCTGGTGGCTCACACCTGGAAAACTACCTTCTCATGAGGCTGAGATTTAAAGACCACAGTTCAAATACAGCTTAGGTAAGAAAAGCCTGTTAGAATCTTATCTCCAATGAACCACTAAACAATACCATGTGGAGCTGTGGCTCAAGTGGTAGAGAATTAGCCTTGACTGAATTGCTCAGGGACAGTGCCCAGGGTTGATACAAGACACACAACTGGAAAAAAAATTGAGGGTTAATCAAAGTACTTTTCCTAATTGCTTTTTACGATAACATTCTCTGGAAAATCAATGCTGATATACACCAGAATTGGAGTCAGACCTCCAGGCTTAAGTGTAGCAGGTCCACATGCTCAGTCTCACAGACTCTAGCTTTGTAACCTGTGTCCACAGGGTTCTGAAAAGTCCAATGTTGAAAGGCTTAATATGCTCCTCTAGCCCTTTGTGATAAGCAGTTGACTGGTATTGTCAATGTTATTACATGTCTGAACCTATCAGAGCACCAGTAGCTCCTGCTCATCACCCTAGTTCAGGAGGCTGAAGTCTCAGGATCACATTGAAGCCAGCCAGGGCTCACTCTGACTTCCAAGTCTGCAAGGTCAGATGTTCAAGAGCTTCTTGTTTTTCCCTTGGTGATGAGAAGTTACTCTAAATGTTCTTAGGGTTCTTGACCCATTGCCCCATCCTGGGTTCAAATGAAGTTCTCAGGATCCAAGCCCTGGCACAGTTAGCAGGAAGAACTCCAGTGTAACAATGTATTTGAAGGACAGAAAACAGTTTCAAAAGCCAGGCTAGGTGAAGAGGACAAGGAGGCAGAATACGGAAACTCAACAGAGAATTGAGCTACAAAACCACTTCATTCATCCCAGGCACAGCCAGCAATGGGGGAAACCTGAAACATTTGTTAGTTACACCAGGGTCAGGCTTTTCTCAGCTTCCTCAAACAATGACTAAACTTCCTCGCTGAGGTGAAGAGAGCCTCAGGCTATATTTAGGTTACCAATAGAGAGCCAGTTTAGTGAGGGAGAGGGGAGGAACAAAGTAGAAATGCGCTGCTCTCTGGTCTTAGGGAGTGGGTTTTATACTCTCCATCTATCAGATTTGAAGGCCCTTCTTCTACCTCTGCCAGTCTTTTCTCCTTCCTTCATTCTCCACATCATTAATTCTAATCCCCAGTCCAAAATGAGGCAGGGCCATTTCTATTTGTCTCCAAGCAGCTGAGTTAGAACCTGGCTCTGCCCTCTTGACTCTGGAGCCTTCGGCTCCCTAAGAAGTGGGAAAGAGACATTATTTCTGCTCTGTGGTTGTGTGAAGGTGATGCTGGTGTCCTGGCATACTGCAGAAGCATCATGACTGGGAATTGTTCCCTTCTTTCCTCCTGAAGACCAAGACCAGAGTCATCTATCATTTTTCTATCTATGTATCTATGTATCTATGTATCTATTTATCTATCTATCTATAAATCTATCGACCTTTCTTTCTTTCTTTCTTTCTTTCTTTTGTCCTTTCTTTCTTTCATCCTTCCTTCCTTCCTTCCTTCCTTCCTTCCTTCCTTCCTTCCTTCCTTCCTTCCTTTCTTTCTTTCTTTCTTTCTTTCTTTCTTTCTTTCTTTCTTTCTTTCTTTCTTTCTTTCTTTCATCATTTCTTTCGTCCTTTCTTTCTTTCTTTCGTCCTTTCTTTCTTTCTTTCGTTCTTTCTTTCTTTCTTTCTTTCTTTCTTTCTTTCTTTCTTTCTTTCTTTCTTTCTTTCTTTCTTTCTTTCTTTCTTTCTTTCTTTCTTCTTCCTGTCTTTCTTTCTTTCTATGTATCCATCTATCTATGTACAAACGTACCTACTTGCCTACCAACCTACCTACCTACCTAACTACATACATAGTTATCTATTTGACATTTCTTATACTGAACTCAAGGCCTGTGCACTGTCTCTAGCATTCTGCTACTTGAGCTACAGCACCAATTCTAGCTTTTTCTGTGTATGTGTTACTGAGGAATGGAACCCAGGGCCTCTTGCATGCTAGGCAAGCACTCTCCCATTAATCCACATTCCCAGCCCCCTCATCTTTTTTATTAATTGTAGTTTTTACGTATATATGCTACCATTTTGCATCCCCAAGTATAATTTTCTGAATACCGCTTATTTCTATGAACTCTGATCGTGTCCTCCTCTGCCTGATTTGTGACTGCTTCTGCATTGGCCTCTTAATAAAACGCAAATAAAGGCTGCTAATACCTTCAGTGTGCATCATATAAGGAAACAGGCCTAGAACCTTGGAAGAGAAAAGCAATGTGTCTGAAATGAAGAGAATGATGCAGTATGTACAATGAGCATATCTAAAACATAACTCAGTAAATAAAAGCAGAAGTTTTGCATATAGCCTCTTTGCACTTAGGGAAGTAATATGCACACGTAAGTAAGTAGGACACTTATACATAAACTTGGTCTTCTCTTTTTCAATTTTTTTGTGGCCATTCCATGGCTTAAACTGAGGATACAATGCATTCCTCACCTGTTTTTCACAAGGCTGAGTTTCTACCACTGGCACAGCTCCACTTCCAGCCATCTGGTTGTTCAATGGACATTAGCGCCTCCTAGGCTTTCCTGCCTGGTCTGGCCTGTATCTCCTGCTTGGCTTTCTCTCTCAAAGCTGGAGCTCTACCTTCTAGGCCACTGCTCCACTTCTGGTTTTCTGGTGCTTTATTGGAGAAAATAAAACTTACCTGCTAGGGCTGGCTTTGAATGGAGATCTCCTGAGGAGGCTTCAAGTGGATTTCCTCAGGGATTCACCTAGAAGCTGCTCCACCCAAAACTTTAGTCCAAATCACAAGAGGTACCAGAGACAAACTGAAACAGGAACATGCTTCTAGTGTGTCCCAGATACTTAAGGTTGGAGATACAAAACACTCATAATTATTAGATCATTTTATAGGCAAATGGAGAAATGCAGACTGTATGAGGATCACTCTAGCTTTCGGTCCTCATATCCTGAGACAGTAAATTCACTGCAGTTCAATGCTAAGTGACAGAACTGACATGTCCTGTTGACATTTGCTCCTAAATCCTGTAACACTCATTTTGTACTTTTGGCTTCAACCCTGTGACCAGAGGGCAAGATGAAGATTGAAAATACTCTCAGAGAAAGCAGGTATAAAGAACATTGTGTAGTTTACTTATAAGTCCCAACCATAGGAATGACCCTATTAAGAAGTCAGTCCAGAATATAAAACAAAGAAGAAAAGAATGAAGATGAAAGTGCCTGCGGACTGTAATCCCTGCTCTCAGGAGGCTGAGATGTAGAGAATTGGAGTTTGAAACCAGCCAGTGGTAGAAAGTCTTTGACAATGTTATTTATAAGAGATCACAGAAAAACCCAAAAGTGGGGCTGTGACTCAAGCTTAATGCAGTACCCTTGAGAAAAAGGAGCTCTTGGACCAGTCCTAGGCTCATAGTTCAACCCCAGGACCTGCCCCCTCAAAAGAAAAACCTGTATCTCAATTTCTTTGAGTATGTATGGATGTATTCCTCTAGGTGAAACTTCTGAGTAGGTATGATGAATGGCACCAAGCAAGAAAAATTTTATTCAATACAATGAGTTCATAACACAGAGACTGCTTTTATGATATTGCATATTCCAGGGCTCCCTTCACTGTTCACATTGTAACCTAAGGGTTTCTCTTCATCACAGGCCTGCTGGAGGAAGACTCTCTCATTGTCTGGACAGGCACACAATAGCCCTCACTCCTGTACAGCTGTGTACCAAATAACTCCATGTGGGCCAATAAGTGAGGATGTGTGCACGGGCTCTGAAAGTCAGGAGAAAAAGGCCTCTTTTTACTCTTAGCTATCTCTCTTCCCAGTGCTCTGTTTTAACAGGAGACCTTCATTTTTGCCACCTCCCATGGCAGGCCAAGTTCTGTGCTCTTATCCTGCATTTATGAGACTATATTCTGGTGTTCAGATACAGTGCTCAATATAATTCAGGAGTCCTTCAGGTAGACAACTAGGGCACTGAGCATAATGAAACGCTTCAGTGCCAGCAATGATGGGCCTATAATGCCACTCCTAGGTTTCCAGAAGCTTGGGAAATCCAAGCAAATGTAGAACATCACAAAGCTTCCTGTCATCTAGCACTGGTGAAGCTCATCAGGTTTTGAAACCTTTTACCTCTCCTAGTTGGGCCCTGGGTGACTAGGTTTTGGGGTTGAACATAGGGCCTGGGTGCTGACTATGAGCTCAGAGCCAAAGTCTAGTGCTTTACCACTTTGTCAAGCTTCACTTCTGCTTTCTCTCTGTGTGTGAGTGTGTGTATGTGCATGTGTGTGTGCATACACTAGTCCTGGAGCTTGAACTCAAGACATGAGCACTGTACCTAGTTTCTCTTGTACAAGGTTTGCCCTCTTCCACTTGAACCACAGAGCCCCTTCAGGCTTTTTCCTAGTGATGTGGTTCTGAGAAATCAAGCCCAGGGTTTCATATATGCAAAGCACTCTACCCCTAAGGTACATTCCCAGTCCTCTACTTCAAGTTTGTTAGTTTGTTTCTGTCTTTTTTGTTGTTGTCATCGTAGGAATGGAAATCTGGGCCTGGGTGATGTCCCTGAGCTCTTCAGCTCAAATCTTGTGTTCTACCAGTTGAGCCATAGAGCAACTTCCGGTTTTCTGGTGGTTCATTGGAGCTCTCTCAAGGACTTTCCTGCCGAGGCTAGCTTTGAACCATAATCCTCAGATCTCATCCTCCTGAGTAGCTAGAGTGACTGGCATGAGCCACAAGCACCCAGCTTCCACTTTAGGTTTCTTAGTGGTGATTTGGAGATAATAGCCTCATGGAACCTTTTGTGTCAGGGATAGTTTGGAACCCAGATCTCAGCTACTTGAGAAGATAGGAGGACAGACCTCAGTTATAGAACCCTAAGCCATGGCACTCTGCTGCAAGGGGGTCCTTGGCTCCGTGTGGAGGAGTGTTAGCCATGAGGCCAAGAGGTATGGGTCAGTGCCTAGGCCCCGATTTCAACGTTCATGACTTAGAAATACAAGACAAATCATTTATCTCCTGTAGACAACTCACTAGTCTTCAGTAATACATAATTTTGTCCCTGCCATCGGGACAGATCTAAGCCTCAATATTCTTTTCTGCATATTCATGTCAGTTGTGGAGTTCTTACAAGGAAAAGATGAAAGAATGCACCCTTTGAAGGACAAAATACATAAAACTTTTTTTTTGGTCGGTCATGGGGCTTGAAATCTGGGCCTGCACTCTGTCCTTCAGCTCTTCAGCTCAAGGCTAGTGCTCTACCACTTGAGCTACAGTGACACTTCCAGTTGTCTGGTGGTTAATTGGAGATTAGAGTTTCAGCGACTTTCATGCCTGGGCTGGCTTTGAACCACTATCCTCAAATCTCAGCCTCCAGAGTAGTTAGGATTACAGACGTGAACCACTGGTGCCCCGCTCCAAATAACCCTCTTTACATGACTCAGCACACAGCATCTTGTGAAAGACTCAGCACCCTGCACCAAATGCAGGACTCAGCCTACTGCACCTGTGAAGAACTCAGCACATAGCATCCTGTGCAGGACTCAGCACACAGCACCCCGTGAGGGCCCCAGCACCCCAGGAAGGACTCATCATGTAGATGTATCCCACAAGCTGTCATTAGTATTAGGGTGCTTTCATCAGTATCACCATTCTTTCAGAAACACATTACAAACTGCACAAATTTCACATCTAATGATTCAGAGGGGTATTTTTTTTTGCAGGGGGCGGGGAGTCAGCCACAGCGATTGCACTAAAATGTTGCAGTACTGTCCTAAGATCTTTTGCTCAAGGCTAGAGATCTATCACTTTGATCCACAGCTCAGAGTTTCACAGACATCCTGCCAGGTCTGGATTTTAAACCCACCAGTGCCAGATCTCAGCCCCCGAGTACCTTGGATGACAGGGGTGAGCAAGCCAGCAGCATCTGGATCTGTGGGGCTGAGTTGCAGTTGTATACCTCTGACTAAGTCAGGTTGGATGGCAGCTGTCAGCACCAGATTCCTGGCTTGCTCTGTGATGAGGTATTTGAAGTCCTATCCTTATAGAGTTGCAGTCACAGCTTTCAATCTTTTTTCATGCCCATTCTGGACCTTGAGTAAGAGTCTAGACACAGTCCCTTAGCATTTATGCTCAAAGCTAATGCTCAACTGCTTGAGTGAGAGCACAACTTCTAGATTTTTATGTGTATGTGGTAGTGAGGAATCGAATCCAGGGCTTTGTATGTACTAGCCATCATTATAGCACTGAGGCCCAGGAGTGACAATTGTATGAACAGATAAATGTGTAGATTCGCATATATGTATATATATATATATACACACACACACACACACATATATATATATATACCTATATATATGTAAAAAACAAGAGAAAGGTGTCTGTATATTATGAAATTACATATATTATATTACAACCCATTATTGACATTCAAATTATTCCTTCCACTTTTAAGTATCATTGTTGAATACATAATAAAGTATTAATTGAAAATTCATCAATGCAATAAAATTGATGTGTATAGGTTTATAGTATACTCATACACTAACTACTAATTTGTTGCTTTTATAAAATTCCATTCGTATGGATGTACATGAAAATGGGTTTCTTAGAATCTCCCGCCAATACTTAGTGGCAGCCCTGTGATTCGACCTCCAGTCGTAAGTTTTTGTTTTGGTTATGGCTTCCCTAATAGCCAGCCAAACATCAGCATGCAATGTCATGAACACTTTCTGGGCTTTTTCATTTACATGCGGGATGGTCATAATGCAAAAGGAAAAAATGTAAAACCACCTTCTTGAATTTCTCCATTTTATCCTTTTCCTTTTTATTTTATTTCTTGCCAACCCCGAGTTTTGAACTTGGGTCCTAGAATCCCAGGGCCAGCTGTGGCAGAGATACCAAGACCTGAGTTCAAGCCTCGTGCTTGGCAAAAAATATAATAATAAAATAAAATAAGGCCCTGGCTTGGAATTTGCACCATTTTTCTGGCAGACCTGGGATTTGAAATCAGCATCTGGGGATCTCTGTGGCACTGTGGGTGAAGGAGAATCTCACCGTCCTTGAAGACAAGAAATTCAGACCAGTTCCCAGGGCCTGAATTGAAGCCACAGCACTGGAAAAATACACACATGAGTTTAGTGAGTATGACGTTTATTACCCTTATTCAATTTCATTTTTTACATCCTATCATTCAAGATATATTTGCATATGAATTATACATCATACTGAGACCCAGGACATTTTGTCAGGGAAAAAAATGTGTCAAAAGTGGCTTCTTATTACATGAATAAATTTTTGGCAATGCTGGGATTTCAACTCATGGCCTACAATGTCCAATACATAAATGGGATCAAAGCCTTAGCACACCAACCTCTGGCAAACTGAGCTGCCAGAAAATTCTGATGACCTATTATCAAGCCACACTAGTGCCCAATCTATATCTCTATCTCTATCTATCTATCTATCTATCTATCTATCTATCTATCTATCTATCTATCTATCTATCTATCTGTCCATATGTATATATATATATATATATGTGTGTGTGTGTGTGTGTGTGTGTGTGTGTGTGTGTGTAGATTGCTGTATATATATATATGTATATATGTAGAGAGACAGAATATGATGATATTATTAAATTTTATATATATAGTTACCAATATTTAGTTATTAAGTTATGTCTCCATTTAATGAAGTATCATGGTTGAATACTTATAAAATCATTAATTAAAATTAATCACTATCCTTCCATTAGGGGAATCACAACGTGTTGCTTGAATGGAAGATATAAATCCAATGATTGTTGTGTGGCTTTCTAAAATAGAACCATGAATTAACTGCAAATTTAATTACTTTTATAACATTCCATTAGCATTCACGTAAATAGGAATAAGTTTGTCAGGATCTCCCTCCATTTGTGTGTGGCAGTCCTGGGATTTGAACTCCAGGCCTGGGAAGTTTACTTTGAATGCAAACCATTGGAATGACACTGAAGATTTCAGATGGTCACAATTAAAAAAAGAACACCAAGAAGAAAACAAAGCCAGGTGTCAGTGGCTCCTGTATGTAATCCTAGCTCCTCAGGGGGCTGAGATGTAGAGATTGCCAATTTGAATTCAGCCAGGGCAGGAAAGTCCGCAACAGTCTTATTTCTAAGAGATCACAGGATAATATCACCATGGGTTGGGTCTGTGGCTCAAGGGCAGAGAGCTACTCTTGAGAAAGAGGTGATCAGGGATAGGGCCTAGGCTCATATTTCAACCTGAGACCTGCCACAAAAAAAAAGAAGGCAGTAACTCCATGTCTCTGTGTATTTATGGATGATGTATGGATGATGGGCATTCAGCAGGTTGCCCATGAACAGACCCCCAACCTAGGCAAGCTGGGACAAGCCCTCAGAAAGCACTAAGTCTGAGTCAGTAGCTTGAACAAAGTATCCTTCTCTGCCATTTAATAACTGAAGCCCAGAAGGCTTGCTTGGCTGGTGTATGCAATGGGTTCATTATGTTCTGGCTGAGGTGTCCCATTGGGATATTTAGCAGCCAGCTTCTGCCTCCACGGAGATCACTGTTCCTAGGCTGTAGGAGTTGTGGAAGGTTCTGTCTCCATATTCCCTATACCTCTTTAGGACATGAGCCTAGATCTCTGGGGCCTGGTGGCTATCACTCATTCATCATTCCTCATTGCCGAGTCTTACACTGGTCCCAAATCCTGGCAAAGATATGAAATGGCCAGCGATTTCAGTGCTGAAAAGAGTATGCCAGTAAATTCCACCCTCATAGTTCCTGTTAGAAATAATCCTTGGTCTGTGAATGTGGCTAAGTGATAGAGTGCTTACCAAGCAATCATGAAGCCCTGGGTTGGATTCCTCAGTACCACATAAACAGAAAAATCCAAAAGTGTGACTGTGGCTTAAGTGCCAGAATGTAGCCTTGAGCAAAAGGAGCTCAGGAACATGCCTAGACCCTGAGTCAAGCCATAACACTGGCAAAAAAATGTGAGCTTGGTGATACATACTCTTCTGGGATTCAGAAGAGGGCCGAGGTTACAGGTAAGAGGTAGAGGGCAGGTGCTGGTGGCTCACTCCTGTAATAATACCACTCAGGAAGTTGAGATCTGACGATTATAACTGCAAGCCTTTGCAGGCAGGAAAGTCTATATGAGACTCTTTTCTCCAATTAAGCACCAAAAAAAACAAACCAGAGCTGTGGTACAAGTAGTAGAATGCTAGCCTTGAGCATAAAAACTCAGGGATAACATCCAGGCCATGAATTCAAACCTCAGGACTGGCACACACACACACACACACACACACACACACACACACACACACACACACACACACACGTACACACACACACACACACACACACACACAAAGATAGAGCATTTGACAGTCAGCCTGCACAAGGTCGATCTCTAGCAACTCAGTATTAAAAAAAAAAGTGAGAGAAGGGAAGGAAAGGCTTGGTCCAGGAGGTGATATGACCAGTGCCAAAATTCCACAGGAGTTCTAAGATGTGGAACAGGACAGAGGGCCTCGGGCAGAAGGTACAGAGCATGCACAAAGGTCCTGAGGGGTGGTGTCGAGAAGGTGGTGTGGGTGGAATCAAGGTTCTGTGGCCTCAGACAAGTCTGGCAGAACACTGAAGGCTTGGTCAAGGTTTGTACTTGAGTCACAGGTAGGGCAGACGGTGGGGTCCCAGAATGGGGCTCAGGGGAAGATTAGCTGGACTTTTTACCAAAGACCCCAGCCAATTTTGTGCCTGGAAGCCTAGTTTTCACAGATCCTCACCCTCAGGCCCCCTTTGCATGGAGGAGTCAGCCCAAATGCAGGTTAGAACGCTTGCTTAAGAAAAACTTCTACCCAATGCCTCCAGAGGCTCAAACCCTGTAAATCCTAGTTATTAAGAAGTCTGTGATCAGAGATTGTTGGTCAAAGCCAGCTCAGCGGAGGAAAGTTAGTGACACTCTTCTGGTCAATGAACTACCAAAATCCAGAAATGGAACTGTGGCTCAAGTGGTAGAGTAAGAGACTTGAGGGAAAAAGTTAAGAGATCAGAGCCCAGACCCTGAGTTCAAGTCGCAGTACTGGCACAGAAAAAAAAAAATAAAGTTTTCAGGAGATCCCAGTCCAAAGTGGAGAAAGGCTGGGCACTGGTGGCTCATTCCTGTCATCCTAGCTACTCAAACCTGAGACCTGAGCATCAATCAAAATTAAAAGCTAGCCTGGGCAGACTCTTATGTCCAATAAATCACCAAAAAGCTGGGAAGCAGAGCTACTGTAGTTCAAGTGGTACAGCACCAACCTTGTGAAAACAAGCTAAAGGATAGCACCTAGGCTCTGAGTTCAAGTCCCGGTAAACACACACACACACACACACACACACACACACACACACACACACACACACACACACACTAACATCCTTAACAGGGGCCTGTGGCTTATACCAGCAATCCTAGCTACTCAAAAGACTGAGGTCTTAGGATGGCAGCTTGAAACCAGAACAGGCAGGAAAGTCCATGAGATTCTTATCTCCACTAAACTACTAAAAAAAAAAAAGATGAAAGTTGAGCTCTGGTACAAGTGGTAGAATGTTAGCTTTGAGGAAAGGAAGCTCAGGGACATTGCCTAGGCCCTGAGTTCCAGCTCTAAGATTTTTTTAAAAGACATCCTTTGCCACCCCCAAATGCCATAAATCCTGATTTTGATCATCCTAGACTCCACTTCCACTCCTGCCACTTCCACAGTACTGCCACTAGCGGCCGGTGTGTGGCCAACACTGGGTTAAGAAGTGAAAGTACACAAGGGGGTGCATAGCCAGGTCAACACTAATACCCCAAAACAATGAGGTATTGGCCACACCAGTCTCTCATTCCACCAGTTCCCTGGCCTCTGTATTCTGAGCATCTGGAATTGTCTAGATGGACCAGAGAGGCCCAGCTGGGGCCAGAAGATATACTGTCCTGTGATAAAGTACATTTACATTTGCTAGAAACTGACCTATACTTCCAAGCCACCTTGGCCTCACCTCCCATGTAACACTAGATCCTCCTTGCTTGGGCAGTCTTCAATCAGCTGTCAAGCTCAAGTTGGCCAGAACCACCAGCATTCCCCCATTCACCACTCCACTGCCAGCCTGATGAGAGGGATATGAAGTCAGAGGCCCAGTTGAGGAAAAGGATAGGACATCACATGACTGAGGCCCTCCCTTTCAGGCAGAGGAGACCCTATGCCAGCTGGCATCACTGACCCAGAATCCCCTGGAGGTGACCAAATATTGGGACAGCCAGACTTGTGCGCCAGAGAAAAGTTGGAACACAGGCCTATGGCCATTTAGGACTCATTGTAGACCCTAATAGGGGGATAAAGCAAGGTCGGTGTGAAGGAGGGGCACCATCTGAGATCAGAAAGAGGCAGACCAGCAACCAGGAAAGGGACAGAAAAAGACGAGGGAAAATTACACACACACACACAGAGAGAGAGAGAGAGAGAGAGAGAGAGAGAGAGAGAGAGAGAGAGAGAGAGAGAGAGAGAGAGAGAGAGAGAGAGAGAGATTCCAAGCCCTTAGCAGTTCCTGAGAACAAAACCATGAACTCCCTCTATTAGGATCACATCCAACCCATGAGAAGATGGCACTATCATACTCAGACTAACTGTAGACACATCATTGAGCCTCTTATATCTGGAATGTCTCAGAACCCAGCATGGAATTTCCTACCGTACACACTGCAATGTCGAAAACTCAGCCAACCCCTTTGTTTATTATTGGTCATGGGGTTTGAACTCTGGGTCAGGGCACTGTACTTCAGCTCTTCAGCAGAAGATGAGCACTCTATAATTTGAGCCACAGTGACGTTTCCTGTTTTCTGGTGGCTCATTGGATATCAAGACCCACAGACTTTCCTGCCCAAGCTGCTTTGAACCGTGATCTTTACATTTCAGCATTATGAGTAGCTAGGATAACAGTTGTGATCCACCAGAGGTGCCAGACATCATCCATCTTCATATACCCAGAGAAACCCATTTCATCAGGCCACAAACTTTCTTGCAGCCCTTGACTTCAGACTTTGACACCCAGCATCCAAATCCATCCTTCATTAGGGAGAATACAGACACAACAATCCCACCCCTGCACACATTTGCCCACTCCCTGCCTGCCATAGGCCTCGACCACTTGAGTTCTTGGTAAGACACCATCCATTCTACTGTGGCTTCAAACTGGTGCAAACTTGGAGAGTTCTTAGAAATGTCTGTAAAGTGAGGCCAGCACCTGGTCTCTCAATCACAGCACCCTCCCACACAAACCTCCGCATCTTTGCAGCGAAGATGTTTTACTTTCTTTCATTTTTTCGATTGTGAGCTTGAATGCTGGGCCTGGGTGCTGTCCCTGAGCTCTTCAGCTCAAGGCAAGCACTCTACTATTTGAGCCACAGCACCCCTTCCAGTTTTCTGGTGGTTTGTTGGAGATAAGAGTCTCAGGGTCTTTCCTGCCCAGTCTGGCTTTGAACCGTGATCCTCTTAACTCAACTCCTGAATACCTGGGATGACAGCCATAAGCTACTGGCACCCAGCAAAACATACTTTTTAATGCCTGTCATCCTATCCTCTCAGGAAACTGAGATATGAGGACGGCAGTTGGATGCCACCCTTGGCAGCAAAGTGCATGATAACTCTTTATCTCCAATTAAACACCCAAAAACCAGGAAGTGGAGCTGTGGCTCAAGCAGTAGAAGGCTAGCCTTGAGCTGAAGAGCTGAGGGATAGCGCCCAAGCCCAGAGTTCAAGCCCCATGACTGACCAAAAAAAAAAAAAAAATTCAGTTTTCACTAACAAATATGAGCAAAAATTTGAGATTGAATAGTAAATAGAGCATTATCATTATATTTATTTCTCAGTGATCATTCTTGTAATGATTAATGAGAGTTTTCCAGCCAGGTTTAGCTTAAGAGTTAGTGTTAAGTAATGGATTAGATGGCAAGTAAATTTGAAATTGTTTTAGGGTACAGGGATTCAGGGAAAGGTAGGATCATTGGAAACTACAGTATTTTTCCTGATAAGTGAATTTGAGGACAAATAATATAACACTTCATGTTAGGGAACAAGATAACTTCAGAGGTAGAGTCAAAAATATTGTGGGAATTAGGGCAAATTGAAATGCATTTCCTGAGTGAAATTGGAGTATCCATTAGAATGATTAAAAACTAGTTTTTTTCTTAAAAATTAGAATTGCTAGTTTTTTTCTTAAAAATTAGAATTGGACTATTATTAGAGTGAAAGTTAGGTTTCAGTTCCAGCTGGAGTTAGAGTTAGCCTTAAGGAAATGGAAAGTTTAGGGCCAAACTGAAAGTAAATCTTCAAATAACAAGTCTAGGTAGAATTAGGATGAATGTGAAATAAGAAAGTGCTAATAATATTAAGATTAGGGTATGATTAGTGTGAGGGTTAGTCTCAATATTCCAGTTAGGTTTCAGGTTACAAAAATGGCAAGATACTGAGTAAAACTACAAACTATTTTTAGAAAGATGAGTTGAATCAAAGTTAGGATGAATGAAAACTAATGTATTTGTATGGCTTTTAGAATCCAAATGCTATTAGTTCTAGGGTTAGGGTTACTGTTCTAGTTCAGGTTAGACTTAGACTTAGGGAAGGGTAAGCTTTACAGTAAAACTGAGTTTTCTGCTAACATTTTCAAGTATAATAAGTTTGAAATTTAACAAAAACTACAGAGTTTTCCTAAGTTTCTTATTCAAGGTTGAATAGGGTTCAATTTAGAGTTAGGTTTCTAGTAAGGTTTATATATAGTTAGAGTTAGGCACTAAAGTAGATTTTAAATAAACCTGCAACTTCTTTTTGGAGATATAGGAGTTCAGTAAACGTTAAGATCAGTGGAAACTGAGATAGTTTTCATGGTATGAAGATTTGAGGTTAATAATTCATAATAGGGAACGATTTCAGAGTCCAAGTCAGGGAATCTAGGATTTGGAGCAAACTGCAAATCATTTCAAAGGCAATGAGTATCTGTTAGAATGTGTCTAAACGCGAGTATTTTCCATTAATTTTAGGATTGGGTTACTATTATCATCAAGATTACTCTTAGGGTTCTGTCCAAAATTAGAGTTAGGGAAATGGAAAGTTGAGAAATTGAGTGAATTACTTTGTTTGTGATGTATATGCACTATTCTAAGACTTGAACTCAAGGATTGGTTTCTGCCCCTGAACTTTTTCTGTAGGCTAGCATTCTACCACTGGAGCCATGAGTCCACTTCCAGCTTTCTTTTACAGTGAATTGGAGATGAGAGTCTCATAGACGTTCCTATCTAAGCTGACATTGAACTGAGATCCCCAGATCTCTGCCTTCTGATTTAAAGTAGGATTAATGCATGAGCTACTAGTGCCCTGGAAAGTGCCTGGATTATACTGATTGTTTTTTATTTTTTTTCGAGATTGAGACTTGAATTCATTATCTGACAGCTTTGCTCACTAAGTAGCACTCTGCCACTTGAGCCATGTCTTCACAAATGATTATTTTAAATAGCTGGAAATCATTAAATTTTCTTCAAATGATATGTATCATTAGTGTTGTTCTAAAACTTATCCTAACCAAAAAAGATTTATTGACCCTAGAGATTATCTGAGCAGATTCTCATGCTTTGCTTCTAATTGCATAACATTTTAGGGACATGATTTTTTAATTATTATTTTGAGCAGCAAAGCAGTTATCATTTAACAAAGCAGTTTAGGCGTACAATATACGTTGATCAATGCCAACCCTTTCAACATTTTCATCCATCCCTCCCCTATACAGCTCTTCCTTCACTCTTCTTAATTTTATAGGGTATTTATTGGATTCCTCTCTGCATTTTCCCCCTTTTCTCCTATTCAATCTTCTGTCTTTTCCCCCTTCACTCCTTTTTTTACTACCCACTTCCATATGATCCAGCAACTCTACTCCTGGGCATTTACCCGAAAGAATACAAACCAGGATATAGTAACGGTTTCAGCACAACCATGCTTACTGAATCAGCCCAGATACTTCTCAAAAGAGAAATGAATCAAGTAAATGTAACACACACACACACACACACACACACACACACACACACACACACACACACACACACACACACAGACACACACACACACACACACACACACACTGGAAATTCTTCTTACTAATCAGAAAGAATATTGTACCATTTGTATCTCTCATTTATCATTTCATCTGCCTGGTATCTCATTGCCATCGTATTGTCCCTCTACTGCAGTAACTGACACATGCAAACTGATGTAAAAGATTTTCAGGTTATGGGCTAACCATAGATTCCTGAGTATGAGTTCTCTGCTCATTCTCTTTGTCTATGCATGCCTTTGAGTAGTGATTGTACAGATTCATTGTAACATTTGCTACACAAAAAAGAGATGAACCATACATATATATGTATGTATATATATATGATTATACACACACACATATATATACATACATGGATATATGCACACATATGGATACATATTAAATACTTGAGTACATTTTATGTTTTCAAGAATTATAGAGCTAACAAATATCACATGCATTTTCCTACCTTTTCAATTTTTTCAAAACCTAAAGAATTTTGTCTCTTTTGCAAACCTAATTTTTAAGATAATTTCACCATCTCTGATTTGTCAGTGGCCCTTGAAATTAGATGTTCAAATAGGACAAAGTTATTTATGCTTTTTGGTGGAAGAAAGGAATATTACTAGGGTTCTATTCAGGGGTTCTCTGCTTGCTAGACAGGACTTTGTATAGCACCAAGCATTTCAACTATTTTGCCATACTTCTAGTCCATTTTATTTACTTGAGGTCTTGAACTTTTGCCCTGGTCAGATCTTAGATTGACTGAGACTGTGCTATCTATGCCTCCCACATAATTAGCTAGTATTACAGATGTGAACCACTATGGCCAGCTCATTTGTTGAGATGGCTGTCTTGGCAGTTATTTCTTTGGCCTGCCTCAGACCAAGATCCTTGTCATTTCTGCTTCCCAATCAGCTGGGATTACAGATGGAGCTACTATACTTGGTGTACATGACATCTGGATTTTTTTTTTTTGTCTGTCGTGGGGCTTGAACTCTGTTCTTGGGCGATGTTCCTGCACTCTTCAGCTCAAGGGGAGTGCTCTACCGCTTGAGCCACAGCACCAGTATCTATTTTCTAGTGGTTTTATTGGAGATAAGAGTCTCACAGACTTTCTTTCTACGGCTGTCTTTGAACCGTGATCCTCAGATCTCAGCATCCTGAGTAGCTAGGATTACAGGGGTCAGCCACAGGTGTCCGGCACACCTTCTGTTCTTTAAAAGAGGTTTTAATTGTAAAAAATGCCATGTAGAGGGGTTATAGTTACATGAGCAAGTTAATGAGTACATTTTCTATCAAGCATTGTTACCTCCTCCTTTGTTTTTCCCCTCCCCTCCCCTCCCACCTCCACAACTACACTCCCCTGTACTCCCTTCCCGTCTTCCCCGCCTATATTGTAAAACTCTTTTTTTTTAACATAGTGTCTTGTGCATCTCATTGTTACAATGGGTCAGCCTGTATCACTATTTATCTATTTTGTTTTTTCCCTTCCCTTCCCCAAGCTAGAGAAGGGTGTATATAAGATACAGGGCACCAACACTAAATATAGTGAAAACAAGTGTTAAATCATGGGGGAAGAACATAAAAAGAATAAAAAAACACTTGGTAGATTATAAACCCTATCTTTGGGTTCATTTCACTTAACATCATCTTATCTGGTCGTATGTACATAGCTTTTGAACTTATATGCTTGTCCCAGACATGTAATACTTATTGTAAATAAGGGAAAACATAGGACCAATGTTTCTTTGGTTTTGGCTTACTTCACTTGATATAATGTTTGCTAACTCCTCACTTAGAGCTCCCATATGATCCAGCAGTCCACATTTTTTGGTATTTACCCAAATGTTCACAAAAAAGACCATACAAAGCTACTGGTACAACTATGTTTATTGCAGCATTATTTACCATAGCTAAGATATGGAACCAACCCATATGCCCCTCAGTAGATAAATGGATCAAGAAAATGTGACACACACACACACACACACACACACACACACACACACACACACACACTGGAATTCTATGCCTCCATCAGAGAGAATGACACCGCCCCATTTGCTAGGAAATGGAAAGACGCAGAAACTATTATATTAAGTGAAATAAGCCAGGCTCAAATAACCATATGTCACATGGTTAATCTTACTTGGACTAACTAGTTCATGGTACCATATAACCATATAAGAGGATGTTATGTGAAATGAACCCCAAGATAGGGACACAAATAATTTGTATTCCATGAGATTCTTTTCTCTCTATGATCCCCCAAATAAAATTGGAAGGGGAGCTGTCGTTCAAATACAGAGCACCACCCTTAAGGGAAAAAGCCTAAGTGACAAGGTTAGGTCCTAATTTTAAAATATAATATCAGCCCTCAAAAAAGTTGATTTCTTTTCCTTGAGGTTTTTATTAAATTGCTTGGGAAAATAATCAACGTTGTATTTATGTTTAGCATTTCTATTAAAATCATGTTATGTTTATTTATGGTATTCTTTATTTTCTTAAATTTTACTTACACTTTAACATCCAGTAATGATAAGAGATGATTACTGTTTCACAAGTTTTTATGTCAGTTGAATATATAGATGAGAGGTGCATACAAGTCGTTTGGACTGAAAATAGATATTACCAAGGTCTTAACATAAGAATTGATAGTTGAAGGAGCTGTGGGCATGTATGAAATAAACTAAAGAAACCAGCAAGGAAAGATAAGATATGATTTTGGAAAGCAAACAATTTTGTAAGAAAAAAATGGAAAATATGTAGCTTTTTTAAGAACTTTGTAACCCATCTGCACATTTAATTCCTTATTTCTAGTGGAAGACAATTCAGTTAATTTTACAAAGTCAAACATGATTGACATTTAATACTAACACCTCTGTCTCAAGTAAGCAATTATTCTAGCCAGGTGCAAGGGGCTCATGCTTATAATCCTAGCTACTCAGAGAGCTGAAACCTCTAGATCCTAGTTCAAAGCAAGTCTGGAGAGGAAAATTGGTGAGACTTTTCTGTGGCACTGTGGCTCAAAGTGGCAGCACTAGTCTTGAGTAATAAATCTCAGAGACAGAACCCAGGCCCTGAGTTCAAGCTCTCTGAAATTATTCTAAAAATACTTGTTCTCATTATTTCTTTAACTTGTCTAGAAGGATGTTTTAAACTTAGGGTTTTTTTCTTTTTTTTAATTACAATTTTATTTTTTTTTGTGAACATACTGTACAGAGGGGTTACAATTACATAAGCAAGATAATGAGTACATTTCTTATCAAGCATTGCAGTCTCCTCCTTTGTTTACCCTTCACATCCCTTCCCAGCCTCCCTCCTCTCCCCACCAAAGTTGTAAAGTTCGTTTTCGACATGAAAACTCGTATTTCTCATAGTCGCAAATGGTCCACCTGTATCTTTAAATGACTTGTTTTTCTCATCTCCTCCACAAATTATATCAACATCAAATATAGTGAAAGCAGGGGTTATACTGTGGGGGAGGGACATACAAAGCAACAAAGAAATAATCTTATAAATGAGTTAGAAACAAATGCATGAAAGAAAAAAAAAACATTTAAATACATATCTAAGGGTTCATTTTCCTAACATCACATTACCTGACCTTATCTGCTTGACTCATACACATACAAGATATTGCAAATAAGGGAAACCATGGGACCTATGTTTCTTTAGGCTTGGCTTACTTCACTTAATATAATTTTTTCCAAGCCTTTCCATTTCCTAACAAATGGGGCAATGACATTCTTTCTGATGGAGGCATAGAATTCCATTGCGTATATATACCACATTTTCTTGATCCATTCATCTACTGAGGGGCATCTGGGTTGGTTCCAGATCTTAGCTATGGTAAACAATGTTGCAATAAACATAGTTGTGCTGGTAGCTTTAGTGTGGTCTTGTTTGTACACATTTGTGTAAATGCCCAAAAGTGGGATTGCTGGGTCTTAGGGCAGCTCTAAGTGAACTATTTTGTGGAACCTCCATACTAGTTTCCAAAGTGGTTAAACAAGTTTACATGTCCACCAACAATGAAGTAAGGTTCCCTTCTGTCAACATCCTCTCCAGCATCTGTTGCTGTTAGAGTTCTGATTATAGCCATTCTAACTGGAGTGAGGTGGTATCTCAATGTTGTTTTGATTTGCAATTCTTTTATGGCTAGGGAGGTTGAGCATTTCCTCATATGTCTATTGGCCATCCTTCTTTATTCTTCAGAGATGTTTCTCTTCAAGACTTTATTCCACTTATTTATTTATTGGGCAGTTGTTTCTTTGAGGATTTGTTGTTGGGGGATTTAATTTTTTGAGTTCCAAGTATATTTTAGATATGAGACCTTTGTCCATTTTATGGCTAGTGAAGATCTTCTCCCAATCTGTGGGCTTTCTATTGGTCTTGCAAGCTATGTCCTTTGCCATGCAGAAGCTCTGCAACTTCATGCAATCCCATTTGTCCAACCTATCTTTGATTTCTTGTGTTTCCGGGTCTCTATTCAGAAAATTTCGGCCTGAGTGAAGGAGACCTAGGGTTTCTCCTATTCCATCTGTAATATTTTCAGAGTGTCTGCTTTGACTCCAAGGTCTTTGATCCATTTGGAGTTGATTCTGGTGCAGGGTGATATATAAGGATCTAGTTTTAGTTTTCTACAAGCAGTTAACCAATTTTGCCAGCACCATTTACTGAAGAGGCTGTCTTTCTTCCATTCTATTATTTTAGCTCCCTTATCGAAGATTAGTTGGCTATAGGTCTGTAGGTTCATTTCTCGGTTTTCAATTCTATTCCATTGGTCCTGAGGTCTGTTCTTATGACAGTACCAAGCTGTTTTGATTACTATGGCTTTATAGTAGTGTTAGAAATTTGGTATTGATATTCCACCAGCAGTGTTCTTTCCATTGAGGAGCGTTTTTGCTTTTCGGGGTTTTTTACTGTTCCATATGAATTTTTGGATTGCCTCTTCTATTTCCTTGAAGAATGAGGTTGGAATTTTGATAGGTATCATGGGATTTTTTATTTCATGTTGTCTTAATTTATTTTTAAGATGTTCAGATAAAAATGATTTATAGTAAGAACTGGTTTGTATTGCTTTGTATTACACCTATAATTCAACTGGAAAGTAGATGGTCAAAACCCTCCTCCCCCCACCAAAGTTGTAAAGTTAATTTTTCGACATAATGATTTGTATATCTTATTGTTGCAATGCGTCCACCTGTATCCCTAGTTAAACAATTTGTTTTTGCCCTTCCCCTTCACAAATTGTACCAACATCAAATACAGTGAAAGCAGGGGGAGAGACATGATAAGCAGTATAGAAATCATCTTATAAATATGTTAGAAACAACTGCATGAAAGAAAAAAAATTGAATACTTATCTTGGGGTTCATTCCCTTAGCATCAATTTATCTGACCTTTTCTGCTTGACTCAGCATATGCTAGTTATTTCAAATAAGGGAAGCCATGGGACCTATGTTGTTTTGGGTCTGGCTTACTTCACTTAATATAATTTTTTCCAAGTCTTTCCATTTCCTAACAAATGGAGCAATGTTATTCTTCCTGATGGATGCATAGAATTGCATTGTGTATATATACCACATTTTCTTGATCCATTCTTCTACTGAGGGGCATCTTGGTTGGTTCCATATCATAGCTATGGTAAATAATTCTACAATAAAAAATAGGTGTGTCGGTAGCTTTAGTATGGTCTTGTTTGTGATCATGTGGTTAAATGCCCAAAAACTTGGATTGCTGGGTCATAGGTGAGCTCTATGTGGAGTCTTTTGATGAACCTCCGTACTGCTTTCCACAGTGGTTGAACAAGTTTACACTCCCACCAACAATGTAGTAAGGTTCCCATCTGTCCAAATCCCCTCCAGCATCTGTTGTTATCAGAGTTCTTGATTTTGCCATTCTAACTGTGGTGAGGTGGTACCTCAATGTTGCTTTTATTTGCAATTCTTTTATGGCTAGAGAGGTTGAACATTGCTTCATGTGTTTATTGCCCATCCTTCTTTTCTCTTCAGAGAAATTTCTCTTTAAGTCTTTAGCCCACTTATTTAATGGGCAGTTGTTCCTTTGAAGATTTGTTGTTGAGGGATTTAATTTTTTGAGTTCCAGGTATATTTTAGATATGAGACCCTTGTATGTTGTATGGCTAGTGCAGATCTTCTCCCAATCCATGGGCTTTCCAGTGATCTGGCTAGCTATGTCCTTTACCATGCAGAAGCTCTGCAATTGCATGCAATACCATTTGTCCCATTTGTGTTGGATTTTTTTTTTGTATTTCTGAATCTCTATTAAGAAAATTTCCGCCTGTGCCAAGGAGATCTAAGGTTTCTCCTATTCCATCCTGTAATGTTTTCAGAGTAAGACTTCAAACTTTTAATGTTTGAAGATCTTTGATTCATGTTGAATGGATGTGAGTAGATAGAGCTGTTGCATACATTTGTGTGTGTGTGTGTATGTGTGTGTGTGTGTGTGCGTGTGTGTGTGCGCACGCACGCACGTGTGTGTATCATTGAAATCAAAGATAAGGAACTTGGTTCCTTTTTCTGAGATATACATAATGGTGTTTCTTTGTTGGTGTTAGGCTGATTGCTTGCCTTTGCCTGATGTGTACATTCCAGCTCAATTTTTCAATTAAAGTTACTTAATTATTATTGAACATATAATGCTCTGATATTGCTTTGTCTTTAGTCTGCCATCTAGGATCTTCTTTTCCTCTTAAATATTAACATTCAATATGAATTTTACCTCCTGACTAATTTTCCCTTTAATTTGCATTTTGAAATAAGAAATATAATACCTTTGATCTCTGTATTCATGAAGAAAATCCACTTTGAATTCTCTGTTTAAAATAACAACACCTGGACAGATTTGTTAGCACCAAGATCTTAAATTATCTTTTGTAGTTTTAGTTTAAAATAACCCTCCTCCATGTTTTTAGCGTGGATAGAAAAGAATTCCCACAATGCCTCACAACTTGTATCTTTCACTTTGTCTATACTTCCTTGTCAATGCTAAATTGTTCTGGATGCCTGGATTAGCTACCCAAACCCCTGCAAAGCTGTCGCTGCTACCCAATTTACTGCCAATGCAACTCAGCAATTACAGTCACAATTACCCTTTCCGTGTTATCCTATTCTCTGCTACTCATTTTGCTACCCATAATTCTTAACACCATGGTTCCAGCTACCTGATCCCTGATACCCCTGTCTCTGGTACCACATTCCCAAACAAAGCAAGGCAAGAGTAGGCACAGACAGTCGAATTGGGTACTCCTTTTGCAGGAACAATGGGACGTTATTCCTCAGGTATTTAACATGAGGAACTAACTATTGGTGGAAAGAAAAGAGGTTACTCAGAGGGGACTAAAATCCAAGGATATCAACTTGTAACTTGTTGCTAGGAAAAGCAGGCCCTAAGGTGAAAGTTAATGAGAAAAGAAAATTTGACAAAAATATTGGGAATGATATAAACAAAATTTTTAGCTTAATCTTTTCTACCAATGATCTGAATTATTTTATGACATAGATATGTAACTACTTTGCAGTTTTAAAAGTTTATGAAGTTGCACATTTATGTGGTACTTATATTAATTTATGTAATATTTGCATATGATCATGTTAATGATACTCAATAGTTTATGCTTTATGATATGCTCATGAGTCTGCCTTTGGCAATATGAATTGAGTTCTCTAACAATAAATGGGATTTCATTGTCAAATACTACAAGGATATTACTGAGGCTAATACCAAAATGGAAGCTGAAACAAGAAAACTGAACAAAGCTACAAGTTTGACGGGAAGGGGTCAGTGGTAAGGGCTATGATAAAACAGAAATTCTTCACATAGGAATCTTGGAAGAATAGAATGTGTCTTGTTGAATCACTAGTTTTTAAAACATTCTTAGAAAGCAGAACATGATTTTTGATTCTAGATTTTTGGGACCTCTTTAATGAGTGGTTAAACAAAAAATTATTGAAATGACTGAAAATCTACTGACATAAATTATTAGATTAACATTATACTCAAAGTTGCCTTGAGATGCAGGCAGGCTGGATTCCTTTTCTATTAAATTAATGGAATAATCTTCCTTTTGAATGGTTGGACAGTCCATGACACTTGTTCCAAAACAAGAAAAGATACTGGAGAGAAAAAAAAGAGGAAGGAGAGTAAAGGCTGCTGAAATTAGCATATTTCCCATTTGGACTTTAATGGGTTGTTACTACAAAGAATTAGAATTTCATATTAAGATAATAATTTTAAAATTGATGTGCTAAAGGATAGCTTCGAAATGTAATATTTAATGCTGTTGCATTACTTGAAAACAACGGTTTACAGAAAACTTTAAATTCCAGAAAAATTGTAATGTACCAGTAAACACCTAGAAGAAATATAATTTAAAAATTTACTTGTTCAAAGCAAATCCTGGCATGAAAGTCTGTGAGTCACTTATCTCCAAACAGGAATTGGCAATGTGGCTCAATTGGGAGAGGGCTCCCTTTGAGCTGAAGCACTCTGGGATATATTAATACCCAAGCCCTGAGTTCAAGGCCCATGACTGACAAAAAGAAATGTTAAAGAATTAAATCATTAGTGTTGGAAGAAGACTTGTGGTAGAGTGCTTGTCTTGCATGCATGAGGTCCTGGTTCAATTCCTCAGCACCACATAAGCAGAAAAAACTGGAAGTGGCACTGTGGCTAAAGTGGTAGTGCACTAGCCTTGAGTTGATCAGCTCAGGGACAGCACCCAGACCCAGAGTTCAGGCACCCCTACCAACAACATCAAATACAGCAACAACAAATTAAAGCATCAAACAACCTGAAGATGTTGTCCAGAATAATGAATGCAGCATTATCCGTTGACATGACTTAGTGACTTGAAACCAAGTTTACCAGGGGAGATTGTGGGCATTTTGTGTGTGTGTCAAAACCTGCAAAATTATTTTCTACTTTCCCAGGGAGGGAGAAAGGAGGAAATGGTGGGGGGAGGGGGGAGGGGGGAGGTGTTTGGTGGACTTGCCTTTTGTTTCACTGATTGTTTTCTGTAGTCAAATTCAGAGAAATTCTGCATGCAAACCTAGTTGCATGGGCAATGATGAAACCATGTCCTGGAAGTAGTTTTGTCCTGTCCTTGGCCTGGTTCCAACCAGCACTGGATAATCCAAGTCCCACTGCAGGACCAAGATGCCTTGAAGACTACTGATCCATTGGGCAGGTGGACCTAACCACATCCAGAATAAGCAGAAAATGCAATTCTGAGGGCAGCACCGGAAATTTATATCTGGTAGACATTTTTAATATATTTTTATTGTAAAAATACTGTACAGAGGGCTCAGAGTTACAGAACTAGATAATGAGTACATTTCCTATACAGCATTGTTACCTCCTCCTTTGTTTTTCCCCTGCCATCTTTTCCCTCCCCACATCTCCAACTCCTCCCTCCTCAACCCCTGCCTGACATTGTAAACTCATTTTCGACAAAGTGTCCTGTACATCTCATTGTCACAATGGTCAACCTGCATCCCCATTTAAGCGTTCTGCTATATTCCTTCCACTCCCCAAATTACAAATATATATATATATATATATATATATATATATATATATATGGTGCAGAACACTGGAATCAAATAAAGTGAAAACGGGGGTTTACTGTGGGGAATAACGTACAAAAGGATCATAGAGTACATTATAATCATACTAAAAACAAAAGAAAGAAAGGAAAAACCAATTGTGTCTCTGACTTGGAGTACATTTTGCTTAACATCATCTTGTATGGTCATATGTACCTAGCTTTGATCTTCTCTACTTGTCCTAGACATGTACTAATCCTTGCAAACAAAGGTAAACCATGGGTCCTATGTTTCTTTGGGTCTGGCTTACTTCTTTCTGATGGAAGCATAGAATTCCAGTGTGTGTGTGTGTGTGTGTGTGTGTGTGTGTGTGTGTGTGTGTGTGTGTGTGTACCACATTTTCTTGAACCCTTCGTCTACTGAGGGGCATTGGGGTTGGTTCCATATCATAGCTATTGTGACTAATACTGCAATAAACAAGGTTGTGCTGGTAGTTTTGTGATCATTTGGGTAAGTGCGCAAAAGTGGGGTTGCTAGGTCATTGGGGAGCTCTAGGTGGAGTCCTTTGAAGAAATTTCATACTGTTTTCCAAAGTGGTTAAACAAGTTTAAACATCTACAAGTAATGCAGTAAGCTTCCCTTTTAGATACATCCCCACCAGCATCTGTCATTATTACATTTATTGATTACAGCCATTCTAACTGGAGTGAGGTGTAATCTCAATGTTTTGATTTGCATTTCATTTATGACTAGAAAAATTTAGTATTTCTTCATGTGTCTAATGGACATTTTTTATTTCCTCTTCAAAGAAGTCTCTCTTTAAGTCTTCAGCCCACTTAGTTATTGTGCAGTTGTTCCTTTGAGGATTTGTTGTTGTGGGATTTATGATTTTGAGTCCTAAGTATATTTTAGATATAAGACTTTGTCTGTTTTATGACTCATGAAGAACTTCTCCCAGTAAGTGGGCTTTTTATTGATCTTGCTATCTATGAACTTTACCATGCAGAAGCTCTGCTGTTTCATGCAACCCCATTTCTCCAACCTATCTTTGATTTGTTTTGTTTCTGGTTCTCTATTAAGAAATTTTTGGCCTGTGCTAAAGAGCCCTAGAGTTTCTCTTATCCTTCATGTAATGTTTTCACAGTGTCTGCTTTTATTTTGAGGTCTTTGATCCATTTTGATTTGATTATCATTATATATATGGATATATCTTTTGTTTTCTACAGGTGTTCAACCAATTTTGCCAGCACCATTTACTGAAAAGGCTGTCTTCTTCTATTCAATTTTTTTGGCTCCCCTGTCAAAGATTGGGTGGCTATAGGTCAGTGGGTTTATTTCTGAGTCTTCAGTCCTATTCCATTGGTCCTCAGGACTGTTCTTGTGCCAGTACCAAGCTGTTTGTATTACTATGGCTTTTTAGTATAGTTTGAAATTTGGAACTGATATTGCTCCAGTGCTGTTCTTTCTGCTAAGAATTGACGAACCTACAGCCTGCATTATACTTAATGGTGAAAATTTAAAGCCATTTCTTATTAATTCAGGAAATAGATAAGTATGTCTGCTCTCTCCACTCCTCTTCAACTTAGTATTAGAATGCTAGCTGGGGCAATAAGACTAGACGCAAACTTAAAGGGAATCCAAATAGGGAAATATGATGTAAAACATCCAAGATGACCAATGGAATAGAATTGAAAAACCAGAAGTGATCCTACAGTCCCATAGGCATCTAATTTTTGATAAGGGAGCTAAAAAATAGAATGCAAGAAAGACAGCCTCTTCAGTAAATGGTGATGGAAAAATTGGATAACTACTTGTAGAAAACTAAAGTTAGATCCTTATTACCCTGCACCAGAATCAACTCAAATGGGTTAAAGATCTCGGAGTCAAAGCAGACACTCTGAAAACATTACAGGATGGAATAGGAGAAACCCAAGGTCTCCTTGGCACAGGCCAAATTTTCTTAATAGAGACCCAGAAACACAAAAAAATCAAAAAAAGGTTGGACAAATTGGATTGTATGCAATTGCAGAGATTCTGCCCAGCAAAGGACATAGCTTGCAAGATCACTAGAAAGCTCACGGATTGGGAGAAGATCTTCATTAGTCATACAACATACAATGGTCTCATATCTAAAATATACCTGGAACTTAAAAAATTAAATCCCCCAACAACAAATCTTCAAAGAATCAACTGCCCAATAAATAAGTGTCCTAAATACTTAAAGAGAAATTTCTCTGAAGAGGGAAGAAGGATGGCCAGTAAACACATGAAGAAATGCTGTCCCTCTGATAAATAAAGAGGTAATTCAAATTAGCAGCCAAAATGTTCACTTTTATAAAAGATAATACACATAGAATAATATTTACTATACCAATACAGTGAAATTATATATTATGCAGCTCATTTTTAAGTTAATTTTATTGTCAAGGTGATATATAGAAGGGGTTGCAGTAATTGTAAGGTAGTGGATATATAACATCTCAAAATTTTTACCCCCTCCCTTATTTTTCTCACACTTTTCCTTCACCCCAATACTCCTCACAAGTTGTAAAGTAAATTTCTAACATGTTGTCTTGTGAGTGTTGCTATTGCATTGGTTTTCCTTTTGTCCTTTGTTGGGCCATTTTATTGTTCCGTTTCCCTTGTCAAATGAAGATAAATGTATATACAATACACTGGATACTGAAATCAAATACAACAGTGGACAAACCATAGAGGAAAACACAAAAGAAAAAAGAAATCACATAGTACATTAAAAACAACAACCACAAAATAAAATCTCTCTTTCCATATCTAGGAGTTTATTTTGCTCAGCATCATTTTATGTGGTCATTTATACATAGCTATTGAGCCATTCTACTCATCTGCTAGGACTATCCTAGATATTTCCTAGTTACTACAAATGAGAAAAACAATGGAATCTGTTTCTTTGTGTCTTGCTTATTTATGGTGGTACAAGTGTTGAGATATCTGAATGAGTCTAATGTATATCTTGCACTGAATTAGGCAGGAAGATATCCAATATCATATAGGATAAAAATGGTAGTGTCAAAATATTTCCCTTGAGAAAGATATAGGAGGCTGCCAGAAGTAAGAATTAGTTCAGATAATTTGAAGAATTTAGAAATGCAAGATCAATTATGTCTCTTTACATAATAATCATGTAAGTGGAAGGGCAAAATAAGGGTAAGAGAAGAAAATAACTGATAGCAGACAATTTTCCCAAGTTACAGTACAAAAAAATATAATCTATAACTACCAAATTAAAGAGATCCCAGTATAATACGTCCCACTTAATTTAGGTACATGCAGAATTTTTACTTGGCTTTTTCCTACTCTAATGCTCCAAAATAAATGAATACTTATAAGAAAAGTTATGTGATTGCTATTGCTTCAACTTGAACACTAACTGTGATAAGCCCTCTTTTTCTCATTTTTGCACTTGGAAAATAGTCCCTAAGTTGATGATGATGTGGCTGATTAGAGTCAGAGTTAGGGGCTTCTATTTGTACAATTATCCCAGAATAGTTTAAAGCCGTTTTTCCCCATGACATCCAACTACATTTTCTGAAACTGTACTTTGAACACATCCTCACACCTGAGCACATTATTTGAAATTATACTTCAGTTTTTCTTGGCACATTCTACTTTGTGCCTTTGTCTTTTTTGCACATTCCTTTTGAGTTCATAGTTGCTCTATTTCCATTTCATCTGTGCAAACTGCTAAGAACATTGTTCAACTACCACTTCTTGTTTGCACACGCCCAGTCTATGTATGAAAGTACTTTGTCCATGTTAAGCAATAGAGTAATACTTACTCTCTGAGGAGAAAAGTTCCACAATATAATCTTATGCCCACATTAGAGGATGTAGAATTTAAAGTATTTTGAGACAGTGATATTAGAATTGAAAGGCTCCTTAGGGAAATTTTCCTGGAGCTCATTAGTTTATCCTAAAGAAATAAAAATATCCACAAAATTTGGAGCTAATTACTAAGTATCCGAATTAACATTAGATCCTAGATGTTGTGTTAGTACAAGTCATGATTGTATTATTGTTACAACAGAAACCTTCGCAACTTGGCAATGTGTATGAGAAAATGAAAGAAAGGCATTAAAGCAAAATGTCTTATCTTTTTTGGCATTTAATCCTAGTGGTGAGGGTAATGTCTGAACTCTTCCATTCAATAAAAGCTTGAAATTTATAAGAACACTTTCCTACATATACGAATTTGTGTCAGGTTGATAGACAGGGTTATTTCAGCATGGAGATATACCTAACAATAATTACATTTCAATAGAGTATTTGGCAGTTATGATGTGTCAATAGGTATTGAAGCATTTTCTATTTTAAAGAAGAATCAATTTAAGGAGTCTTCAGTCACATCAGTAAAGCTGTATGTTCAACTTAATACTTGCTGTTACTTGTCCTACATTTATAATGAGTAGGCTGATAAGATATCCAAACATATCTAAATATATTTCAATAAAATCCTAAACTGATATGGATAGATGAGTCACTAATTTGAATTGTAGGACAAATTAGGCTTGTCTGTGCTTTAGTTCAATCTATAATCTCCTGGCTAAATAAAGTTTTCAAAAATGTTCACAGAATACCTCTAAGAAAAGTTCATGACAGTTATATCTGTATAATATTTCTAAGGTCAGGATTAAAGCATTTGTTCCCAACATTTAGAATCAACAGGACCTGTTGAATTTATTGGTCCAGAATTTTATGTCTTCACATTCATAGCTCAACATTTTATCAATATGACTTTCACCAAAACACTGTTCTTATTGATCTTGTCTATGTCCTTTTACTTTTCAAATCCAAATAGTAGATTTCCTTACTGAAATTTCTTTCCTTCCTTTTCTTCTGTAAATCTGTGTTTATTACCTTTTTTTTCCTTATTTATCTCTTTCCTCCAATCTTGTCCACACTGGTACTCACATTGTTCACACTTTTGTCAGAACTTTCCTTTTCCTCTTCCCTTTAATAATGTCCCTGATTTTATCATTACATTTCATATTCATGTTTGTGGATATTTTGATGTTGTTCAAACAGACCTATCTTGGCATCTGTTTAACATAAACCATAGAACGATCAGAGAGTTTATTTTCCTCTAAATCCATCTTTTCCTCCTGTAGTCCTTATCACCAAGAATGTAACTAACACAGTTAGGAGTCAGAGATGTGAAAACACTTTATATTTCTTCTTACCCTACCTCCATCCATAGATAAGATGAATGATCAAGATTTTTTCAGTTTCTGTCATAATGTAATTTCTATGTACTCCTTTTTATGTCCCTGACACCAGCCTATTGCAAATACTCATCACCAGTCACTCAGTCCTAAAACAACTGTTTACAAAGTATGCATTTTTCCCCATAGTCTTTTCATATTGGTCCTCTCCTTCACCAAATGACTCTCCTTGTAAGCACACAGAGTAAAGAACTCAGAAAAAATTCTAGTTCCATTATTTGCTAACAACATTGACTGTTGGTCTTATATTTCTCATCTGTAAATGGATGTAATCTGCTAGAAATATTGAAGACTATATTTGTTGAATTCTAGAGCAAGGGAAAAAAAGTAAACAGTCCTTACATTTTCTACCTTAGCTTACAAATAAGGAAAGAGTCAAATTCAATTTGTTGGTATCAAGTCAGAAATAGTTTCATGCAGAAATAAAAATAAATTTTAACTCCTGGCTCTGTAGCTTATGTCCTTTTATGGTAACTGCAGTTATGTAAGTGGTATTATGTAAATTTTATCATGTATTTACAGCTGTAATGAAGAACATGTTCTTAATATATCATTGGTTAACATTGGTTATTGAATAGTATCTATATGAGAATATTATTTGAACTAATCACACTAAGTAGAAACCTACATCTTAGTCCATCAAAATATGGAAATAAATGTTTTTATTTATAAGAAAATAATACCACCAAGAACAGTGAGTATACATTAGAAAGACCGCTGGAATAATATTACGATTTTTACTGTCTCTACCTGTTTATGTGATTGTATTTCTTGATATTCAAACTCTCCTCTTGTTATTCTGGTCCTTTTTTTTTTTTTCTTTTTGGTTCGTCATGGGGCCTGGACTCTGGGCCTGGCACTGTCCCTCAGCTCTTCAGCTCAATGCACTCTACCATTTGAGCTACAGTGCCACTTCCCGCTTTTTCTGCTTATGTGGTGCTGAGGATTCAAACCCAGAGCCTCATGTAGGCAAGGCCAGCACTCTGCCTCTGAGCCAGCTTCCCAGCCTTCCTCTTGTTATTGTTATTGTATGTAATCCAAATCTGTTTATAACTATGCATTCAATGTGGGAAATTTAGCTTCAAAGATATCTAAAGGTTTTTTTCCTTTTCAATCACAACATCGTCATTATCAGGCGACACTTTGGTCATCATCCTCTCCAACAAAATTATTATTAGTATCATAAGTGCTAATTATTGAACGTTGGATATGTGTCTATGATTTTATTATTATTTGTCTTTTGATTAATAATTTTAATGTTACCACTCTGCATGCATCCATATTGGAATTTTGAACAAATAAACAAAAAAAACTAAACCATATCTGGTTGCTTCACTATGTGCTTATAACAAATTATGGAATAGATTTTTTTGAAGCATTGAAAATTCCTAATCAGTATGAATTACCTTCCTCCCTCTCCTTAACTACAAACAAATATTTAAGACTTTGGGCAGAACCTTTTCAAGTAATATACTGTAAATATTACTACAATATCATATGTATATCTAAAATTCCCTTGAAAGTAATAAACTCTACTTTCTATTGAAATATTAGTTATTTTATTCTAGGAAACTTTTAGAAAAATAGAGTGTATATCTTTGAATTGAAAAAGGTCAAGAATAGTAACATGAAAATTTTAGAGGGTGTCTGTCATATATATATATATATATATATATATATATAAATGTTATGTGTAAAATAGTACATTTTTAGAGATTATTTGTCATCAGAAATATATGCATATATCTAAATTTATTTGCCGAATGATATACATCATAGTGAAACAAACATCTGAAAACATAATTAAAATTAAAAAAAAAAATACTTCATGAAACCAAGTGCCGGTAACTCACCCTTATAATATGAGCTATTCTGGGTGCTGAGATCTTAGAATTGTTTTCAAAACCAGCCCAGACAGAAAAGTACTTATTAAATTCTTATCTCCAATTAACCACTGAAAACGGGAATTAGCTCTTTTCCTCAATTTCTGGAGTGCTGTCTTTGAGCATAAAAATGCTTAGCGACAATGCCCAGGCCTTGCAAACACCACCACCACCAACAAATTGTATCACATTAATTTCACAAAGGCATCTTTTAACTGCTGTGAACATTTCTTAGAAACATGAATACATACCACTGGAAAATGTTAAGTAAAAAAGTATAGAATATTACGTCTGTGTTAAAGACATGACTATTTATACTGTTTAAGATATTTAGGTAATGATTAGAAGTTAGAATAATGATAGGTATGTCATATACTGGGAGTGGTTTTTTTATTCTATTTTTTATTCTATTTTACAATAGTAATAAAATGATATTTATAATGATTATATAAAATTACTCTTGATTGGTATTGGAATTCTCATAAGTGATACATATTTTTAAATGATTTCCAAAGCAAAGGAATATCAATTTTTTTGTGATTTCAAAACAATTAAGAAAATGATTTCAAGGTTGGTTCACTCTAAGTCTATATTTGTTTTCTTGTTCTAGATTTCATATGTTTGTAGAAATTAAAATTCCAAAAATTTAATGGATCTTGACATTCAGGAACATCTTCACATACACTAATATTGGATTCCCTTAAGTGGAATTGCTTTATTTTATTTGTTACTTTAACCAATAAATCAAGATGATTGTGTATTTTGTTCTTTTCATTGCTTTTGGCTCTTATCTTGAGAATACGTTTTTCCTAGCAAAGTAGAGATAAGCAATTGGATTGAACGAGTAACATATGACTTTCATAAAATGCAGATGCATAGATTTGTGTCTTCTGTCATTTGCTAAAAGTTTCCTCCAGAAAAGTTTCTCAATTACTTAAAAAATTTTTCCCTTCCCCTCCACAAATTATTCTGACATCAAATACAGTGAAAGCAGGGGTTATACTGTGGGGGAGGGACATACAAAGCAACAAAGAAAAAATCTTATAAATGTGTTAGAAACAATCGCATGAAAGAAAAAAAAACATTTGAATACATATCTTAGGGTTCATTTCCCTAACATCACCTTATCTGACCTTTTCTGCTTGACTCAGACATATACTAGATATTGCAAATAAGGGAAACCATGGGGGAAAAATAGGGATACAGGTGAACCTATTGCAACAGTGAGATGTACAAGTCGAAAAATGAACTTTACAATGGTGGTGGGGGGGTAGTGGGGAGGATTGGGTGGGGCGGCTGGGGAGGATGGGAAGGGATGAGAAGGGCAAACAAAGGAGGAGGCTACAATGGTTGATAAGAAATGTACTCATTATCTTGCCCATGTAATTGTAACCCCTCTGTACAGTTTTTTCACAATAAAAATAATAAAAATTACTTATCACATATACTTTTTGATTGAGTTATCTCTGTATAAACTCAAACGGACAAAATACCCTCAAAATAACAGAAATTACATCTTTGTTTTAAATGCAGCAGTTTACAAAGAGTATTTAGCCAGCACCAAAAATATCTTTTTAGCAATTCTGCAGTTTGTGAAGAAGTTTTAACAATAGTTTTTTCTCCTGACATGCAATTCACTTACAATATAATGTCTCCTTTTATTGTATACATTTTAGTGCTTTGGAAGTGAATTGTACCTTCATAGGTTTTCAAACCCTAATTTTCACAAACTTGCATTTCTTCAAATAGAAATGCTGTAAATTTTAGAACAGACATTAAAATAGATATAAAATTCAGTTACCGGAATTTGCCCAGCATACATTCTCTATAGTGTGTCTTTTCAAAATTTGTCTTTGGGGATCATATCCAGGGTCTCACACATACTATTCAAGTTCACTGTCAATTAACTACATTCCCTGTCCAAAAAAGTTTTTTACTTCTGTTTAATACATTAATAGAAGTGTAATACCTGGACCCTGTACAATTCTTTCACCTTTTGAAAACTTGAAAACTTGTTTGCTAAAATGATTGCAGTATTATACAAATCGATCACTATGAGAAGTATATCAATTTATCCACAAATGCATTACTATATTTTGGGTCCTCTTTTTATATTATGGTCATACTAGTGAGTTTTCTTTTTATTATTTCTTAGACACTAAAGGGGAGCTTATTTCATATGTTCCTCCTATTGACTATTAAATTACATATGTTATTTAAAGAAATATCTTATTCAGGAAAACATTTATATAGAATTAGAAGATAGAAAAATACTTAAGTTTCATAATCACTGTAGCATTAACATTGTAGCATTAACAAATCTGTGCCCTCTGTTGGATATGTTTTCATTTCTGTTATACTGTCCCTTGAGTTATGAAACGTTATCACTTGATATAATCCACTTCTTGCTTTTCTTTAGCCCCTAATGTTTTCCATGTCAAATTTTTAGAAACCTTTACTGATCAATGTCATGAATTTTTACATTTAATTTTTATAGGTTTTTACAATTCACATTTAGTTTGATAATCATTCTTTATAAGGTTTGAGGTAGGCCATGTGCCGGTGGCTCATGCCTGTAATCCTAGCTACTCAGGAGGCTGAGATCTGAGGATCGTGGTTTAAAGCCAGCCTGGGCAAGAAAGTCCATGAGACTGTTATCTCCAATAAACCACTAGAAAACCGGAAGTTTTTGCTGTTGCTCAAGTGGTAGAGTGCTAACCTTGAGCTGAAGAGCACATGGACAGCGCCCAAGCCCAGAGTTCAAACCCATGACCGGCAGACAAACAAACAAACAAAGGATTGAGGTAGTAGTCTAAGATCATTCTTTAAATCTAGAGAGGCAATAGTGCAAATACAACCATTTAAGTTTCTGTTTTTATTTCATAAAGTCATAGCATCCTTTCCAAAATCTCTGGATCATAAAACTAAGAATTTATTTTTGCGAATCTGTTACCTTCTTCTATGTGTCTGTTCTTATAGTAGAACTATGTTGTCTTCACTACTAAACATGGTAATACTATTCAAAGCTAGTAGGAAGGCTCAAGCTACACCGTTTTACAAGATTTCTCTGACTGACCTGTATTCCTTGAATTTTTATATGAGATTATTGAGCAGGTGGACCAATATTCTACAGAGATATCTAAATATTTGATAGTCACTCATATTTCACACCTTGTGAAAATACAAACACCTGATATTATATATAGAAAATGTCTTAGAGACTGCTCAATGCAACTAAAATTAACTTAGGAATGAGTTAAGATTTAGATAGCAGTACAGCATAATAAAGCTGAATGATAACTACTTGAGCTGCACTGCAGAAGAGAGTGAGAGGGAGAAGAATGGTGGACCACAGAGGAGCTGTATGTCATTGGTATTGTTTCAAAAAACAGAAAGATTTCAGAGAAGAGAAGGAGAAAAATAAAGTGTCCTGAATCTAGTTTCTTTTTAATCCACCTGATAGATTGGACTGAAAGTCAGATAACATGGTAAAAATAAAATAGAAAATAAAGCATTGTATAGAGCTGTTACAATGTAAAGAAGGTGTACTAGGAATGTAATTAATTTCCAAATAAATAAGAGAAAGAATAACAATAACAATTGCTAATGTGGATAGAAGATGGATCACATTTTATCATACATAATTTTGAAAAAACATACTAGGAATGAAAATTTCAAGGTCATAATTTAAAATACAATTTGTATTATAACTAGATAGTATAGCTCAGAGGTAAAACATTGGCCTAATATATGTGAAGCAATTGTGTGATCTCCCAAACATTACAAAGTACACACAAAGCACACACACAAAAAAACACATAAACACACACACACACACCACATACACGCATTTGTTATTATCATATTAAACAGAGGAAATTCCCACAAATAGTAAAAGTATTTTAAAATATGAAATCATAATATTGCTCATAGTATTTAAAAATTTAGTAGAAATAAAATAGTCACAAGATTCTTGGATTCTTTTTTTTTTAATTTTTACTTTTTATTGTGAACATATAGTACAAAGGGGTTACAATTTCATGGACAAGATAATGAGTAAATTTCTTATCAAGCATTGTAGCTTCCTCCTTTGTTTACCTTCACATCCCTCCCCACCTCCGCCAGCCCCGCTACACCAAAGTTGTAAAGTTCGTTTTCGACATGAAAACTTGTACTTATTGTTGCAATGGGTCCACCTGTATCCTTATTTAAACAACTTGTTCTTCCCCTTCCCCCACCCCACAAATTATACCGACATCAAATATAGTGAAAGTAGGGGTTACACTGTGGGGGAGGGACATACAAAGAAACAAAGAAATATTCTTATAAATGTGTTAGAAACCAATGCATGAGAGAAAAAGCAATTAAATACCTATCTAAGGGTTCATTTTCCTAACATCACCTTACCTGACCTTTTCTACTTGACTCATATATATACGAGATATTGCAAATAAGGCAAACCATGGGACCTATGTTTCTTTGGGCTTGGCTTACTTAATTTTTTCCAAGTCTTTCCATTTCCTAACAAATGGGGCCAATGTCATTCTTTCTGATGGAGGCATAGAATTCCATTGTGTATATATACCATATTTTCTTGATCCATTCATCTACTGAGGGGCATCAGGGTTGGTTTCATATCTTAGCAATGGTAAATAATGCTGCAGTAAAATAGTTGTGCGGGTAGCTTTAGTGTGGTCTTGTTTGTAAACATTTGGGTAAATGTCCAAAAGTGATATTGCTGGGTCATAGGGGAGCTCTATGTGAAGTCGTTTGAGGAACCTCCATAATACATTCCAAAATGGTTCAACAAGTTTACACTCCCAACACGAATGAAGTAAGATCCCCTTCTGTCCATATCCCCTCCAGCATCTGTTGTTATTAGAGTTCTTGATGTTTGCCATTCTAACTGGGGTGAGGTGGTATCTCAGTGTTGTTTTCATTTGCATTTCTTTTATGGCAAGGGTGGTTGAGCATTTCTTCATGTGTCTATTGGCCATCATTCTTTCTTCTTCAGAGAAGTTTCTCTTTAAGTCTTTCACCTACTTCTTTATTGCACAGTTATTTCTTTGAGGATTTGTTGTTGGGGGATTTAACTTTTTGAGTTCCAAGTATATTTTAGATATGAGACCCTTGTCCGTTGTATGGCTGTGGAAGATCGTCTCCCAATCTGTGGGCTTTTTATCGATCTTGCTAGCTACATCCTTTGCCATGCAGAAGCTCTGCAGCTTCATGCAATCCCATTTGTTCAACCTTCCTTTGATTTGTTGTGTTTCCGGGTCTCTATTCAGAAAATTTTGGCCTGCGCCAAGGAGACCTAGAGTTTCTCCTATTCCATCCTGTAATGTTTTCAGAGTGTCTGCTTTGACTCCAGGGTCTTTGATCCATTTGGAGTTGATTCTGCTGCAAGGTGATATATATGCAACTAGCTTTAGTTTTCTACAAGTAGTTAACCAATTTTGCCAGCACCATTTACTGAAGAGGCTGTCTTTCTTCCATTCTATTTTTTTAGCTCCCTTATTTAAGATTAGATGGCTATAGGTCTGTAGGTTCATTTCTGGGTTTTCAATTCTATTTCATTGGTCCTGAGGTCTGTTCTTGTGCCAGTAAAGAGCTGTTTTTATTTCTATGGCTTTATAGTAGAGTTTGAAATTTGGTATTGATATTCCTCCAGCGGTGTTCTTTCTGTTGCGGAGCGTTTTTGCTATTAGGGGTCTTTTATTTTTCCATATGAATGTTTGGATTGCCTCTTCTATTTCCTTGAAGAATGAGGTTGGAACTTTGATAGGTATCGCAATGAATTTGTTGCTAGCCTTGGGAAGCATTGCCATTTCACGATGTTAATCTTTCCAATCCAGGAGCATGGGAGTTTTTGCCACTTTCTAAGTTCTGTTTTGATTTCCTTTCTCAAGTTTTTAAAGTTTTCATCATAGAGGTCCTTCACTTCTTTGGTTAAGCTAATTCCTAGGTATTTTAGTTTTTGTGGAGCTATCACAAATGGAGTTGATTTCCTAATATCAGCCACACTTTTCTCATTGTTGGGATACAGAAAAGCATTGATTTTGGGGGGTTAATTTTATACCCTGATAATTTGCCAAAGTTTTGAATCAGCTTGAGTAATTGGGAGTGGATTCTTATATATTAAGTAAATTGAAAATTAAGAAATAAAAGACATGAGAAATTTGTAAAAAAGTTTTAAGTAATAAACATTTTGAAATATGTGTCCTTTTATTTTGACAAAAGATTGATGTTACTGGTGTTTTAACTCAAGATTTAGTATATGATAACCAGGTGCTCTATATCTTGCTAGGGATGGCTATATCTCTAATCATTTCACTCTGGAAATTTTATGATAAGGTCTCATAATTTCTCAGTCTCTCCAAATTACAAACCCTATTTACACTTCCCCCAATAGTTAGAAAATGGAAATCACAAATCACTATGCCTAGCTCAAACTTTTTTTTAATTCAAGTACAAATATTTCCAAAAAGTGACCAGGTAATAAAGCGTTTTTAAATAAAGTATGTGCTTCTTGAAAATACAGTATTTGTTACATGGACAAATATGTTTAGAACTATAAGAAAATAAATTTATTTAAATTCACAAACCATATAAAATTTAAGAAAATAATTTTTACATATTCACATGCTAACTATTTTGAAAGCAAAATATATATCTGAATAATTTACATGTGTTAAAATTATACAAAACTAAATTAACAAATCCTACAACTCTGAAAAAACAATTACCCTAAAGAAGCAAAACAAAATAAATTCAAAATTTGAAATTTAGAAAATAAAATGTTCTCTTTAGTTGACTTAAGTAACTGTAAACCCTCTGTATATCAATTTAATAGTAAGAAATGCATAAACAAAGAAAGAAATGTACCCATTGGTCAATTGCGACAGGAAAAACATCAGTAGTTTTTTTTTGAGTGTGCAAAAATTCAATGGAAGAGATAACAATGTTCCTTCCATAATAAATATACTCATCATCTTACTTATGTAACTGTATCCCCTCTGTACATTACCTTTACAGTAGAATTAAATTGAAATTAACAATAAACTAATTAATATACCAATTAAGAATTCTTAGGGAGCTAGGAAGTTGGCTCAGTGGTAGTGTGCTTGCCATGCATGCTTGAGGCCCTGGGTTCGATTCCTCAGCATCACATAAACAGAAAAAAAAAAGCCGGAAGTGCCGCTGTGGCTCAAGTGGTAGAGTGCTAGCCTTGAGCTAGCCTTGAGGGACAGTGCTGAATCCAGAGTTCAGGTTCCACGACTGGACCCCCCCCAAAAAAACACAAAAACAAAAACAAAAAAAACACCAGAATTACTAGAAGCCATTGGTTAAAAACTTTTTAGAAAACTGCCCTAATTACCCAAGTAGTATAATTTGATGATACTATTTATATACTTCAACTTCAGCAGAGAAGCCAAAAGTTTAAAAATGTTACAAAATAAAGTAATAAATCAGAATGTATTACTATTAATAATAATCAAAAGATGAATTTATAGTGGTAGTCAAATATGTAAGAAATGAGGCAATTTGCCATTCGTTTGCACTTAATAAGTGAGAAGGAATTTTCTAGGTCTTTTTAAATATATAGTAAGTTTAATGAAGAAACTATTCTGTCACATCATATGATACTGAGATGAAGCTGATATTAGAACAAAGAGCAGATTGTACTAAGTTTTGGATGTTAATGTTTATACTTATTTTGGTTGTGGGAAATTGTGTTCAACTTGGGGTATTATTTTTGTTAAACTGGTGTCATATCAGTGGTTAATTTTAGGATAGGGGTTCCCTTTACACAAGAACATGCACCTGATCTGTCTTTTTAGCCTTCCCATTATCAATGGCATAAGAGTTGCACACCAACTTGTCTAGATTCCTACCTTGGTTGGCCTGGATTCGGTAGTCCTTCCAATTTTATCCTGTAGATAATGCAGGATGGTGGAAATAATCCAATGCACCCAGCAATAAATAGAGAAGGAAGTCCACTAAACATTTGGCCTGGGTTCTGTTCTCAAGCCTCCTCAATAATTAAGAGTTCAGATGGGAGCCCCTGGTGCCACGCAGTAAGACTATTTTTTTAAAGCAACTACACATATATATGACTTAGTCATGTGAAAACCTCAGGACAAGAATAAAAGATCAGTGAAGCATAAAGGACAGGCTGAATTTTAACTAGCTACTTAGAGGCTGAATAAGCTTAGCTAGCTACTCAGGAGGCTGAGATATGAAGACCAGTATTCAAAGCCAGTCCAATCATGAAAATAAATGTGATTATCTCCAAAAAAAAAAAAAACAGAAGTGGAACAATGGCTCAAGTGGTAAACCACTATCCTTGGTCACAGAAGATTAGGGAGAGTGCCCAGGCACTATCAAGCCTCAGGAATGATGAATGAATGAATGAGCACTTGCACATGCACGTGCATGTATATGCGTGCATGTGTACACACACACACTCTCTCTAACACACACACACACACACTCACACACACACAAATGAGTATTTCATTGCGAAGTTCTTTTTTTACGGTGTTGTAATCTATTTCCCTGTATTAGTTTACAAATTAACAAAATCAGCTAAGCACATACTTACATACAACTCATCATGTTTCTCTAAAGTCAACTCTCTTTTAGGAAGCATGCTTTTATTTGAACCAAATGTAAATTATTCAGAAGTTCGATTTATCTCCCTCAATTCTGTAGAATTAGATGATTGTTTAGCTTCCTCCAAGCAATATAATTTTGTGAAATCCTGCATCAAGCAACGTATTTCTTTCACTAGACGGGAAGCCTCTGTCAAACAATTAATAATAGGTTTTCTTCTCCTTGCTATCATCTGTAGTTTTATTATCTTCTTATATTTCATGATCTGTCTGTGTATGACAAAGACTGGTGTGAAAATAAAAAGACCCTTCGCAGCACTTATCATTTATATACCATTCATAGATATGAAGGTGTTTAAATATTACTGAAATTGCTTTGGAATGAATCATGTTCACCTTGACTATCCTGAAAAAGAAGAATTGGTTTCTCAGAACTTTAGGTAAGAACTTGATTGAAAGAAAGAAAAGGAAAAGTGAGGAACAACTCAACACATACATTCAAATTAAACAAAACAACCCAAGAAAACAAATTAATTAAGTACTGAAGAACCTGCAGGAAATGCAAAGACTTAAAAAAAAATCAGCTATGACAAGCTTATGAAAATCCTGACTACCTGGGAGTCTACTCTTGTGAATATAAAGGTTAAAGCCCAGGCTGGACAAAGATGTGTACACAATGCCATGCACCTGATATTCTAAATTCCAGGAAGAATAACATAATGTGGACTGAGCCCAAGATCATATACAAGTATCTGAAAAATAATGACAAAGCGGTAAGAACACCCATTTATGGGGAACAAGACACTCAATTCAAACTCTAATATTATGAGTATTAAAGTAAAAAGCTATGATTTTAAATAATTGGAATAATTGTAAGATTTGAATATTTGAGTGGAAAATGCATGAGAGAGATAGAATGAACCCATGGTGCAATGCTTTCAACTTAAGTGAAAATATTTTCTGGTACTTCAGACCAAACAGAGTTACCTTGCAAATGAGCATGGTTGTGCATTTGGGTGATGGACATACTTTACTTACACAGGTGTAAATTAAATAGATTTTATTTGAGTAGTTTGTACTTCTTGAACTAAGAGCCTTGATGATGTCCCTGAAATTTTTCTCTCAAGGCTACCACTCTACTACTTTGAACCACAGTTCCAATTCTGATTTTCTGTTGATTGTTTGGTGATGAGAGGCTCCTGGACATTCCTGCCCAGGATGACTTCAAACCATGATCGTCAGATCTCAGCCTCCCGATTAACCAGGATGCCAGGCATGGGCCGTCGATAGTTTTAATAATTTAGTAAATTGTACAGTTACTGAAGTTATTCATTATCATTATAACCTGTGTAATATATGTGTGTATGTATATAACAATGCATACGGATAGAAATATTTTAACATATTTTTGTATCTACAGTATGAAATCATACATTATAAAATAAAATGGAGACAAAAGTTAATAAGGAGCAAAACAAAGGAAATTATCACATGTTTCTTGTTGTTGAATGGAATACGAATTGCAAAAATCAGTTTGGGAAAATCATTTGTACGTTAACAAAATGGATAAGAGCTATTAATTCCAATCCATCTATTTGCCAATGTTGTGCAACCTCACACATGAGTGTCAAAATCAAACCACAATGTTTGCTTTTGCTTTTAACTCATCTGTTATAATTTACAGGTTAGATGAAGTACTCAAATAAAGATTAAAATAATATTATGTGAGGCTATGAATTGGAGCTGAAAATTATATTAAATGTGATAATAGCTAATTCAATTGCATACTTCTTACTTTTACTCTGTGATGTCCCTCATTCCCACATTAGGAAAGTACATAGAAGGTTCTCACTAAATTATATGTACAATTATGAAATAATGTATTGAAAAAATATGGGAACAATGTGGTTTTAGCTTATTTAGACCTGTAGGGGGAAGTGTGTTTTTGAGGACTTGCAATACATTGTGATGAAGATGAAGGGAGGGATATTCTTATTCTGGAAAACTGGCTAGAGGATTGCTCCCATAAAGGTAGTGATGAATTCTACCAAAAGATTACAATAAAATCACTTTCACAACCATGTTCACTGCTACACTATTCACCGTAGCCAAGTTACGGAAACAACCCAGATACCCTTTGGTGGAGTGATGGTTGGAGAAAGTGTGGCACATATACACAATTTGATTGCACCCATCAATTCTGAAGACTGTTACATTATTTGAAACGAAATGTATAGATCTAAAAATATATTAATTGAACTAAGTCACTATGTGAACTAAGCCAGACAAACAAAGGACCCATGTTTTGTCTCATATTTGGAAGCTAGAACTTTATACAGGTTTACACAAATATATTAACCAAAGCGTGCTATTTGCAGAGGAGTATTGCACAGGAGTATTTCAAAGGTGTAATTTCTTATAAAATTGAAGTTTTAATCCAACAAAATATATATCAGGAAACTATCACTTGGAAGATGTGAGGGGAAGTCAAAAGGAAGGAATAAAGAGAGTTATGGAGGAAGAGAGTGAAGGTATAATATTCAATGCAGATAGTATGAAACTAGAAAAAATTAAAGTGGGGTGAGGTTTGGAAGGGTGTGGAAAAGTTATATAAAGATCCATTATACTTAAAAAATACTGATTTGTTGAATGGAAATTCCATTGTCCAAGTATTTAGGATAATAAAAATATAATTAAAAACAATGGAGACATCTGATCTTAAATTCTATTTCCATCTCTTTTAAAAAATTAAATTATTTGCTCTATAAATTGATCAGAGGGATGGATTTTGTGGCTAGCTAGATCATTTCACATCTGTCTCTCTCTTCCTCTCTCCCTTTGATGGTTCTCATAGGTAATATGATTGCTCCATAATTATCCTAATTTATTTTGCTTTCATATTTTTGGTTGCATCATTTCACTTTCTGCTCTGCCATTTCCCAATTCATTTACATAGAAGGCATTATTTCCTATTTTCTCATTCCTAGAATAAGCTACACATGAAGACACAACTGGTCCTCATTTTCAGTCTGTACCTTTGAATACGGAGGAAAATCTTTCCTCTGCTCTCTACCAATTCCCTACTCTACAGTTAGAATAATTTAGAATAGTAAAAATTAAAAAGGAGAAAATAAATAATAGTGAAAAAAACAGATGCAGAAAATTTACTGGATTTTTCTGACCAGTTCATCCAATGTGAACTATTGGAGAAATACATGGACACCTCATCCTCATTCTCACTGGCACTCAAAATCTCTGGCTAGGCAATTCTGATGAAGATGAGGAACAAGATGAAAAAGTAAGAAATGGTATCAATTGCAAGCGAAAAATGGAGAAGGATTCAAGTAAATTTCTTCTTTGGTCTGACGAAAATAATCGCCTTACTACAATGTAGAGACTACTTTCCAAAAAGGCCACTCATGTGAATGCTAGGGATAACAATGAATATACCCCTCTTCATCGAGAAGCCTACAGTGGACACTTAGATATTGTCCATGAGTTGGTGGCTCAAGGTAGATATTCATGCAATAATCGTGAATGTCTGGACAACCCTGCACAGTACTTATACATGGAATAATACCAGAGTGGCTTCTTTATTTCATCATGATGCAGATACAAATGGCCAAACTAAAGGCTTCTCCAGCCCCTTGCATCTTCCTGCTGAGAATAGAAATAGCAAAGTTATGCTAGATCTCCTTCTTTGAACCATTATATCAAACCAGGTCTGAAGCACAACTTGGAAGAAACTGCATTTGATATTGCCAAAAGTATAATTATGTATCACTACCTCTTTGAAGTTGTGGAAGGCAGTACAAATTGTTCTCCTAAATCCTAATGGTTTGGGTAAGTTTCTTAAATTTCAAAATTGCCATTCCATCCTATGTGTCCATACAAAATATTTTTACAATACAACAGCAATATCTTACTTTAAAAATTCATGGATTCCATGGTATTCTTCCAAGTGAACTGCCTGACTTTGATATAAAAATATATTTGAGTTGTTTCTATACAACTATAATGATTTTTGTGATTTTTTCATTAGAAATAATTTTAAGTTATCTGTTGAAATGAGTAGTACAGAAACTAAAGATAATTCTGGTGCTTGTCTGAAACAGTATATTTTAAAATATTTAGTATTCTGTTTGTATAATATCCATAGTCTATTTCATTCTCTCCTAGATATAATACTTTGAATTCGACATTGTTTTACAATATATAGGTTCATTAATAAATGTGGCCTTTCAGATTGCATTCCATATAGAAACAGTTTAAGATTCCTTTAATTCCTAGATCCTTATAGAATTTTATTTCTTTGGGATAAAATGACAATGTTATCATATTTCAAAAGTTTTATAAAAGTTATGCTATGTAAAGGCCTTTCTAAAAAGTGAAGATTGAATACACTGATATCAAACTAACTTTTATTTCTATTAATTACATGTATTATTACACTTGTACATTTGTAATCAATTTTTAATTACTTTTTAATTTCTTGCATCTGAAGAATGAAAAATATGGAATACTTCACAAATTTTCATATCATCCTTGTACAAGCACCATGTAAAACTCTGTATTGTAATTTGGGTAGACGTGCTGCTGAAACATGTAGTATCCTGTAAATTTAAGTAGTTAATGATGCAATCTTAAGACAGGCATATATCCTTGGTTGCCTATTTGTGACAAGGAAACCTTATTGTTCCCAAAATTTCTATGCATTGATTTCTGTAAAATTCTGTGTATGGTGGAAAAAACTTATTATTTGTTCGATTGCTCACATTTGCAATTTTTGTCAATGATTGTTTTAAGTCTTTTTCATTTGAAATTTGATCATACATTGAAGCCTTTATAGCTAGGTCCAAAGGTGATGGCTTTTCAAATACTTATTTATCAACTGATTTAGCTTTGTGGCGCTAATGGATTCAAAGTAAGCCTTACTTAAGAGCTACTTCTAAACTTCGGCAGCATAAAATTTCCCAAATGAGGGCTTATTGGCACAAATGTCTCCCTGACCCTTTACCCTTGCTCCATGTAGGAACAGACCAACCAGAATATCTTACCCTGATAGCATAGATTGTCTTACTGGAGCAAAACTAATCTTAGTTACAAGGGATCATAGAGAGACGAACAGTTCAGACAGAAATGTTCAGACTAGAAGGTATTTTTTCAAAATATAATTGTTTATTACACCCTACTATTTCAAAAGTAGCTAAAGCCAAGAAGGTGAAAAAATTGTTCATATGCATGATTCCCTAATGTCCTGGCCTGTCTACCATCCAACCAGGCAGGAACTTACACCACTGATTTTCTATCACCAAATATATTCCATAGCACCAGGAGAAGTCCATATGTTTCTCCTCGTTATTAGGCCTTAATTTGGTAAAGTTTTAATCACAGTGTTTCCTCTTGTCTCTAGGCTGTACATCTCTGAATGGTAATGCTTTAGTTCTAATTCTACCAAACACTGAGGTAGAGGTAATGGAATAATACTTTCAAACAGTTGCCTTTGATACCATAACCACAACAGAACAATGCAAAACATTTTCATATATTATATATAATTATATATTTTATATTTATATGTGCTGATTTTATATTTCACACAGTGAATTTTACTAGAATTAATTGATAATTTGACAAATTAATTGATATTTATTCCAATAAATAGATTGGAATATAAATAATCAGGATTAGCAATATATTAGAATATAAAAAGTATCAATGCAATGTTTTCGGTATAAACTTGTGATATGTTCTAAGTGTTCTTGGTCTTCTGAATTCACATGGTAAAAAAAAAATCCAATGTTGTTTTCCTCTAATCTATAAGGGATTTTACTCTGCTGATGTTTATTGTTTTAACTCGCTTGTCCTAAACTGTTTTTCTCCATATTTCTGAAGCATTCCTACTGATTATACTCAAAATTTATTGATATGATGTATAAAAGCTATTATTCTTCTACAGGATTCACGGGTCCTAGGATCCCAGGTCCCAGTTATCCGCATCATCAGATAACTAGGGCAAGAGTTCTCACCTAGGCCCAGGCAACATGCCAGCAGAAAGTAATTGAAGACCCATCTCAATTTCTCATTTCCTATATTTCAGGGCCCCAATTCCTTGAAATGCAGGAATTAGCAGTAAGCAATTGGGAAATGCAAGGCAACCTAAAATGCAAGATGAAATCACAAAATATGAAAGTACAGTAATTCAAACTTTCAATTTTCAGATGACCATCCCATATGAGTGAACAAGACCACAAATGTTACAAGATTATTTGTAATACCCCTCTCCTAATGATTAATAAATGATTTCATTCCAACATCATCAGGCCAAAAAATAGTTCCTGGAACGATAGATTCGTAATTGTCTACCAATGCTAGGAATACTTGACATAGAGGTCAAATATAATTCAGAAAATCATTAATTGAGAAGATCCTTAGTGCTTCAAAACACTGGTACTACAGTAAAACTTGGTTCTGTAGTATAAAAATGTTGTCATTCTCAAACAAATGATAACCTACATTGAATCTCCTGAAAGTATATTCCTTTTCAAATAAACTTTTTAAAATCACATTTGCCAAAATAACACTTTACAAGAAGTTGATATTTAGTGACGTTACAGGTTTTTCAAGTGTAGGGAGCAAGTTACAATAGAGTTGATTTATTTACTCTGCACTAATGCCAAACAGGTTCAACCATTCATTAAAGTGTAGAAATAGTACCCCCCTCCATTTGTGCTTTTCAGTAGGTGCCTTTGAAAATTTGTTAACTAGATCAGCCTCCCATATTTCAAACCAAAACATTAGCTAATAAAGTAAATTTCATCACATAATAAGTACATTTTAAAAAGTCATGCATAGTTGCCTTATCATATGATGTTTTATGTTTTCCCTATCTGTTTAACATAGTAAGAAATATGACTTTAAGTCTTGAATATGGGTACTAATCAGAGATTTGACAAACATAAAACTGTCTTCTATTTCTATCATATTCCTCTACAGTAGTAAATTTTTAGTTTTCTTCTTTTGCCAAAACTTATAGTAGTAGAAAATATTATCCCATGTAAAATAAAGTAATCACAAACCACTGTACAAAGCCATTTATAAAACTGGTGGTTAGGAACACATTCTAAGCCGTTTTTAAACTTTCTTGTTGACTACAGATTAGTCAAAAAAATCAATACTGTTTGGCGTCTAATTTGAATTAATTATCCATTTTTAATCAGAGGACCTTCAACTTGAATGCTATCCAACTAGACAATATTTTCACAATATACTTACCAATATTTTGAAAAAAGAATAAATATAGTCCATTCTCATACTAAAAGGGAAAACAGTTTAATTCTATGGAAATTTATAACTTTTAAAAGTAAATAAGTTGTTAAGAAGACAGAATGTATGTGTTCTTCAACATTCCAATGACTCGTAACTACTCATTTTCAAATTCGGAAGATTCCATACCTGAGAGATTCAAAAAAGTACCGGCATGCATGTTATGTAATTCTGCAATAGATGAGTTTTCCAAAGGGATGTTACAGATTGAGGGTCAACAGAAAAAAAACACATTTTGGTAGAGAATAAAACTATGTAGCATTGGTAATAATTAATTCTTCAAGAGTAAACAATTGTTTATCACAGTAACCTAGTATTTTTATGACCATCAATACCAATATTTATGATATAGAGTCATCCTAGCCCAACAGTTTCCAACTTTTAGGTTGCACCTCAAACTTCCCTTCATTCATATCATGAATAGCTTATCTCTATTGTGAAAAAATACAACTCTACTAATGTGATGCCATACATGTTCTGGAAAGAATACAATAATAAACTGGGTTGCATCATTCCCCGCCCGCCCACCCCCCCCCCCCCCGTGCCACTGGTATTCTTGAGATCGGAACACTTGCAAATATTATTTATATTTATACTTTTTAAACTATCTTTTAAATTCTGGATGCTAAGATCGGAAGATTACAGTTCAAAGCCCACCCAGGCAGAAAGATTCCCTAGATTCTTATCTCCAATAAACTTCTCAGCAAAAGCCAGATGCAAATGGCACTGAGGTTGAAGTGGTAGGGCACGAGACTTGAGCATAAACAAGCTCAGAGACAGTGTCCAGGCCTAGAGTTCAAGCCCTAGGACAAACCAATAAAACAAAAACAAAAATAAAAACAAATCCAAACCTAACATTTTTCTCAGTGTATACAGTAGCAAATAATTAAGGAAATTGCTTCCTGTGTTACATACAGGTAGAAAAAAGATGTCACACGATTATTCTCTTCATACCATGTTATACCAAAGACTCCAAAAATTGCTCTTATACTAAATTTATAAATTAATATCATCAATTTTTTGGCAACTCCACATTATCTATTAACTAAGTTCTAATTATAACTCTCTTGAATGAATATTCTAGGGAAATAGAATGCAAAATCATTTGTTAATTTGTCAATTAACTCTCTACTTAAAAAGAATTTCATAGAATCCTATAGAATATAAAATTTCAAGCAAAAACAAATTATTTTAAATCTAAATTCTAATTTAGCAAGATCTTCAAAATCCTATATTAGACGAACTTTGCTATTTTTCCAGGCTTAATCTTTTGTAATCCTTGATCATTTCTTTGGGATACAACAGAATGATGATAACTTATTTTTCAAATTTTGGATGGGAATCATAAGTCATTTTACATCTAGGAATGTTTTGTAATGAAGAGAGAATTTAAAACACAAGTGAGGATTAAGTATGAGTTTTATTTCAACAGGAAATTTGACTTCTCAAAACATAATGACAAAATTAGCCCAAATGTCCAACTATGTATACCTTTCTTGTTTGTTTTGTTTTATTAAGACAAAATTACCTGGTCCAGGGAACATATCACTATGTAATTCCATTCTCTAATCTCCTGTCTTAATCTCAGCGCTAGAATTCTAAGCTAGAATCACATTGCCCTGTCATAGTTTCTTGGTTTATTTAATCTAGATACAGACTACCAATTCTGAACTTCTCCAGTGATATTATACACCAGAGTGACTGCTTAGACTGTTTACTATTTTCAAGGATGTTCTAATATTTGACACAGGAAATGAATATTTTCAGATGCACCTGCGGGATCTCTGATTCATTCCGCCATGGATCTGATCCCTTTAATTATGATTATTGACTCTCTTACTATCTCTGATCCCTATCAATGAAATATTCTCAAAATTATTTGAAGGAAGTTCATTTGAGGACTTCTAATATTAAAATTTATCACTTGATTCTAGTCTTGTTCAGGACATATATTTATTGTTTTCTAACTTTTCTACACATTCTGAGAGTTGTTTCATTTGTGTATTTGTGTGTGCATATATACGTGCTTCTTTGTGTATGTGTATGCTTTCATGTATGTATGCAAAAGCCTCAATCTCTTATTCAGCTCATGACTGGTATTCCATCACCTGAGCCATTCTTCCAATCCAGCTTTTGTCTGCCAAATTTTATATACAGTTGCAAAGATTGTTCTGCCCAGGATGGATGCAAACTGAACTTCCAAGACTCCTTTACATTCTTAGGTTTTATTTCTCCAGGATTATCAAATTTTAAACTACAAACATTTTTTGAGGGTAATGTCTAAGCTGTAGCCCAGATTTTTAACTCAAGAATTATTTTTTGTTTGTTTGTTTTGTTGGGGGGTCCGGTCATGGGGCCTGAACTCTGGGCCTGGGCTCTGTTCCTTAGCTCTTCAGCTCACAGCTAGCCCTCTACTACTTGAGACACAGTGACAATTTCGGCTTTTTTTCTTTTTTGCTTAAGTGGTGCTGAAGAGTCAAACCCAGGCCCTCATGCATGCAAGGCAAGAGCTCTACCACTGAGCCACCTTCCCAGCCCCTAACTCAAGAATCCTTATAAAGATTGATGAACACACACATTACATATCCTGAGTGTATACTGTTAGGAATGTGATCGTAAGCTGGGTTATGTTGAGATATGAGGATTGAGGTTCAAAGCCAGCCCAGGTAGGAAAGTCTCAGAGACTCTTTTCTCAAATTCACTAAAAGAAAACTGGAAATGGCACTGTGGATCAAGTTGTAGAGCATTAGCCTTGAGCTGAATAGAAGAGAGACAGCTCGCAGACCCACACTTCAAGTGCCAAGACCACCTCCAACAAATATGTGTGTGTGTGTGTGTGTGTGTGTGTGTGTGTATGTGTGTAAAGAAAAAAAGAAATGTGATCTTAGCCACCAGTTCATTGCTAGCATAATACCTGCTCTCACAAGATGGACATTTTTTACAGTTGATTCCATGTTGTTATATTTGACTTGCATTGAAAACATAATTACTCTTCCATTCTACTTTCTACAAAGTTGCATGATTACCAAGCATGATTTACAATGGGATTGGCCTAATACTTCATGTTCCACATAGGAGTCTTGCTTTTTGTATATCATTCCCATAAATCTACATACTGGGCTTGGCTTTATTGTTTCAATGTTGCCTTATTTGTAGTCTTCTATATTGTATTGAACCCTTATACTTAAACACAGAACCTCTCTTTCTCCTATTATTGCTATTGTTTCCTTACTGTTAGCTCATGTACACATGGGAAATAATGAACAGCACATACACTCACAAAAAGAATGTTCTGAAAACCTTCTTCCCATTTAAAATTCACCTTAATTTACAGAGAACTTACAAAGTTTGAACTCAATGTACTCTTGCAAAATGTATGTATAAGCAATATAAATTTCATATTTTCCTTTTACTAAGTTGTCTCTGAAACACATGTTACCTCTCAGGTCCATAGGTGTTCTAGTGTTATTTCAGTGAAGCCAGAAAACATTCATTATACCTCAAGCAGCACCATCAATTGTTACTGGAAGTAATTGTTACTGGATTTGGAAACTGACCCCAGGAGAGGAATGGAACATAGAGGAATAACAAAGTTCAAGTTACCTTGTGCTTTCCTTTTTACTGTACAAGAAAAGTATCCCAAGGCTTGAAGGAAACTCTGCCCCTGGATTTTTCGAGTGTGTTCTTTACTCAAAATTTTTCTGTAAACTTCTAGTTCAGAGTGTTACAAAAAGAAATAATGTACCATTTGAAGGCCAGCATGCAACAAAAGGAAAAAAAAGACGTTGTTTTAAAAGTGGTCTCCAGCAAAGGAACAAAGACATGGAGGTTTTAAAGTGTCTTATGGATGGATATTTCAATCCTGAGTTGATTCTCTTGATGCAGGAGTCAGTTATCAGTTCCTTTGGTCTGGTCCTGAGTTCTCCAGAGCAACAAGGATTCCAAAAAAGCAGGATCCAGTGAGTTTGATCAGCAAAAGGAGCATCTTCTCTGACCAGTACTCCTTTAAGGAGGGTCCCAAAGAATTATCTGGGATTTTTGTTTGCTTGTTTGTTAGTTTGTGCTGGTTCTGGGTCCTGAACCCAGAGGCTGAATCCTGTACCTGAAGAGTTGTCTTTCCTGCCCACCTGCCCCCAAAGCTAGTAATCTACTGCTTGAGCCAAAACCCCATTTCTGGTTTTTTGGTGTTCAATTTGCAATAAGAGTTTGACAGACTCTCCTGCCTTTTTTGGCTTTGAATTAAGATAGTAAGAAAGCCAAGTGACATCACCTGTATAGACTTCTCTTTTGAAACAACAAATATTAGATGAAGTTTATTGTAAAGCTAGTATTTGACAATTTTTAAAGGAAGAGAATATGTCTAACAAAGAAGCCATAACTTAAATAATTCAGCAAAATTAGGTGCACTGAATCATTTTGAAATTACTTTTTTCTGCTTGAGAAGATTATTGATCTTGTTCTTCCTTTTGGGAAACTTAAGGTAATATTTGCACTTTTTGTTGGTTGTGGGGTTTGAACTCTGATCCTGGGTGCACTCCCTCACCTCTTCAGCTCAAGTTGAGCACTCTATGGCTTAAGCTACAGCACCACTTCCTGGTTTCTGGTGGTTAATTGAATATAAGTGTCTCATGGACATTCCTGACCAGGCTGTGTTTGAACCACAATCCTCTGGTTTCCTGAATAGCTAGGATTACAGGCCTGAACCACCAATGACCAGCTCATATTGGAGTTCATGTGCACTGAATGACACTATGTAAACAAATAATGCAAATTTGAATCAAATGATGGCATTACAGCTTTTCAGAAAATTTGAGGTAACAATAAATATGTCCTCCTTGTCCATGTGGTTTCATTAATAACTCATGAGTTATGGGACCCTTAAATGATCATTCTCTGCCATCTGTGTAGGTATTTAGTATCAGGAAATGTTCATAGAGAAATATAGAAAGACTGAGATTTTTAGAAAGCAAAGAAGATAAAGTAAGAAAAAATAGCACAGAAGGAGATACATTTATTAAGAGGTAGCATAAGAGATTTAGAATGTTAAAGGTAATGAGGAATAAGACTAGTTGATAACTATTTGTTCAATAACAAAAAATGGTTCTCTAAAACAAGTTCTGGTATACCTTAGTTATTACCATGTATTACTTAACTCTGGGATTATTCCTTCTCTTCTGTCACAACTGTTACTTTGCCTCTGTGTTTTGGTGCCATGAATGACCAAATATATTTCCAAATCTCACTTAGACTACCCTTCTCATTGTGATTAGCAGTGACCACTCAAAAACCTGGAATGTTTGAATTTCCAGAATTAATCTTCACCTGACATCTAAGCACATTCAAGACATTAATTGCTGTGACCTAATGAACAAATTTTTTTTCAACACAATATCCTAATATAAGTAAAGTTCATGAATTAGGGACTATTGTCAGGTGTCAGTAGGCAGGAGCAATTATATATTCCAAGTATGGGTTCTTTATTTTGCATTTACTAATTAAATGTTTTTTGGTTTGGTTTTGGTTTGGGATTTTATTTTCTCAAGGCTATCACTGTACCACTTGAGGCACAGAACCAATTCCAATGTTTTTTTGTTTATGTGGTACTGAGGAATTGAATTCAGGGTTTCATGCATGCTAGGCAATCACCGTATCATGAAGCCACATTCCCAGAGCCCTAAATGACTTTCTTAAGTTGACATTACATTTTCCTTCAGTAACTATGTACCATAGTATTGTCCAGGTGCTAGAAAATAATGTAGAAAAGAATACAATAAAATAAATCCAGTAAGGCAAGATGGACAACGAATAACCAGCACAGTCTTTCAATGGCACAGAGGGTTTACCTCATGGAGATCTATCAACACGATGAATGAGACAGCTCCTGACCCACAGCCCACCTCCAGAATGAGTGGGCAATCTTGGGTTCCAGCCACCTGGGGACGTTGTGCCACCTCCTACAGCACCCATTCAACCAGTTCCTGAGAGAAAGAGAGAGAGAGAAATCAGAATTACACTTAAATCAGGTGCCAGTGGCATAAAACTCTAATCCTAACTACACAGGAGGCTGAGATATGAGGATCATGGTTCATAGAGAGCTCTGGGAGGAACGTGTTTGAGAATCTTATCTCCAAAGAACCACCAGAAAACTGGAAGTGGCACTGTGAACTCAAGTGGTAGAGCACTAGTGTTGAGCTGAGGAGCACGGGAACAGTGCCCAATCTTAGATTTCAAACGACTGAAAAGAGGTGGACTTCCCACCACAAGAAGTGGACTGAATAGCACCCATTGTCCTAGGGAGCATGGTAGAGAAGTCAGGCCGAGCTTCCTGTGAACTTGAAGTCATAAGTAGATCACCTGGCTTCTCTGTGCCTCGGTTTCCCCAGCTGCAAAACTGAACAAAGTGAAGGATCCCCTTCCTCATGGGGATAGGGTAATAATGAAAGAGCCATGTTTCGGTTCATAATCCCACACCTGTTGCACTATTAATAACAAGCCCAACCTGAGCCCTTTCTGGTATCTTCCTGTCATATGCTCACAGAATTGCCAAAACCTTATCTGAAGTTCGCTCCCTCTCTGCCTAGCCATTGTCCAGAGATCTCTCTGTATAAATCCCTTGTTTCCTCACAACTGTCCTGTGAGGAGACTGAGGTCCAATGGTTGAGGCCCTACAAAGAGCTTCACGTGTGGTCAAGAATCTGTTGAGGTGGACTGAGTTTGGGATAATCCATCTACACCTATGACTGAGCATGACACCACATGTCTAACATCCCAAGTAGAGAGGACCAGGCCTGGTGGAGCATATCTTTCACAGGAGGACCACGATCCAGCCCAGCCTGATCATATATTTAGTTTCTATCTCAGAAATGCTCAAGACAGAAAGGTGGCTCATCAGAGCCAGGGAGAGGAAAAACGCAAGGGGGTCATGGTGCCTCCAGAGGGGTGTTTGACACAGGGTAGGTTGGGTTGGTGTTGTAGGTTGGTGGTGAGTGCACCTGTGCTGCTGGGAGAAGCTGTTGGCAGCTGCTCCAATTGGGGCAGCAATGATGGTGGCAGCATCGCGGACACATGGGCCCAGAGCAGAAGACTAGGGGCAGGGACCTGGTCTGGGATTTAGGCCTGTTGGCAGCACGGCCTTTACTGAGTTTGAAACCTGGAACCGTGTTAAGGGAGGGAAAGGGCCAGGTGCATCAATTTTCTACTATACTCCAAAGTCACCTCAAGTCTCTTCCTCACCACTCAGCCACTGCTACATTCCTCAACTGCTGGTAATGGTGTAAACTAACAGAGGGAATCCCAGTGCTACCTGGCAACATGGAATTTGGGCATGGCCACCATTCTTGTATCCCATTGGTCAGAAAGAAGCATGAAAGAATGGTGGTGTGGCCATAATCCTGTGAAGCATGCAGCATGGGCGGAGTCAAAACACAGCGGTTCTCCCAGCCCTTTTTTCCAGGGAATTCTGTCCAATTCAGTTGGGGACAAGAGGGTGACCTGATTTAGCTGGATGGCTATACAGATTGTTGTGTATTTCTGTTTGTTGCCAGTCCCAGACCTTGAACTCAGGGTCTGGGCACAGTCCATGAGCTGCTTTTGCTCAAGGCTGGTCCTCTACACTAGAGCCACAAAGCTTCTGGCTTTGTTGGCACTGAAGTTGGACAGGGGTCTCAAGAATGTTCCTGCTTAGGGTGACTTTGACCATGATCCTTCTATCACAGCCTTGTAAGTATCAAGGAGGTCTGCTGAGAGCCACTGGTGCCTGCCTAATCACTGGTCTTGTTTATGTTCTTGGACAGACTGGTGAGTTCCCTATCCTCAGGTTGAAGTGGTGGGAGCTGGAGCCCACTATTCGAATCCTGGTCCTGCCACCTCTAAATGGTAGGAGATCCTAAGAAACTTGTTCCTATCCATATGATTACCAATGGAATGTGATGTAAGTCATGATTAAACAGTTCTTGAATAATTCTAGGATAAAATTATACACAATTATATTACACAACATTGATCGATTTTAGTTAATATTTTATTAAGTATTTAAACAATCACATTCATTAAATGGAGGCATAATGAAATACCTAAGAATTGGGCCTCACATACTATAAAGGTGACATTTTTTCTACCAGGACTCGGATTGGAACTTATAGTCTGGGTAACTCTATTGCACTGTGTGGGAAGGGGAAACTTGCTTCCTTGAAGTCAAGAAATTCAAGTCTGTTCCTTAGGCTTGAAATCGATCCCCAGCAATAGAAAACACCCTATTCATGTACAATTTACATATACGTTTCATAGTTATATACATATGTTGACTCCATATTGTTTTTAGTGTAGTTATTTTATTTTTTGTTTTTTTCATGTATTGACCATGTATTATATTGACTATTATAGCAAATAGAACATTGACTACATAGGATATAGGTCTACATATGTATTCCACCTCATACCTGACACGCAAAAGATTCACAGTAAAGGAAACCATGTGTCACCATCATCTTCTTACTCCACGATTCATTGTTTGGAAGTGCTAGCATCTGAACTCATGGCCTACAAGGCCAAATTCATGAATGGGTGAGTGTAAACATGCCATCCTGGGGCAAATTGAGCTGACAGGTTGTTCGCAGGACCTGAGAATGGGCCCCAGGGGTTAACCCAATAAGAACAGATTGACATGCAAATGGCAGTATGCTAATAAATATATATCTTTATAGAATGCCAGAGATGTCTATACATTATTCGGTTACATAGACTATATTCCTACCAATTCCTGGGTATTTATTATGCGTCCATGTTATTAATGTTATTGTTTCATCCTTAAAATATTAATGAAAGCACTCAGTGTCCTGAAATTATTGCATTCCTGTAAGTAATAATATTCTTTTAATGCTTCATAAATATTAAATAAAATCCACCAGCCTTCTAAAATGATGCTGTTTAATTTTATAGGATCATGATTCAAGATCAACTCATTCAACTGTGAAATTGACAAAATTTTAATGTTATTCCTTTGGATGGAAACCAGTTTCTTAGTACCTCCTGCCATTGGTTGGTTTCAGGGCGGGGATTGGAAATGAGGGCCTAGGTTGCCACGTGTTCCTATGGCTTCCCTGATAGTCTGCCAGCCTTCAGCAATGCAACATGAAGTAACCTTGGCAACAGTGTCATTCAGACCCAGAAGGGTCACTGTGCAAAGGAAGAAAACATAAAAGACCACATTTTTCTGTGCATTGTTTTCCCTACACCTGAGGGTCTAGGACCCTAGCAGCACCTGGGTGTCCAGTGGCTGCTCCCCATCCTAGGATTATCGTAGCTAAGGCGGACTTGCTACGACCTGAGTTTAGGCCACATGCTGAGAAAAAAATTAGCTCCCTGGCTTGCAATTCACAAAGTTTATACTTATAGGCTTTGGATTTGAACTCAGGATCTTGGTAAATCTGCAGCAATGTGGATAAAGGGGAAGATCACCTTACATGAAGATAAAAAAGTCAGGCCTGTTCACTAGTCCTGAATTCAAGACCCAGCCCTGGAAAACATACTATTTATATGTATTATAAAGATAGGATTTATACTTACCTATAGATGTTCAGTCCATACATGTTTGCAGTGGTTGTTCCTTGTATCTTTTGTTTTATTCATTTATTTACCATTGATTTTACTATGATGAAACACATTCTGTTTAATACATTGATGAAAAACTATCACAGAACATCTAGATTTGGAGAAATGTTCTCCATTATGCTTGACCCCCAGAATTCTCAGAAAAAAAGGGAAACAAGTTTCACACTCTCCTTCTTACTCCACAATCCACTTGTTGGTAGTGCTGGGATCTGAATTCAGGGCAGAGCAAAACAAATTGGCCAATCAGTCAAGGTGATCATACGAACCTGTGAGCAACTAAGGAGTGTGGCCATTCCCAGAATCTCACATTGATCTCCAGGGTGGTCCACTATAGTCATAAATTCATAATTTAAACATAGGATCTATATTGACATATATGTTTGGACAGCATCTTTTGTTCAGTGCAATTATTCTCCTTATTTTGTCTCTAATTCATGGAGGTACTGTGTATTTTAATAAATATGGTGACAGGTATTACTGTGCTGACATGGATGACAACCTGTTCTGATAGTTACAGGGTTGTCTATCGTATTCTCCATCGTATTTGAGGCACAGGACGTTCAAAGGAGAGGATAAAAGGCACAACAACTGGCTTCTGACATCAGGATGAATCTTTTGTCAGTGCTGGGATTTTAGCTCAGGTCTGGGTAATTCTGTTGCACTGTGGGAGAAGGGGAAGCTCACCATCTTTGAAGAGTAGAATGTCAGGTCTGGTGCAGGGCCTGATTTGAAGCCCCACACACTGGACAAAATAGCAAGCCCACCTTTTTAAAACATAGGATTTCTCTTTAACTGCAGGTATGGTATGCATCTTGCATTCAGTGTAGTTATTCTTTTTATTTTGTGTCTTTTTCAAGGATGTATTGTGTATTTTATTGCGTATGGGGTGACAGATATAACTGTGCTGACATGGATGAGAACCTATTCCCATGGCTAAGAGTTGCCAATATAGCATTCTCCATCCTCAATGAAACCCAGGACATTCACAGGACAGGAAAACCTGTTCCATCATAGGCTTCTCACATCAGAATGAATCTTTTGGTAGTGCAGGAATTTGAACTCAAAGCCTAGCAGGCCCAATTGGTGAATGGGTCATGGTGAGCACACCAGGCTTTAAGCCACTAAGGAACTAGGTCATTCCTGGGACCTGATATGGAGCCCTGGTGGGGGCCAATATAGTCATAAATTCATAATTAAATAGAGGATCTATATTTCCAAACATGAGTGGGCGGCATCTTGCGTTTGGTGTAGTCATTCTCTTTGTTTTGTTTCTTATTCATTGATGTATTGCGTATTTCCTTGAGTATAGGATGACAAATATAACTGTGGTGAACTGGATAACCTATTCCCATGAGTATAGAGTTGCATATACATTCTCCTTCCTAGCTGAGCCCCAGAACTTGCACAGTACAGGAAAACAGGTGCAACGACTGGCTTCTCACATCAGGGTGAATTTTGGGCAGTGCTGGGATTCAAACTTTGGGCCTAGGAGGCCCAACTGCCCAATGGGTCCATGTGATCACACCAGACTGTGAGCCACTAAGGAGCTGGGCCGTTCCCAGGAACTGAGATCGAGCCCCAGGGAGGCCAAAATAGTCCTCAATGATCATTGAAACATGGGATGTATATTCACATCCGTGTGTGGACTGCATCGTGCATTGAGTGTAGTTATTCTCTTTATTTTGTATGCTATTCATGGGTGTATTGTGTATTTTCCTGAGTATATGATGACAGGAATAACTGGGCTGACATGGATAACAACTTATTCCCATGGCCACAGGGTGGCCCATGCATTCTCCGACCTAGCTGAGATCCAGGACTTGCACAGGAAAGAAAACAGGTGCAACGTTTGAATTCTGACATCAAGATGAATTTTTTGGCAGGGCGGGGAATCTGAATTCCTGACCTAGCAGGACCAAGTGGTGAATGGGGTCATATGAGCACACCAGCCTTTGAGCCACAAAGGATCTAAGCCGTTCCAAGGACCTGTGATTGAGCCTCCGCCCCCGAGGGGACAGCGGGGAACACAACAGTCATCCATTCATAAGGTGAAGGTAATATGGAAAAAAATACACATTAATATAGAGTAGGAGAGATGGTAACCTGTGGTGGAATCCAATCTGTATGACTACCGATTCTTGGATCTTTCCTGATGCCTCCATTTCATACTGTGATGATTATTTTCATGCTTCATCAACTGTTCTTTACAAATAATCGATACCCCATGACTCGTGCCTATCATTTCCTACTTGCATCATTCACAAACTACTCATTCAAGGATGAGATCGATCACATTCCATGAGTTATCCCAGGTCCAGAAATTAGTATCTCAGATCTGCTGCCATTTCTTCTGCATAGAGCTGCTGAATTCAAGCCTCAGGCCTGGAAAAGATACTCCATATAGATAGATAGATAGATAGATAGATAGATAGATAGATAGATAGATAGATAGATAGATAGATAGATAGATAGATAGATAGATAGATAGATAGATATAGATATATATATAGAGATATAGATAGATAGATAGATAGATAGATAGATAGATAGATAGATAGAGATATTGATTGATAGATAGATAGATAGATAGATAGATAGATAGATAGATAGATAGATAGATAGATAGATAGATAGATAGATAGATAGATAGATAGATAGAGATATAGATATATATATTGGTCCACTCATGGGCCTGAACTCTGGGCCTGGGCGCTGTCCCTCAGCTCTTCACCTCAAGGCTAGCGCTGTACCACTTGAGCCGCGGCGCCACTGCCGGCTTTTTTTTTCTGCTTATGTGGTGCTGAGGAATAGAGCCCAGGGCCTCATGCATGCAAGGCAAGCGCTTTACCATTGAGCCACCTTCCGAGCCCTCCTTATATATATTTTAAAGATAGGATTTATACTTCCATACAGATGTTCAGTCTATATTGTGTTTGGTGTGGTTATTTATTTTATTTCTTGTTTCATTCATTTATTTAGAATTTATTTTATTGACTCTGATGACAACTATACCATTTATTACATTGTTTACAACCTGTCACATAACATCCAGATGTAAGATGTGTTCTCCATCATGCCTGGCAGTGCCAGGATCTGAACTTAGTTCCTAGCAGGCCCAATTCATGATTGGGTGAGTTGAGCATGGCAGCCTGTAGCCAATGAAGATGTCAGGTGGTCCCCAGACTCTGAGATCAACCCCCAGGTTTGGCCAAAACAGTGACACATGGATAGGCAGACAGAGGTATACAAATATATATATATGTAAAGAGTTCCATAGTCGTCTATGATAGAATGACACCTACTATGTTGCTACCAAATCTTAGGTATTTATTATACCCCAATTGAAGAAATATTATTCTTTTCATGCTTAATAAACTATTAATTATGCTCAATCAGCATTCTAGGATTATTGCATCCAATTTTAGCGTAGACCGATGGACAAAATACTCTTTCAATCAGTATTCCTATGCATAGGAATGAGTCCCTTGTATTCTCCTGCGATTGATGTCCGGAATGCGATTTGAACCCAGGGCCTATGTTGACAGGATGGACTATGGCTTCACTGATAGCCCACCAGCCACCAGCAATGGCAGCTCAAGTCCATAGTGCAAGTTTGTCATTCAGACACAGGACGTTCACTGTCCAAAGAAAAAAATCGTAAAACCCCAGCTCTCTGCAGGTCACCACTTTTTTTGCTTTCCAATGATTATTTCTTCCTGAAAGCCCTCTGGGCCCAGGATCCCAGGATGGGCTATGGGACCAGAGACTGCACACCAGCAAAGGGAGATCCAAGCTGAAGTAGAATTTTCATGATCTGTGTTCAAATCCCATGCTTGGTCAAAAAAAAACTATATATATATATATATATATATATATATATATATATATATATATATATATATTAATTATTTAACTAAATTAAAAAATTAAAGCTCTCTAGTTTGGAATTTCTGCCAGTTTTCTTTTCTAGCCTGGGATTTGAACTCAGGGTCTTGGTAAATCTGTAGTAATGTGAGCAAAGAGTTGCCATTACTTGAGTTCAAACCCCGTGCCAACCAAAAATGAAAAACTTAGTCACTGACCTCGGCAGGGGGAGGTAGTTGTGGAGATGGGAGGGAAGGGATGGTAGGGGAAAAACACAGGAGTAGTAAACAATGCTCAATAAGAAATGTACTCATTACCTTGCTCCTGGAACTGTAACCCCTCTGTAGAATATTTTTACAATAAAAAATATACAAAAAAAGAAACAATGTAGTTCTCAGAGAAGCACTTTGGAGGTAAGGGAAGGACGTTTGAATAGCTGTACAAAAGTCTATACTGCTTTTTTTAATGTCCAGTATGGAACTGAATAAACATAACTGCTTCCATCAAAAAAATTAAGTTACTCTCTTGGAACTGGGGCCAGTATTTCTGCCATTGCTACTTTTTGAGCTCAACGTCCAGGTAACTCTTTTGCAACATGGGTGAATGCGAAGCTCATTGTCCTTGAAGAAAAGAAATTCAGGATAGTGTTCCCAGGGCCTGAATGAAGGCCCTGCAATGGAAGAAATATTTCTATACATGTGTAATACATGATATATACACATATATGCATGTTAAGTTCATATTATGAATTTTATTATTGATTTGGTATTGTATTTTTCTTTGATTCATTTATTCATTATGGTATTTAGTATTATTATACACATAATATTATATTTTGCACATCTATTATAAAATTATACAGAATAATTTAGGGCATTGACCCATTTTAATTAACATTTTATTAAGTGTTGAAACATGATACATAACTGAATGGAAGCATTTGTCCCAGTCTTCACATATTTAGAGTCCCTCCTAAGTATGAGCTTTGAGTTCAAGCCCAAGTCTGGCAAAAAAAAATTGAGCCTGGTGAGATATATTATTCTGGAACTCAGAGGAGGGCCGAGGTTATAGTAAGAGGTAGGATAGAGAGCAGGTGCTGGAGGCTCATCCCTGTAATCTACTCAGGAGGATGAGATCTGAATATTCCAACTGCAAGCGGAAAGTCAATATGAGACACTTTTCTCCAATTAAACACCCCAAAAGCCAGAAATAGAGCTGTGGTTCAAGTAGAAGAGTGCTAGCATGGAGCACAAAACCTCAGGGATAGGATAGCATCCAGGCGCTGAATTCAAACCCCAGGACTGGCACACACACACACACACACACACACACACATAAACACACACACACACAAACACACACACACACACACACAAACACACACACACCAATATAGAGCATTTGCCAGTCAGCCTGCACAAGTTCCATCTCTAGCAACTCAATAATAAAAAAAATAAAGATGGAGAAGAGAAGGAAAGATTTGCTCCAGGAAGTGATATAGCCAGTGCCAAAATTCCACAGTAGTTCTAATATGTGGGTACAAGACAGAGAGCCTCAGGCAGAAGGTATAGCATGGGCAAAGGTCCTGAAATGTGCTGTAGATCAGGTGGTGAGAGTGGTATGAAGGTTTTATGGCTTCAGAAAAGTCTGGCAAGAAATTCAAGGCTGGGTGAACATTGACTTGAGTCATAGGGCAGAGGGTAGGGTCCTAGAATGGTGCCCAGGGGGAAGCTTAGCTTGGCTTTTCGCCAGGGACCCAAAGCCATTTCCTGTGGCTGGAAACCTGTTTTCACAACTCCTGACCCTCAGGCCTCCTTTGCATGGAGGAGTCAGGGCAAACGCAGGGAAGAACTCTTGCTTTAGAAAAGCTTCTAGCCCAATGCCACCAGTGGCTCAACCCCTGTAAATCCTAGCTACTCAGGAGACTGAGATAGAGATCGAGGGTCATGCCAGCTCTGGAGAGGAAAGTTAATGAGACTCTTCTTGCCGATTAACTACCAAAATCCAGAAATGGAGCTGTGGCACAAATGGTAAAGTGGTAAACTTGAAGAAAAAAAGAGACCAGAGCCAAGACCCTGAGTTCAAACCCCAATACTAGCACAGAAAAATTAAAGAAAAGCTTTCAGCAGCTCCTAGTCCACTGTGGTGTAAGGCCAGATTACCAGGCACAGGTGGCTCAGCCTGTCCTCCTAGCTCCTCAAGAGGCTGAGATGTGAGGATCACGTTTCAAAGCCAGCCCAGGCAGGAAAGTCTGGGACACTCAGATCTCCAGGGAACCTAGAGAAAACCGGACGTTGCTCTGTGGCTCAAGTGGTAAGGTGAAGAGCTGGGGGACAGAGCCCAGTCCCAAAGTTCAAGCCCCATGACCAACACCTGGCTTGCTTAGACCTTACACTTTAGCTCTAGGCAGAGTTCTTTCCAGTGGGTCCCTGAGGGTCTGCTAATTTCTAGGTGTCCTACAAGTCATGATAGCAGCCTGTTTGTAGGCCATTGCCTACAGAGCAGGACACAGTAGCAGAGAAGTATCCAGCCGTGGGGCATGAAGATCATCAGAATGGCATCTGTCATGGGTGCAATGTGGATCAGAGCAGTAAATCACTATCTCAGACCACAGTTCTGGGCCAGGAGGGGCAGGAGCTGTATGATGTCACACCAGATAATGCCCATCACATGAGTATCACAAAAGTGCAAATTTGTCAGTCAGACCTTGGGCAGGTGTTGAGTTGGGATCATGAAAGTTTTGTAGGCTCAGGAGTCCAAAGCCAACTGACTGCTGCTTGTAGCAGTCACTATCCCAGGAGTCCGAGGGCTCAGTGCCCTGCTTTCCTCATCAGTGCTTGGGGAAGGAGGGCAGATGAAGGTCTGGAATCATGGGCCGACTACCAAAAGCAACCCTAGTGTCCTTCACTTGATCCTGTAGCCCCATGTTGAGATCGAGGGGCAGGTTCCATAGAACTTACTGCCATGGCCCAAACCCCTCAGCCCAAGAAGGACTTAGGGAGAAACCACTTGATCTGGCTTGAGAGTTTACTGTGACTATGACTCAGGACTGCCCCCCAATTTTAGCTCAGCTCATCCAGGGCAAAACTAATGCCCCAGAACATTGAGGTACTGGTTATACCAGTCTCTCATCCCCCAGTTCCCTGGGCCTGGAATTTAAAGTATATGCCTCTGTATTCTGGGAATCCAGAATTGTCTAGAAGGACCTGAGAGGCCCAGCTGTTGTCAGAAGATAGATTTGCCTACAATAAGGTATGTTGACATTTCCTAGACATCGAACAATACCTCCAAGCCACCTTGGCCTCACCTCTCATGTAGCCCCAGATTATCCTTGTTTGGGGAGCCTTCAGTCAGCTATCAAGGTCGAGTTGGCCAGAGCCACTGGCAACCACCCTTCCCCCACACCACTGTTGGGAGTGGGAAATGCAGCCAGGGTCCCAGCTGAGAAAAAGAACGGACACAGCATGAGTCACCCTGGCCCCCAGAGGCAGGAGAGAACATATGCCAGCCGGCCCTGAGGACCCAGAATCCCCTGGATGAGGACAAAGATATGGACAGCCAGACTTGTGTCCCAAGGAAAAGTTGGAATATGCAGGTCTCTGGCAATTTTGGACTCATTGTAGACCATGATAGGGGACTAAAGACAAGGTTGCTATTGAGGAAGGGCTCCATCCAAGGTCAGGAAGAGGCAGACGAGCACCCAGGAAGTGGGTAGAGAATGAGCAGGGAAAAATACACACACATAGAAACACACACACACACACACACACACACACACACACACACACACACACACACACACACACACGGGTAGCCCAAGGACTCAGCAGTCCCTGAGCAACTGAACATCCCAAACTCCAAGAAGATGGCACTACCAATCTCAGACCAAATGTTGACAAAACTCAGAGCCTCTCACACATCTGGAATGGCTCATAAAACAGCATTGCATTTCCTACTGTACACCCCACTGTGAAGAAAACTCAGCCACAGCATTTTGGTTGTCACTCATGGGGTTTGAACTGTGTGCCTCCGTGCTATCCCTCAGCTCTTCAGTTGAAGGTGTGCGCTCTACCACTAGAGCCACAGCACCAATTCCAATTTTCTGGTGCTTCCCTTGAGTTAACGTCTCACAGACTTTCCTACTCAAGCTGGCTTTGAACTGTGATCCTCAGATCTCAGCCTCATGAGTAGCTAGGATGACAGTTGTGAGACACTGGCAGTGCCCAGTTTCAGCCACCTTCTTACAACCAGGGGAAATCCAAATTGTCAGGCCATAAAGCACATGCAACCCTTCACTTTCAGACTTTGAAACTAGTATCCAAAGCCATTCTTCCTTGGTTGGAGAGAATATAATCGACACTACCCTCCAAACCTACTCCCATTCTCCCACTCCCTGCCTAAGATAGGCCACAACCTCTGGAGTTCTTGGTAAGACAACGCCCAGCCTGCTGTAACTTTACACTTGGGCAAATGTGGGGAGTTCTTAGAAATGGCTATACACTGAGGCCAGATCCTGGTGTCCCAAAAACAGCAACCCCACTCCTTCAACATCTCTGGCAAGCAAGGGGTGTCTTCGTTCTTGTTTTTTTTGGATGAGGGGCTTGAACTCAGGGCTTGGGCACTGTCATTGATGATGAATTTGCTCAAAGCCAGTGCTCCACCACTTGAGTCATGGCACCACTTCAAGTTGGAGATTGGAGATGAGACTCTCATCGGACTTTCCTCCTTGTGCTGGGAAACAAGACCTTCTGGATCTCAGCCTCCCGAGTAGCCAGGATGAAAGGCGTGAGCCATCAGCGCATAGCCTATAATGTCTCATTCATTACAATTTCCATCTAGTCTTCCTCTAGACACTACCACCTAGACCCTCCTCTACCTCCCTTAGGGACAACAAAGGGAGGCTCAGAATCTGGAAAGGGCCATGGGTATAAAAGAGGCCCCTTCACATCACTAACCCTTTCTAAGCTCCCATTTACTTCCTCTGGATGGCCTGGATGTCTGGCGCAGATCAGACCTACTAGGACTTCTTAGGCCTGCCCTGTATCCCCCCCACCCCCCGTCACACCCAACCGGTACCTGAGAATTTCTGGGGCCAGCTGCTCCATGTCCCAGTGGAAGACGTTGGAAGGTTGCTGATAATCGGGTCCAGGGGTGCCCAGGGCAGAAAGAGTGTCCAGATCCCCTCTGTCAAAGAAGGAGACACTAAGCATGAATGGATCTACTAAGTGCTACAGGGCACACCATCCACCTGTCACCCAGGTCCCTTGGAGTGAAGTTTTACCTTGACAGAGCTGGGGCTTAAACTCAGGGTCCAGGTGCTGTCCCTGAGCTTCTTTTGCTTGATGTGAGCACTCTTCCACCTGAGCCACAGTACCACTTCTGGCTTTTTCTGTGTATGTGGGAACTAGGAATCCAACCCAGGGTTTCTTGTGTGCTAGGTGAGCCCACTACTGCTAAGTCAAAATCCCAATATTGGATAGCTGTTCTTCTGTGACCCCTTAGGCCTGACTCAGGACAGTCTTGCACATCTTTACCGAGTATCTAACCAGCAGTCTTGGCTGGAAAAGAACACGCTCTGCTATGTTGTCCTTTATCTATGGCATCTTTTTTCTCTGTGCTTCCTGTCCCATCCTCCTTCTTAAGAAAGACCTCCTTTCAAGTGCTGCCTCTAAGGAGCCAACTCTAATCACCTTGGCAGAGGGGGATCTTCTCCACTCTGCAGGCTTTTGGCCTTGTCATGCTCTGCCTGAAGCTGGTGTGGTTGAGAGCACAGAAAGGCAAAGGCCTGGCTTTCACCACCCAATTTCTGAAGGCTCTGATACACTACCCAGGGACCAGTGCGGTATCACATTCTGTGAGAGGGCACTTGAGGCTCAGGCAGTCTGGGGGCAACAAATGGGGCCATTTCTTGTGTGGATTTGAACTGAGGATCTGGGGGCTGTCTCTCTGAGTTTTCATGCTCAAGGCTGCTACTCTACCACTTGAAGCAAAGCTCCACGTCTGGATTTTTGGTGGTTCCATGCATAGAAGTGTCTTATCACTGTGCCAGCTTATGGCTGGCTTCGATCTTTGATCCTCAGATCTCTGCCTGCTGAGGAGCCAGGATGTCAAGTGTGAGCCTGAGCCAGACAGGCTCCAGAACCTTTCCTTTGAGTTTCTGTTTATCTCGTGTCAACTAGCAAGCCGTAGTTAAAATAGTCATTTATAGAGGATCATGTTCCTCTCCTAGGTCAGTTAACCCAAGGAGATAAAGTATCTTTGGAAAAGGTTAGTCAGAGTTGGCCTAGATGAGTGTGTGTGTGTGTGTGTGTGTGTGTGTGTGTGTGTGTGTGTGTGTGTGTGTGTGTGTGTGTGTGTGTGTGTGTGTGTGTGTGTGTATGAGTTTCAGGGATACCTACCCCCATCTCTCTGGTGCTTCTTTCACCCAGAGGTGAGTACATCCAGGATCCCCACTCCAAGAAAGGCGGGTAGGGGAGGGTACTTAAGGTCACATGAAGTGGGATGATCTGAATTCTATCCTGCAACTGAAGCCAGGAGAGATAATAGAGAGAAGGAGAGATTTAGAGGAACATCAAGGGAAGCCCCTTACCTTTGGCTACAAGTACCAGAGAAAAGAATGTATCCATCCTTTTTGGTAGTAAGATAACAAGTGTCCACTATTCACTTTTTTTTTTTTTTGTGAGTTCCAGGTGTTGGATTCAGGGAATCGGTTTCATCCCTGAGCTTCTTTTACTCAAGGCTGAGGCTCTATAACTGGATCCACAGCACCAAAACTGGCTTTTTTCAGGGTGGGGTGAAGGAGGTCGTTTATGGGAGATAAGAATCTCACAGATCTTCCTGTCTGGGCTGGCTCTGAGTCACGACCATCAGGACTCAGCCTCCCAAATAGGCCGGATGACAGGCTACAACCACTGGCACCTTGTTGGGTCTTCATCTGCACAAAAGACAGACAGGGTCTGAGGAAAGGAAAGGTAAGTGCGGCGCTCACCCGTTCCCCAGCCTCCCTCAGCCCGGGAGACAATCAGATACAGCGGGGAGCCAAATCCAGCAAGTAAAAAACTGGTTTATTAACAGAGAGCAGCCCCTTTTAAAGACAAAGAGGGCGGGTGGCATGGTATGTGAGGAAGAAGAACCAATCACTGTCAAGGTCACACCCTATCATTCACCTGAGCCTTCAAGGGCTGGTTAGGCACTGATCAGCAGGTCAATTGGGCTCTGCCCACTCTACTCTCTCCCAGTGCCATCTTGGCTGCCCATGTGCTCTACAGTAAATTAGGCTCTGCCCACTCAATCCCCTCTCAGCGCCATCTTTGCTGCCCATGTACTCCACAGATTCACCCTTTTTTTTGTTTTAATGGCAGACCCACCTAGCACAGTAATAAACATCAGTCCCACCACAGTTAGAAATGTCTGAAGCAGTTCAATTAATTCCTGGGCACCTGGTGTCTTTTAAGTAAGCCAATTGCTTGTACATGCCTTAAGCTAGCACAGGGGTCAAGATGACCTTTGAGCTTTACTGTCAGCTCCCAATGGTTCCCAAGATCATCTCCCCCCCCCATCTTTGTTTAAAGAAGCAAACCCGCCTGTCTTAGGTTGGGTGGATCGCCTTGTCTGCTTTACCTGTCATCGGGAACTTCTTCAGAGCAAAGCGGAAGGCTCTGTCTTAGGTTGGTCACACTGACACCCCTCTTACTCGTCTCTGGCTGCGATTCCTCTCGGGGGGGGGGAATTCATTCATTTGGAGCTTGATAACTGGCTGGCTAAGCTCTTAAGAGTTTTGCAGTGCATGTATAATGCAAGGAAGGCATAGAAAAAACCATCAGCAAAAGCATTACCAGGCCAGGAAATGTCACTACTAGTCCTTTAACCTTAGTGAAGGATGGGATAGCAGTCTTTGCCACTTCAGAGTCTGGAGGTGGGGATTGTTCTAATCCAGCTATTTGCCTGTGGGGTTGAACAAGATCTAAACTGGAAGCATAACAAAAGGTGATTGTTTAACAATAAGTATGGATAATGCTGCTATATAAGCAATTAGTAAAAGAACAATAAAAGCAGGTAACATTAAAATAATTAACTCCTACAAAAATATTAAACAGTCCATAGCGTGGTGAACAAAATGAGGGTCAGGCCACCAGGTCGAAGGGACAGCTTCTCTTGTTGTGCTCCTGACAATTTTTGCATTGCCAGCATTGATCACTGCCCAGGTCACCCATTGAGGTTGATGCAGAATCTGAAGAGCCATTCACAGGGTTGGCAGAGTCAGGACAGCCAACAGCTGGAGTATCGCCATCTGCAATTGTTAGAGAACACAAGAGCTTCTCAAGGGCTGGTTGCCCTTGGGGATGGTTAGTAATTGTCTTTCTGGCTTTTGTCTTTAAAACGCAAGCCTAGGCCATGGCCGTTTTTCTTTCCTTGTTGGTTAGCTTATTCTTGGGCATCCTCCTGTATAGAGGAAATGGGTAAAAACTTAAGGTTCCTGGCAGGGATCCAAATGGGTGTACTCCCCTATGGGAAAAACACATCCAAATCCACTGCTCATAGTAACTAGGGGGTCAGGTCCTCTCCATTGTTGTGTCTCCACCTGACTTTCACTTGGGCCTTAGGGTTTAGTTGTCCCCAGTGCTTCTGAAATCTGGATTTAGTTGCCCCTTTTGAAAAATTTAAAAACAAAGCTATCTGTAACTGTATATGGTGGCTAACTCCCCCTTTTTTGTTTTATAGGCTATCAGAATACAAATTAAAGGCCAGCATTTCCTTATATTGTAATTGTAGGAACAGAAACCCATGACAACAACCAATTCATTTCCCCTAAAAGACTCTGAAGTTGGGTTAAGGTTAGAGAGGCTGGAATATTCAGCAAAGGCTTAAGGGGGCTGGCCTGAGTCAAGGTAAAGTGGGCCCGAGGACCTTAAAAGGAGCTACCTTTTGAATTTTATTAAGGGCTATGGTAAATCCCCCATTTTTTAATATGGGGGGAACCTGGGTCAGAAGGCCCTCCAGGCAGCTTGGGTCTCGGTGCCCCAGAATCATATCATCCATGTATGCATAGACAAGGGACGTATCTGAACCCAGCACAGGCTCTAAAAGTGTGGCCAAGTATGGTTGGCAGAAGGCCGGGCTATTGGTCATACCCTGTGGCAGCACCGTCCATTCAAACCTCCGATCAGGCTGGGAAAAATTAAGAGACGGTATAGAGAAAGCAAACTTCTCGCAGTCATCTGGATGCAGAGGTATAGAAAAAGAAAAACAATCTTTAATATCAATCAAAACCAAAGTATATTCTGAAGGTATAGCAGGAGTCCAGGGCATGCTTCTTAGGGGCGTTCCTACTAGCTCCATCCTTTCATTTACCTTATGTAGGTCTTGGAGCATATGCCAAGCCCCGGAGGCTTTTTGAATAACAAATACGGGTGTGTTCCAAGGACTTATAGAAGGGCGGATATGCCCAAGGCTTTATCTGTTCCTCCACCAGAAGGTGGAGGGCTTCAAGTTTAGGTTTGGTCAATGGCCACTGCTCCACCCAGATTGGGCTTCCCGGCTTCCACCTAATGGAAGGTACTTGGGCGGCAGTGGCCTTTAGGATTGGGGGTGCACCCGAAAGGGTCCCCTATGTTCTTCTCTGTAATTATGAAAGTTAAAAAAAATCCCTTTCCTTAACTCCCTCTAGATCCTGTTTATACCTTTGTGCTTCTTACCCATCCAGGATATCATCATAGGATGCTTGATGGTCTGTAGTGACCATGGCATCCATTTGTCTTAGCATAGCTTGCCCTAGTAAATTGGCAGTGAGGTTCTTTGCCATTAAAGGGCGTATCTTTCCCTGTTCTCTATCTGGGCTAGTCCATGTCATAAGGGCAACCGTCTCTTTGGTCTGGGAATTGCCCCCTACCCCCAATATCGGGGGCCCAGGTGCAAGCTTCCAATTCAAGGGCACTTCCTCCTCCCAGAGTATGGTTCGGTCTGCCCCACTGTCAATTAAGCAGTGAAACCTCTTTCTGCCTATGAGAATACTCATTTTAGGGCAGAGTCAGTCCACCAGGGGGATGGTCCAATGGAACTGGGCTGCCCTGCCATGAGGCTGCCTGGGCTTCACAGCAGAGGGAGTTCCTCCTTGAATTAATGGGGCTAGAGAATACCCCTCCCTAAGTTTAAAGACTTCCCATCTAAATCAAACTTGTATCCCTCCATGTCCCTTGGGTGGGGTGTAGGGGGCAGTTTGCCCTCAGGCTGTTGGCAGGGGATTGTTGTAAACAGTCTCTCTTAAAGTGCCCCTCCTGCCATTTAAAACAAGTCCCTCTCCTCGATAGTCTCGGGGTTCCTTGGCCCTGGGCTGCCAGCACCTGAGTAATAGCCTCAGTCATTGCAGAAGTCTGAGCCTGTAAAGCTAAAGCTAGTGATTGGGACTGGTGCTGTTGCGTTCCCACATCCTGTGGGGCCACCAACCATCTGCTCAGGGAACTCTCTCTCAATCCTGCGCAGGCCATGCGGTGGTCTGCATTCATCCCTTCCCAGACCAGGAGCTTTACAAACTGATCTCAGAGGTTCCCTGCCAGTAGCATGCATGAACAGTCTGTTGGACTCGGTCTATGAAATCAGGTAGAGATTCACCCGGTTTTTGTCTCACTCCTACTATGGGGGACTCAGTAGGTCCATTATCTAGCTTGTACTATGCGGCAAGTCCTGCCTGCCACACCTGGTCAAGCTACAGGCCAAGTATTGCGGCCTGTTGGACACCGGTGGAGTACCCTTCCCCCGTCACTGCTTGCATGGCATAAGTAATGGGTATCGCGGGTTGAGCCTGCCGGTTACTCTCTGCTCGCACTCTGCATTCTTCCTTTAAAAAGCACACCATTTAATAAACTGAGAACTAGTAAGAACGGCTTTGGCCACATCCATCCAGTCCTTAGGGACACACGGGTGATATGCAATGTCTTGTAATAGGGTCTGGGCCCAGGGAGAATTTGGGCCATCCTCCGCCACCACCTTGCGGAGCTCTTTAAGATCCTTAGCTTCCCATGGATACCATTCCAAGGGCCTGTTAGCTCCTGGTGCCAGGTTGACCAGATATGCTTGGGGAAGTGAATCCTGTGGCCGAGAGTCTGGGCTCTTGAGTGGCCCTTCCTTTCCAGAGTAGGTCTCCGAGTAGGGTACTTTCCCGGTCCTCGGCCCCTCCAATGAAGGTTGGTAGGGGTCTGGGTCTTCCAAGTCCCTCTTGCAGGTCTCGTAGGGCACCGTACCTCCTCTCCAATTGGGGGAATAGGGAGGGGGCCTAGGATCGTCATTATCAGCTGGGTCAGAGGGGGTAATTTTTACCCTCGTTTTGACTTCTACTGTGCACGTTTCAGTGCGTTTTTGATCGGATTTGACCCTTTCCTTTTCCTTCTCATTTCCCAAGTCCTCCTGTACTCCTTCTAGGCCTAATGTTGCTTCCTCTTCCTTCTGTGATATAGCATTACCCATATTTAGGGTTTCACTTACCCCGAGAGACCACTTAGCCTCAGCCGGTATCTTTTCCTTTCGTGCCCCACGTTGGGCACCAGATGTTGGGTCTTCATCCGTCCCACAAAAGACGGACGGGGTCCGAGGAAAGGAAAGGTGAGTGCGGCGCTCGCCCGTTCCCCAGCTTCCCTCAGCCCGGGAGACAATCAGACACAGTGGGGAGCCAAATCCAGCAGGTAAAAACTCATTTATTAACAGAGAGCAGCCCCTTTTAAAGACAAAAAGGGCAGGTGTCATGGTAAGGGAGGAAGAAGAACCAATCACTGTCAAGGTCACACCATATCATTTACCTGAGCATTCATGGGCTGGTTAGGCACTGATTGGCAGGTCAATTGGGCTCTGCCCACTCAATCCCCTCTCAGCGCCATCTTTGCTGCCCATGTGCTCCACAGTACCTGACTGCCACCATCCATTCATAGTCTCCTAGATCCAGTGCTGGGCTACCTGCACTCCATCCTCCTTTTTGTGAGTTGGAAGCAGACCTGTGTGGGTTTGATTCTTCAACTGCCTACCTACCTTTGAGCATTGTTCTGGCTCAGTCTGATGCCGGCTTCCTCCTTATCTACAGCAATGACTTCGTGCTATCACAGAACAAATGTTCCCCAGGAGGTGTCGGACCTGGGGTCTTTCTTCTGCACACTGACTCTACTCCCCGAAATGACACACTGCAGCAACGTGACGTAGACATAGAGTGAATTTAGTTTGTTATAATCAGGGTCTGGCCAGATAGGTGGCAGTGAGGATCAGAAGCTCAGGATAGTGCTGTGCATTTGGACAATGCGATGCCTCCTTATCCACTTTCCTTTAACTGTCTTAGCAGAGGGTAGTGGGGAAAGAACCACCAGACAGACTGACAATGAGTAACCATCACGGTCTATCCAGGGCATAGAGGGGCTTACCTAAGGGAGCTACTTCCACAGTCCAAGTGGGAATGATCCTGACACAGCCTACCTCCAGAATGAGAAGGTCACCTTGGGTCCCAGCCACATGGGGACGCTGAGCCAACTCCTCCAGGACAAATTCAACAAGTTACTGAGAGAGAGAGACAGAGTCAAAGAAAGAGAGAGAAAGAGAGAGAGAGGGAGAGAGAGAGAGGGATGGAGAGAATTACACTTAAGCTGGCTGCTGGTGGCACAGGCCTACAATGGTAACTACACATTGAGATATGAGGATCATGGTTCATAGCCAGCTGAGGCAGGAATGTCTGTAAGACGCTTATCTCCAATGAACCACCAGAAAACCAGAAGTGGTATTATAGCTCAAGTGGTAGAGCCCTAAACTTGATCTGAGCAGCTTGTGGACAGTGCCCAGGCCCAGAGTTCAAGCACCACGACTGACAATAAGTGGACTTCCCACCATAAGAAATGGACTGAATAGCACCCATTGTCCTAGGGAGCATGGCCGAGAAGTCAGGCCAAGCTCCCTGTCTCCTGGGGGTCATGAGTAGGTCACCCAGCTTTTCCGTGCTTCATTTGCCCCAGCTGCAAAGCTGAACAATGAAGGATCCCCTTCCTCATGAGGATAGGGTAAGGATGAAAGAGAGCCATTTTTTGTTTCATAATCCCATACCTGTAGCATGATAAATAACAGGCACCTTCTGAGTCCTTTCCAGGTATCTTCTTGTTATATGCTCACAGAATTGCCAAGAAACTTATCTGATGACCGTTGCCTCTATGCCTGGCCCTGCACCAGATTTCCCCTTGTACTGATCCCTTGTTTCCTCACAACTGTCCTGTGAGGAGACTGAGGACCAATGGTGCCAGGCTGAACCCAGAGCTTCAACTGTGGTCAAAAATCGGCTGCTGTGGACTAAGAGTTTGGGACAGTAATCTAAACCGATGACTGAGCATGGTGCTACATATCTACCATCCCAACTACAGAGGACAAGGCATGGTGACACCTGCCTGTCATAGGAGTACCATGATCCAGATAAGCCTGAACATATATGGAGTCTCTATCTCAGAAATGCCCTAGACAGAAAGGCTTGGCTCCCATGGAACAAGACCTGATTGGAAAGCCTAAGCTCTTGAGTTCAAACCCTAATAAACCACAAAGAATCTGAGGCCTGGTGCTAGAGGCTCATGCCTATACTGCTACCTACTCAGGATGCTGAGATCTGAAGATCACAGGTCAAGATTTAAAGTAGGGTTGGCCTTGTCCATCAGACGTCATGATGAGATGCCCCAGAGTTTGACCCATGCCAATAAGGTCCATACTAACAGGGCTCACAGCCTTAATAAGTGCTAACCACGCTCTCTGTCCCCCTGGGGAGCCAACCCCTAAGGGCCCCACCCCCAGGTCCTCCCGTGCTTCCTCTGCCACCAACCAGGCCCAAGAGAGTAGACAGTTCCAGATCACAAAGATCCCTTGTTCTTATAATTAAAGGTGCTGAGTCCCCTTCAAACGTCTCACCCTTCCAAGCCCCCAGACCTCAGCCACAAAGTCCATGCACCCCTCCCCCAAAGACAGCGGTTAGAAGTTACCAAAGGGTCCAGCACTCCTTGTAACAACCAACTTCTACACACACACACACACACACACACACAAACACACACACACACACACACACACACACACACACACACAGAGCCATCACGGGCGGCTCCTGTCTGTCATCCTAGTTATTCAGGAGGCTGAGATCTGAGGATCACTGTTCAAAGCCAGACACTCAGGAAAGTTTGTGAAGCTCCTATCTACACTGAACCACCAAATAGCCACAAGTGGAGCTGTGACTCAAGTGTCAGAGCTCTAGCTTTGAGCAAGATATCTCAGGGACAGCACCTATGCCTTGAGTTCAAGGCCCAGTTCTTCTACCTCCCAACACACACAATCACAGACACAGACAATCAGACAACAGACAGAAAGACAGACAGACACACACACACACACACACACACACAAACACACACACACACACACACACACACACAGGATAGCCCAAGGATTCCGCAGTCCCTGAGAACAGAAACATGAACTCCCTCAATTAGGATCAGATTCCACCCACTAGAAGGTGGCAGTACCAACATCAGACCCACTGTAGACAAAACATTGAGCCGCACATATATCTGGAATGTCTCATAGACCAGTATGGCATTTCCTATCATGCACACTGCTATGTGTAAAACTTAGTCACCTCTTTTTTGTTGTTGTTCAAGGTGTTTGAACTCTGGGCCAAGGTGTTGTCCCTCAGCAATTCAGCTGAAGGTGAGCACACTCCCACTTGAGCCAAAGCAACACTTCCTGTTCTCTAGTGGTCTATCATCAAGTCTCACAGACTCTTCTGCCCAAGCTGACTTGTAACGATGGTCCTCACATCTCAGCCTTCTGAGTAGCTAGGATGAGAGTTGTGAGCTAAGGGTGGCTTCCGGCTTCAGCCACCTTCATATACAGAGAGGAAATCCATATCGTCAGGCCCCAAACTTTTTGCAACCCTTCACTTCAGATTTTGATACCCAGCATCCAAATCTATCCTTCAATGCAGAAAATAAAGACAAAACAAACACACCTGCACCCCTTCGCCTACTCCCTGCCTGTCACAGGACATGTCCTCTTGAAGCTGTGGCTTCCAACTGGGGCAAACTTGGGGAGTTCTTACAAATATCTTTACAGTGAGGCCAGCACTTGGTCTCCCAAACACAGCACCCTCCCCACACCCCCACACCTCCACCATCATTTGCAGGCAAAGATGTCTTACTTTCTTTCTTTTTTATGTTGTGGAGCTTGAACTCTGGGACTGGGTGTTGTCCCTGAGCATTTCAGCTTAAGGCAAGCACTCAATTGCTTGAGCCACAGCACAACTTCTGGTTTTCTGGCAAATCCTTTTAGGTAAGAGTCTCAGGGTCTTTCCTGATCAGGCTAGCTTTGACCTGTGGTCCTCAGATCTCACGTCCTGAGTACCTAGGATAACAGCCATGAGCTACTGGCACCCAGCCAAACAAACTTCCTTTCTGTCATCTTCTCCCCCCAGGAGACTGAAATCTGAGGACTGCAGTTGGATTCCACTTAGCAGCAAGGCCCGTGAGAACTCTTTATCTCCAGTTAAACACCCCAAAAAGCTGGAAGTGGACCTGTGATTCAAATGGTAGAGTGCTATCTTGGAGCAAAGAAGATAAGATCCATGTCCTAGTTTCAAGCTTTTTCTAGCATAGACCCACCCAAGAAAGGGAAGCAAGTGGGCACACGGGAGCTCAAAGCTAACACATAATACTCAGGACTCCCAGAACAGACCCCATCCAGCTCTGATTCTCTAGATTCTATGTCCTACACCATGGCAGTCTTAGATGGCACTGACCATGCACCAAGTTGGGACATTCAAGTACAATCTCATACTGAAGATCCCCTGACCTTTTCACTCAGGATCTCTCGCTGTCCTGCCTGAAAACTAGGCAGTGAGGTAAGATCTAGTTATCTACCACATGATATGGGAACCAAAGGAATTCCTGGTCAAGGAAGGGAGACCGGGGGGATCTAGTTCCCTCTTTGGGAGGTGAAAAGGGCTGCTCTATCCCAGAAATTTTCCTATGTTGTGAGTATTATCAAAGAAACAACCCTGCTCAGACCATGGTGCCTCTGATTTTTCCACCAGCCTCTACCCAGCTCTGCTCCACCTTCAGCCTGCCCTCTCTGAATCCCAGATCTGCCATCTATACTAAAGAGTGAGCCAGCCAAGAGATGCACTTCCTGCCCTTATTCCCAGGCTGTCCTGTGTCAGCAGCATGCTTACCTCAGTCTTTGGTGAAGGAATGAACACCAGGAGTGGTATCGTCAGATTGAGCCCTGGAACTTCCTAGTCCCTAAGGGTGTACTGCACAGGCATCCTGCAGTGAACGGCAGCCAGGTTGTCAATGATGAACCCAAGGTGCCAGGACTTTTAATAGCAGTGTGGCTGGATCAAAGGCTGGTAGTCTATGTTGTCAGGTGAGGTCATGGCTCCAAAGGCCTGACACACGTGACCCAGGATCATTCTCCCTCTTCAAATTCCTACTTATACTTTGATCCCCCCCTTGAAACTCTCTCACTCCAATTCTTCCCTAGCCCTTGGAAACTTTCTTTTTATCTGACCAGAAAATAAACTCAAAGAGGCTGGGCATAATTGATACCTGTTGACCCCCTCTGAACCCTAGGTTCTACCCGAGGCTAGTTCCCTATATTGTCAGTGACCACACAGGTCATGGATGGTATGAAGTTTCTGAGGGGTCAGTGGCTTGGTCCTCCATACTGGCTTTAGGCTCTGAAACTGTCCCCACATAGATTGTGAATAATTGGCTCCCTTGATCCAGAGACTCCAAACCATGGCTTGCATTTTCTCCCTTCTTTCTTCCTTTCCTTTTTTTCTCCCTCTGTCCTTCCCTCCTTTCTCTCTTTACTTTCTTTGTGTCAGTTCTGGGACTTGTACTCAGAGCCTAGGTGCTGTCCCTAAGCCTTTTTACTCAAGGCTAGCAGTCTATGGCTTGAGCCACACATCCATTTTTTGGTGTTTTGGTTTTGGTAGTTAATTGAAGACAAGAGTCTTACAGGCTTTCCTCCCCGGGCCAAAAGCCTCAATCCTCTGATCTCAGCCTCCTCAGAAACTAGGATGACAGGCTTGAAGCACTGGCATCCAGATCAATCCAAGGTTTCTTCATGGGCTGTGGATCCAGTCCTAGAACTTTTCGTTGTCTATGACCCCCCAGAGCCTCGTGCACACTGTAATGGTTTGTTGGTTAAATAAATGAGCAACTGTCTATGACAATACTACAGAAAATCCCATCTGATTCAGGTAAGAATCCTCTGTGGGGGAGTGGGGAGAAAGCCTGTGTAGCTCTCCCACAGTTCTCCCTCCTCCCTCTTACCCACTCCTGGTGCCACAACACTTAACCGTTTTGACTCTGAGGGTGTGAGCCACTATGTACTTGCTACATTCCAGAGCCTCTGGGATGCCGGTCTTCTCAACCATCTCTGTCCAGCAGCTGACCAGCTCTGTGGCACTCAATTCACCATGGAGGTGTGAATGAGTTTGCTGTGAGCTGAATGGCTGGCTCAAGGGGACTCCTGTCCTCTCCCTGGGGCCAGCCAGGATTGTCCACCACATGTGGCCCTAAATTTCATGTTGTAGATGAAGGATTCTTGAGGTAGCCTGGGTTCTCTGAATCTCCCAGATTCCAGTACAGGTGCTGGGAAACATCTCTACTCATTGCTGGCAGGCTGGGGATGGTGAGGTCACAAGGTCTGCTCCCCACAATGTCCTCAATTGGGGTCATCACCCTAGAGAGATGCCACAGCTGCCAGAGAAAGGCAGTCAAGGCAAACGTTCAAAGCAGGAGACAATCTGGCTTGGGAACTCTGCGTGTGCAGCTTTGAACATCATTGTTTGATGGCTGAAATCATCCATCTAATTTGATCCATAATCCCAGATATTAGTGGAAATTGCCAGCTTACCTAAAAAAAAAAACTGGAAAATGTGGTATTTAATTTGTTCCGATCAAACTTAAAGGGTTCCAAAATCAGTTGTCCCCTTTTCCTTCCAGACTGCCTATAACAGGTTACAGAAACTGGCATTCAGCCAGCCCTAGCTAACTGCCACCTCCTGATACCGAGCGGGCTCCAGCAGGAGAAATGGACTTACCTACCACTGCCCAGCTGGAAACAGCCCAGGCGGGACACAGACTGGATTCTGCAGGACTCCAGGGAGGATTGACACTGAGCACTGCCCCAGGAGGGTGTCCTCACCACCAGTGGGGGCCCGCAACCCTGTGCCAGAATGCCCACAGAGACCGTTAAAGCCATAGATATGGTTCCCCTCTCATCCACTGTCATGGTGAACCATCTGCCATGTCACACCATACGCCAGTCCCCAAAACCTCATAGTTTCACAGCCCCTGCCTTATCATTTCCCTCATCTCGTTCCCTAATTATGTTGGGCAAACACATTCCAAACCCTTGAATTACCTCCAACTAAACACACAAGAGCAGAGTGTCTGGCTTGAAGAATGTAGCTGTGATCTCATTCACCTTATGAAACTTCTGGCTGGGGATAGAAGGACAGGCTTCCACTCCAGTCCAGGGTTCACACAGTTCTTCTAGAGGAGGCCCACTCTGGCCCAGCAGCTACTGTGGGCTACAGGAAAGGGGGAAGAGAGAGGTGGAAAGAGGAGGAAAGTAATGTCTACTGAAATCTTCCATAAAGGAGCCATGAAACTGTGAAGGAGAAAACAAAAATTGTGGTTGAGCTTGTACTTGGTATTGATGAAGAACAACAACAAACACACACACACACAGAGACATAAAATGCTTTTGCTGTTTTTAGACATGGTGACTTAAATATATTTTCATTGTTCTCATCTCCCTGCTCTCCCAACACACACACACACACACACACACACACACACACACACACACACACACACACACACACACACACACACACACCTCCAGAATGGTGACAGATGACACTTCCATGCAGCACCTGCAATTTGCCAAGTGATCACTCACCTGAGGACAGTCAGGCTGTACAAGGAGAAAGATTCTCTCTCTCTCTCTCTCTCTCTCTCTCTCTCTCTCTCTCTCTCACACACACACACACACACACACACTCACACACACGCGCGTGCGCACACACACACACACTCACACACACACACACACACAGACTCAGAGTAGTACCTCTCCTAAGTTTGTTGATTCCTCATCAGAGCACGCGGGTTCCCATTCTCTGTTCCCTTGTCAGAACCAAGGGCTCCCACACAAGGGGAGCACCACTCTAATGACACAGCACGACCCTGCCTCTCCCCTTCTCCAGGGCCAGACCCTTCCCCTTGGGAACAACCAGCCTTAACTCCTCATTCACCAAAACCCTACGCCAGGATGCTGGGTGAAGGAATTCCCAGACAGGTGGGTCCTCAGAGCAGGACTGAAACAAGCAGTGGGTCATGGGGTCCCAAGGGGGTGTCTTACCCAGGGTGGGGGCGTTGTTGAGGAAATGGATGGGGTCCTAAAGGCTACATACATGCACAGACTCGTACTTCCAGCCTAGATACTTCTGGGCAACTGGGCAGATTCTTGGGGAGGACAAGGAGAGCAGATGGACAGGGAACACCGGCAGACGCTGGCAGAGCTGGGAAATGTGATCACCCTGTGAGTACTGTTGACAGCTGGGATGGGGGGATAGGCCAGGTATATGTGTGTCTGAGGGCATGTGTTCCTCCCATATATTCACCTATTATCTGACCCCCAGTGCCCTCACCTCCCTAGTGGGCTTTTCTGGGACCCTCCTCAGATGAAAGGGTGACTGAGCACTCATAGCTCACATAGCAAGGGAGGCCTATCTTCTGCATCCAACATCCCCCACTCCCAGCAAAAAAGGAAAAGACCCAATAAGGCAGGTGCAGAGGTGATGTTCCCTAGCTCTGACTAAAGCCACCAGGTTTCCACCAGGGAGAGGAAGGGTGCAGATATGGGACTGTGTGGCTCCCACTGCTCCAGCCAGGGGCTCAGTGGTGATCCCTTCTCACCCATTCTTGCATCTCCCCATTTCCAGAGATACTGGCCAATAGGGATGGGGGTGAGTTCCCAGAGTCAACACCCACTCCCCAACCCCCCCCACTCCTGGGGAGCATTTGTGGCAGAGTCAGGGCTGGCCTGCTTGGTGCTGGGGAGGCGTGGTTGGGACACAAGAGGGAAGGCGGGATTTGCAGGGGGGGGGAGTGGGAGTGGTAGGGGGAGGTCACAAGGTACTGACCTGCGATCTGCCACTTACTTGTGCTGCTGGGAGAATCTGTAGGCTGTGGTTCTGTGTGCAGCGTGCAGCAATGGTGTGAGGGATGTGCCTGATGTGCTGGCTTTTTGTGCTCTGTACTCCTGGCCCAGACCAATGCTCCCAAAGCAGCAGAGGTTTTGAGGCCGCCATCCCTGGTGCATGTGCCTGCTCTTCTCTGCTCTCTTTCTGCCCCCACTTTTCTCCAGGACTGCCCCGCCCCTGTTGCACAAGTGCTGCAGTCCATGTGTGCCCCTGGCTGCAGCAGATATGTGCCCCCTCAGCCACGCCCTATCCTCCCCTGAGTCATGTCTCCTCCCTCCCTCAGCCACGCCTCCATCCCTGGCTTTGTGCTGTCCTGACTCTGCCCTAAGTCTTCCAGGCCATGGGAGAAGCAGCCTCACCTCAGGTCAGGGCTTCCCCCCAACCCCAGGATCGAATCCCCACTCAGCCCAACCGAGGACTCTTCTCCATCCACCCCACACACCAAGCTGTTGCATGGTGTCTCTGTATGTTTGTGTGTGTGTGTGTGTGTGTGTGTGTGTGTGTGTGTGTGTGTGTGTGTGTGTGTGTGTGATTTTTGGGGATACCAACCTTGCAAGGACTCAGAACGATTTTAAAAAATAGCACAAATAATCCTGTGTAATGGATTCAGCACAATAGCAACCTTTGGGATCCTCATGGTAATCTAATGACTAGTAAGATAAGACATGCCATTTTAACATCACTAAACTTACATATCATAGTATTATGACATCATATGACATAGTGACATTATAGACATATTGTGAATGCCTATTCTGTGATTTCATTCTATTTCAAGTGAGCAATATTGGTGGATTTCAGAAATCCATTGTGACCTCAAAGCCATTGTGATGTGAAAATCGCTTTGTGACATCACAGTGCCATTGTGATAGTAACCTGTTGTGACATCACAAACTGGTCCTGTCCATTGTGACCTCATCACCAAGGTGACATCACAAAGCCATTATGATAACACATTGCTGGTGTGACATTACAATCACCTTGAGACCTCCCAAACCCATTATGACATCTTTAGCACCTTTGAAAAAACACATGGCCTTTGTGACATGACAGTCCCTTTGTGTACCCATATCCTCAATGTGAGATGTCAATTGAGATCAGATATGCCAAAGAAATATCACAAAGTATTTACAATATAATCATAAGTGTGACATCACATGGTCATTGTGACAAAATCAGCTCATTGTGACATCACAAATCTGTAATGACATCATACCACTATGACATCACATTGTCATTGTGACATCATATATACATTATGAATGCCTATTAGGTGATTTCATTAAATTTCAAATGTGGCATGTGGATTCATATCAAAAACACATTTTGACTTCATAACCATTGTGACATCACAATCCCTTTGTGATGTAACATTGAAATTGTGATATCTCTAAACAACTGTGACAACTCAAACATGTCCTGTCCTCAAAAGTTTTGTGACATGTTGCCACTGTGTTATGTTAGGCCCATTGAGAGCTCAATCTATTTTTGACCTCAAATTATTTCAGGAATATCATGAAATATTAGAAATAAACTTTGACATCATGAGCATAGTGACATCACACTGCTAGAGGTAATGACCATTGTGTCATATTGTCACATCACAAATCTGTTTTGACTTCATTAAATTTGTGTCAACAAATGCTTTGGAATCCTCACAAGCCCATTCTAAATTTATATACTCATTTGAGTTAATGACAATTGAGGTCTGGAATGCCATTGTCACATCATCAATCCACTGCGACATCACAAAACAATTTTCAACTCATCAATACTATAGCATCAACAATTAATTATAATTTGACATCATATTGCAATTGTGATATTACTGTACCATCATGCTTTCACAAACCTATTATGATGTAATCAGATCTTAGAAAATGCATAGCCTTTGGGACATCAAGCTCCTTCTGTGAACTTGTATCATTGGGAACTTGTAGCAATTGAAATTTGAAACAATATGTGATATTACAAACTAGTTTTGACATTATTAACCCATTTCTATATCATTAATATTTTGACAACCAAAACCTGTTAGGAACTTTAACACTTTTGACAAAAAACATGGCGTTTGTGTCATCACAGTTCATTTGTATATGTCATGGTGACTTCATTCTCATGTCCTCACTGTAAACTAATAGCAATTAAGATCTGACATACCATTGTGACATCACAAACCATTTGTGCCATCATCACCAGTGTGATATCAATCATTATGGCACCATCAGCACATTGTGATATCAACAAGCTACAGTGACCTCATAGCATTATGACATCACATTGCCATTTTGCTGTGTTAGACACATTGTGAATGTATATCCTGTGATTTCATTCTATTTAAAATGTGGCATGTCAGTTGATATCAGTAACACATTGTGACCTCATAACCATTGTAACATTATAAACCCTGTGTGACTTCATAACTGGTGTAACATCACATTGTTGTTATGACATCTTTAGCTTATGGTGACATCACAAAATGGCAATGACATTATAACATTTGCCATTATGTCATTGTGATATCATAGTCACATTATGAATGCCTAATCTGTGATTTCATTTTATTTGAAATGTGGCATGTGAGTTGATATCAGAAACTCATTCTGATTTCACAACCATTGTCAAATCAAAATCCCTTTGTGACATTAATTTGACAACATGACATCACAATGGAAATGTGATGGAACTAAGACATCATGATATCAAAATGGTCATGAACACACAATGGGTTTCTGATAACCGACATGCCACATTAAAAATAGAATAATAACATAATAGGCAAACACAACGTGTCTATGACATCAGAATAACAATGTGATGTGGCAGTGCTATGATGTCATTGTAGTTTTACATGTCAAAATGAGCTGATGGTGTCATAATGACAACATGATGTCACAATTATGATGTCAGAAAGGATTTGTTATGTTTCCTTGGTATGTCTGATGTCAGTTGTCATTTGTTCCCCATGAAGTTATGGATACAAAAAAGGTTCTGTGATGTTACAGAGGCCATGTGTGTTTTCAAAGGTGGTTATAAGTCATAATAGTTTTGGAATGGCACAATGTGATCCATAATGTCACAATGGAATGAGATGTCCTTTTGGGTTTTGATGTCACCGTGGTGATGAGGTCACAATGGCTTTGTGATGTCACAGTTTGTTTGTAATATCAGAATGACCCAATTTCAATTACTCATAATTCAATATGAGAATACCATTTGATAGAAGAAGCTTCATAGTGTGAGGTCATACTATGTGAAAACCCAACGGGACAGTGATTTCACAATGACAATGTGACGTCTCAACATCATGTTATAATAATGTTCTGATGTCACAATTCGTGATGCCATACTGATGAGGAGGTCATAACTTGGTCATAACTTGTGTGAAATGCTGCCATTAGGATATTTTGGCTTTTAGTAAGCTTATAATCTGTTTTGAAATATAATAATTCAGGTATGACATATGATATCAGAAATTGGCTTTGACATCATGAACATTGTGACATCATGAACATTGTGACATCACATTGTGAAGAATTGGAAAAATTAGGGCTGAGTCCATTTTACAATTTACTAATTTGCTAACTGCTGATTCTGCTTCTATAAACTTGCTTACGCTGGCACTGACCCTTCCCTTTCCAAAAATGAGTTAAGAAGTTTTAGGGACCAGATGCTGGCCCCAAGACAACGTCAGTGGTCGTAGATAAAGAACAGACAGTACGTGTTCCTCAGTTCCCATTTAGAAATTCCCCAGACAGGACCTTGAGATAACGACCACCTGGCAAGACCACAAGCTAAGCCAATTGTCAACCAATCATAGGCCTGTAACCATGTAACCCCCCCCCCCCCTTAAACCAACCATGGGCCAGTCATTTTACAAAGAGTGTTACAAAATTTCCCGACTGGCAAAGTGATTGTTGGTGTATATGGTGACCTTTAAATGGACCAATCATGGGATGCTTTGTGTTATGCGTTAATCTTGTGGGTTTTGCCTTTAAAAAGGGCTTGTAACCGCTGCTCGGGGCTCCCTGTCTGCTCGGGACAGAGTCCATTTGCGCAAACGTCAAATAAACTCCCCTTGCTTATTGCATCTCCCGGCCTGGAGTCTGAGTTTTCTGGGGCGCCCTCCTGTTGACGAAAGTATCCTAGGTGGCTAGTGTCTTTCATTTGGTGCATTGGCCGGGAACCAGGCACCCCCAAACCCCAGATTCCAGGACCGGCAGGAGGTAAGATAGAGCTCTTGTCTTTCGTGTTTGTTGTGTTCATTTTATGTTTTGGGGATCCAAAAGTGCCTGTACAGGACGTGTGTGGTGGACCAGAGGGAAAAGCAGACGTGCCCACTACCCTGGTCCCGCCCTGGGGTTCTACCCCAGGGTGCGTGAATTTGTGGTGGACTAGAGGGAAAAGCAGAAGTGCCCACTACCCTAGTCCCACCCTGGAGTCCTACTCCAGGGTGGCGTGGAGGGGGGATGAGATCCGAGTGTCTCTGTGTTCGGGGGAGTTAAGGCACGGCCGGCCTCTCCCTTCTGAAGTTTCTCTCCTCACTTGTGCTCACTCGGGGACCGCGCGGCGTTTGTCTAGTCTTGTCTGTGTCTGTCTGACATTATTTGTCTTTGATGTTTGTTTTGTGACTTTCAAGGAAATGGGTCAACAAGCAAGTCCACTCCTAGGACACCTGAGACCTTGTCCTAGTTCGTTTAAAAACAAAAACCGCTGGTTCTGCTTTTGTAACTTGCTTGTTTGTCAATTATAAAGCTGCCACTGACCATCTGCAAGTGGCCCCAGTTAGATCTCAGCCTCGGGCCTTGGCTCTGGGGGGTCTAAACGTGGGAGAGAACATGTGAGTCTGAGGGGATGGCCGCTAGGGACTTCTTTCCCTTGCCCCAAAATGACTGGCAATTCTCCTCCGCCTTGGAAGGCCCCTGGGTCAACGTCTGCAGGAATCTAAGAGAAAAATCCTCCGGAGGTGAGTAGGGGTGTTGAGTCCCCTGGTAAGTGAATGGTGGTGAGTGGTCGCCCCATTCACTGAGACCTGATTTTCTCTTTATGGCCACTTGTTTGTCTTGTTAACTTTAGTATGTGTTTGTTTTATGTTTTCTGGGGTAGGGAAGTTCTGGGTGAGTGTGGCAGGCTCACCCAGCAGAATCTGGATTCAGCTTGCTGAGTGAGAACAGCACAGAGTTCCGGTAGGGATAAACTGGGTGATTGGAGTGGGCTCGCACGAGCTTGTTTGAGCCCAGGTCAGTATTTAGATTGGAAGGCCTTTTTGATTGAATTTGCTAGTGACGAGGCTGCGGCCAATCAGGCTGGGGGAAACCCAGCTTGGGACAGAGATATGCTGCTTGGACAGGGGAGATTCGCCAATCAGCAGATAGGCTACCCGGTTCAAGTTTATGAACAAATCAATAAAATTGGCATAAAGGCATGGAAGGCCTTACCAAATAAAGGCGAGGTGAGTGGCAATCTCACCCAAATCCTGCAGGGCTCTATGGAGCCGTTTTCGGACTTTGTTGCTCATATGGTCAAGGCTGCTGGCAGAATTTTTGGTGACCCAGACGCAGCCATGCCATTAATTAAACATCTTGTTTACAAGCAGTGCACTAAGGAATGCAGAGCCGCCATAACCCCATATAGGAATAGGGGACTAGAAGCATGGATGAAAGTTTGCAGAGAGCTGGGCGGACCACTAACTAATGCTGGATTAGCTGCTGCTGTGGTGCAATTAACCCAGAAGAAAAGGGCTGGGAAGGTGGCTCAGTGGTAGAGCACTTGCCTTGCATGCTAGAGGCCCTGGGTTCGATTCCTCAGCACCATATAAGCAAAATGACTCAAGTGGTAGAGTGCTGGCCTTGAGCTGAAGAGCTGAGGGACAGTGCCCAGGCCCAGAGTTCAGGCCCAGGAAAAAACCTATTCAAAAAACGCTGCAAATTTGTCTAAACAGTTGTCTAGTTATCTTTTAGGTAATTGAACTGGGGAGTTCGACAGCCTGATGGAACAGTTCAGGGTTGCCATCGTCATGGTGAACTCGACCCGAGTGGATGCCGGATTGGCGGAGGGGTTATCTTCATGGATCTCCGCTGCTATGAATCATCTTAAGGAATGGGCGGGTTTGGGAGCCCTGATAGGCCTCCTGGTGTTAGCCTCCTTGGTATGTCTGTGGTGCATTTGCCAAATTAGAGGTTCTCAGCGTCGCAGTGCAGCCATGATTATCCAAGCCTTTACAGTCATTGGAGCAGGTCAGTCCCCCCAAGCGTGGCTTGCCACCCTAAAACAATGAACACAGATTGCAAAGCCAAAGTACTGCAGTCGAGAGGCATGAGTTTTGCCCTCGAGGAGAGCATGTTTGATTGCACACGGGTTCGATTCTCCTTTTCCCGTCCTTGTGAAAAACAAAACGAATCAATGGACAGGCTGAGTCATCCCTAGAGAAGGTACCCTCTGGGAGAAGGCTTGTATGCAGTCCTTGCATTGCACAACAGGGATCAGACCTCTGTTCTCATCTGTGTTCTTTAAACAAAAAAGGGGGAACTGTAGAGAGCTTCGAGAGGCCGCACCTGGAAGATGACGCCAGCTTCCGCCCTGCCTTCCCGATGCCGAGTGCTCTCTGTGGTAAACAACTCCTTAGATGGCTAAGGCAAAGAATCTGGCTTGCTTCCGCGCACCTGAACCTATTGGTGGTTCCCACGTGGCGTATCAGGGTTGGCTACCCAGCGGGTACTTAAGGCTGTGGGGAATTCTTCCCGGGGTTGGGGTCAGAAGATTACAAAAAAGGTCCTGAATAAACTGCAGAGAGAAGTTTGGTGTCGCGTCTTCCTTGCTGGTCGAGGAGGTAGCGACACCTAATATATGTATTTAAATATTTTTTTTTCTTTCATTCATTTGTTTCTAACACATTTATAAGATTATTTCTTTGTTGCTTTTGTATGTCCCTCCCCCACAGTATAACTCCTGCTTTCACTGTATTTGATGTCGGTATAATTTGTGGAGGGCTAGGGGAAAAACAAGTCACTTAAATAAGGATACAGGTGGACCCGTTGCAACAAAGAGAAATACAAGTTGTTATGTCGAAAATGAACTTTACAACTTTGGTGGGGGGTAGGGTTTTGGTGAGGGGGTCAGGAGGGAGGCTGGAAAGGGATAGAAAGGGGCAACAAAGGAGGAGGCTACAATGCTTGATAAGAAATGTACTCATTATCTTGCTCATGTAATTGTAACTCCTCTGTACAGTATTTTCACAATAATAAATAAATAAATATAAATAAATAAAAAAATAAAAACAAAAACACAGAAAATCCTACATTTCAAGTGATACTTTCTAGATGCTAGGTTGAAAAAAAAACTATACCATTTGTGGATGGAGACTGGCGGGAGGAGTGGGGGAGAGCAAAGAAAGAGGTGACAATACAAAAAGGAATGTACTCATTACCTGGCTTATGAAATTGTAAACCTTCTGTTCCTCACCTTTAGAATAACAACAACAATATTTTTTAACTGGGAAAAAAGTTACATGTTACATGTTACATTACATTCCTAAACATTTTATATATATATTTTTTAATTGTATTTTATTTTATTTGAGAACATACTGTACAGAGGGGCTACAATTACATGGGCAGGATAATGCATACATTTCTTACCAAGCATTGCAGCCCTCTCCTTTGTTTACCCTTCACTTCCCTTCCCCGCCTCCCCCCTCCCCCACCCAATTTTACCCCCCTCCCCCACCCAATTATACCCCCCTCCCCCCCCACACCGACATTGTAAAGCTGGTTTTGACATGACATTTTGTACTTCTCATTGTTGCAACAGGTCCACCTGCATCCTTAAACGACTTGTTTGTCCCCATCTCCTCCACATGTTATACTGACATCAAATATAGTGAAAGCGGGGGTTACACTGTGGGGGAGGGACATACAAAGCAACAAAGAAATAATCTTATAAATGCATTAGAAACACATGCATGAAAGAAACGAAAACATTAAAATACATATTTAAGGGTTCATTTTCCTAACATCACATTATCTGATCTTTTCCGCTTGACTCATACCTATACTAGATATTGCAAATAAGGGAAACCATGGGACCTATGCTTCTTTGGGCCTGGCTTACTTCACTTAATATAATTTTTTCCAAACCTTTCCATTTCCTAACAAATGGGGAAATGTCATTCTTTCTGATGGAGGCATAGAATTCCATTGTGTATATATACCACATTTTCTTGATCCATTCATCTACTGAGGGGCATCTGGGTTGGTTCCATATCTTAGCTATGGTAAATAATGCTGCAATAAACATAGTTGTGCTGGTAGCTTTAGTGTGGTCTTGTTTGTAAACATTTGGGTAAATGACCAAAAGTGGGATTGCTGGATCATAGGGGAGAAGTATGTGAAGTCTTTTGAGGAACCTCCATACTGCTTTCCAAAGTGGTTGAACAAGTTTACATTCCCACCAACAATGAAGTAAGGTTCCTTTCTGTCCACATCCCCTCCAGCATCTGTTGTTGTTAGAGTTCTTGATTTTTGCTGTTCTAACTGGAGTGAGGTGATATCTCAATGTTGTTTTGATTTGCATTTCTTTTATGGCTAGGGATGTTGAACATTTCTTCATGTGTTTATTGGCCATCCTTCTTTCATCTTCAGAGAAGCTTCTCTTTAAGTCCTTCGCCCACTTATTTATTGGGCAGTTGTTTCTTTGAGGATTTGTTGTTGGATGGTTTAATTTTTTGAGTTCCAAATATATTTTAGATATGAGACCCTTGTCCGTTGTATGGCTAGTAAAGATCTTCTCCCAATCGGTGGGCTTTCTATTGATCTTGCCAGCTATGTCATTTGCCCTGCAGAAGCTAACATTTTATATTTTTAAACTATATGCACTTTGATTCATAATTCATAAGAGAACTATATTTGAGAGTTTGCTGACTTTATGAAAGTCGTTGTTAGTTAGCCTATTATATATTATTTCCTTTCCTAAGAAAGTTTCTAGCTATTTATAGCCCTCTAAGAGTTTCATAAAGCCTGGATTGATTGAACAAATAAAAGTAAACCCTTACTTGAAAGGCAATTTCTAGTGGTCATGTTGTCATGAATTTAAAATTATATTTTTTTAAAATAACTTTTCTCAAGGGTAGTCAGTAACCTCTAATATGTAACCTATAAGGTTTATGGAGGGTGAAAAAATCTAATTTCCTTAGTAAGGATTTTCTCTTGTTGTGTGAGTATTTAGAATTAAGATGTTAATGCATATTATTAGAGTTGCATTTGTATTTCAATCAACAAACATTTCTTGTAATCACAGTGGTGTTGCCAGCAGTACTACGTGATCTGGAAACTGAGAGGTCTTGTTGAATGGAATCAATCCATTTTCTTAATGCTAATTGTTACCTGATTCCAGCAGATTACAAATGCTATGGTACATATATTAGTAATCAGAATACATGGATACACAAAGCTACTGTATATTATGAATAAAAATGAGATGTGAAAATCATAAGATTCTATACACACACTCCATATACACACATATCTGTATATGTATATATGTATGCACACATAGACACATACATACGTATGTATGCAGAGAGGATAATTGAATATGCATTTAGTGCAAACTTAATAATGCAAAGCATACATTGATTCCATATATAGGTGTCACCTGACAATTTCACAAATATTTTAATTTTAATTACTGTTGCAATTAGTAGTATCTTTGAAAATACTTATAATGAGCCGAAGTGATATGCTTTTCTTGTCACCCCAGAGTTTCAATGCACCTGCCATATGTTGTCTTTAGTAATTACAAGGCTTTTTTTCTCTCTGTAGCATAAGTACTTATTAAGTTGCAGGGTTTATACAATATATCCAAGGTTAGATTGCATCATCTTGAAAACTGCCTTAGAATGTTTCTCATTTCACTTAAAAATAACCACCCACCAACACAAAAAAATACTCCAGTTAAAGAAAGTCATATGGAAAGCAATATAAGTGAATAAACAGAATCGTATTGAAGGGACAAGAACATTTAGTAAGATTTTACGTCTTTAGTTTGTGATTGCACAAATAACATTCAAGCTATTTCATACTGTATCTCAAGCCCATCATAAAGGTTAATTATCCTTATGTGTAACGAAAGCACATCCTGCAGTATCAAAGCAAAGATTAAATAATATCTCTCTAAAATATCTTGTAATATATGAACTGATACAGCAGCTTAAAGGATTTCTTTTTTTATTTTTTTTTCAAGACTGTTCTGCTAACAGAGACATCAATTAGCTAACTACAGGCTACTACCCCTGGGTAAAGGAAATCCCAGGAACTGCATTGTAGGAGAGTTCTAGTAACATTTTAAAAGCATAAAATGAAAACATAATGAAACGTTTCTGGTGGTTCATGACTGTAATTCTAGATACCGAGGAAGTAGAGGTATGAAAGGTATTAGTTCAAAGCCAGGTCAGGCAGAAGAGTCAGAGAGTCTCCCAACTAATTATTAAAAGTTCAGAAGCAGAATTGTGGTACAAATGGCAGAGTGCCAACCTTGAGTAAAAATATAGTAGAGCAAGAGCCATAGCCCCTGAATTCAGGTTCCATACCAGCACCTAAAAGACAAGAAAAAAAGAAATCTTGTTCACTTTCCTTCAAAATTTTATTCCTGTGAAATGGAGAGAGGACACTATTTTCCCAACAACTTGCTTTCTCACTACCTAGTCTCTGGGTGCTAATACACAATAACAGTAAATGGTTAGGGATTCATTTGGTAGACTAGGATCATGTTTAATTTTCCGTATTAGTGATCCTTGTATCTGGGGACTTCCTTTGCTCAAGTTTTAGTTTCCTATAATACTCTGAATTCTCTGGATGTAGAAGTGCCCTCTGCTGTCACTCTGAAAGAAGTGAAGATTAAAAAGAGCAGTAAAGCATGATAACATTTAAAATAATTGGAATCCTATCTAATGCCAGAACCCTCTGCACTTCTACCACCTCCAAGCATTCATAAAACAGAATTTGCTCTTGAAAATGTTATACAATGAGAACCTTTCCAGTAATAAACCTTAAGAGAAGAAATCCTGTCTTCTAATACAGTATTCATCTTCATGAAAGCTCATTTAAAAAGTCCAAATATCTTTCTACTATTTGGATACTCCCTCTCTTATAGATGGAGAAGATGATTCCTAATTACCGAAGAAAACTTTACACTCTTATTTTTGTCATTATGGGCTAGAAACTTCTGGAAGCCCATAGATAGTTCATGTTTTATTTTCTTGCTGCTCTAGGTAAATTATTTTGTGGTCTTTCTTATAATAAGGTGCTTCTAGACCAGCCACAAGCATACATAGGGAATTTGTTCCTCCTAAAGGCAAAAATCAAGGCTCAGGGAGCCAAAGTATGCATCTGTTTTTTTAAAGCAAAGTTACACAATGTATGACTGATTACTACTACACAATTAAAATAAATTAGGAGTCATAATCTTGTTCAATATTGCATTAATTTATTGATTTTTCCCAATAGCAGATTGAAGTTTACTTTAATGTGAACATACTAGGAAAGCAAATGTATTCAGTGACCCCAAGGTTGCCTTCAAAGTGCTTTTGAATTTTTTTGTTGTTTATGTATTATCTTAAATTATGTTTTATTATTCTTAAGTAGTTTAATGAAACAGTTATCATTCAGTTGATAAGATGATGCTTTATTCTTTTTGGTTCATTTCTAGGTTTTCTTTTGTTTTCATTGTATGTTAAATCTGCAGCTGTCAGGTGCTGGTGGTTCGTTCCTGTAATCCTTGCTACTAAGGATGTTAAGCTCTGTGGATTGCAGCTCAAAGCCAGCCTGGGCAGGTAAGTACATAAGACTATTATCTCCAATTAACAATCAGTAAAAAAAAACTGGAAATGGAGTTGGGCTCAAAGTGCTAGAACACTAGCCTTAATCAACAAAGCTCAGAGTGAGCACCAGGTTCCTAGTTCAAGCCCTGCAAATAAGAAATACCTACAAATTGATTTCTCCCTGTTTTGTTTTACCAAAAAAATCAATAATCCAATAACCTTAAACTCACAATGATATTTTGAAAATACTCAAAGATTTGAGAAAATTTAAATTCTTTGTAACCTTTGAGAAAGCCAGTTGTATGATAGCTTTTATTTCAATTTCTTGATCATCACTTGATTATAATTTATCATTTTTGTAACTCAGAAATCAATTATTTAGCTTTTATAATAATCATCACATTTCACTTAAAAACAAATCTTTAAAGAGAATATCTTAAAATGATAAAATATTATTTATTCTAAATTTTTCACATCTTTAGCCAGATGAGTTATGTTTCAAGAAGTTATATGGCCAGGGCGCTGATGGCTCACACCTGTAATCCTAGCTACTCAGGAGGCTGAGAAGGGAGGATCGTGGTTCAAAGCCAGCCCGGGCAGGAAATTCCGTGAGGATACATTTCTTTTGTTTCTGAATCCCCTAGTCTAAGATACTTTGTTACAGCTATTCGGGGTAAGATGCTGCACTGTTTCCATTTAAAGAATGTTTGTTTAACTTATTCTGGTTCATTCTCTCTGTATATTTTTCATACAGTTTAAGATTAAGTTGTTTATAGGAAGAAGAAGAAGAAATATAATATACATCTCCAAATGCATTTATTCCAAATTAAAAATTTAGGTTGGAATTATCTTCACTGATATAAAGGAAAACAGATTTCCTCACAAAGTGGCTTCAATATCCCACAATGAAGGAAGGGAATTACTTTTTTTTTCTGTTCTTTTCCTTTTCCTTTCTTTTTCTTTTCCTTCCTTTCATTTCTTTTTCTTTTCCTTCCTCACCTTTTCTCTTCCTTCCTCTCCTTTTCTTGCCTTCTTTCTTTCCTTCCCTTCTCTCTCTTCTCTTGCTCTCTTACTCTCTTCCACTTTCCTCTCCCCCTCTGCCCCCATCTCTCTCTCTCTGTCCTCTTTCTATCCTACTCTCTAGTCCAAGACTGGGACTCTAAGTAGCTGATGCTTTCACTCTGAATAGAGCTCTACCAACTCATCTTTGCTCTTTACTTCTGCTGAGATAGCAGATTATTAAATTATTACTTCTTCCTTCTTCCTACTTCAAATTTCAAACCTTAAATGTACCCTAGTTTTTGCCTATAAATTCGCATTACCATTGGGCCGGTGATTTCTGGGCATCTGCAATCCTCTGGACTTCTCATCTGCCTTTGGGAATCTGAAAATTTGCCTTGGAAAACTTTTATCTTGGTTTCTTTTATGAAAGGAGTACTGTAAGTGAATCTCTCTCTTATACTCCTCAAAATAAATTAATGTACATTGCTCATGATTCATTTCTAGGTTTGTTGCTGTTTTCAGTTTCCCCTTTTTGTTTATTAAAAAACAAACTTCAATTTTCCTATTCTCACTTTTATGTAAGAATTATATCTACTATAAGCAGATAAATATTTTGATTAGATGTTGTACATCTCTGAGAAATGGTTTCAACTTCAGTACTGTTTTTATGTGTCCAAAAATTCTTTAAAATATACAGCGATGTTCAATAGACTATTTCTTTAGAAAAACAGATGTCAGTACATGTGTGAAGGCAGTCTAAGGAATCTCAGGGAAACCTGTTGATTAAAAGGGGATTGAGAGAGTGGGGAAAGAAAGTGAAATGGAGAGATATATTCTGGGCAAAATATAATATATGCACATCTAAATTACCATAGTGAAATCCCTTAGTGGAATTAATATGCACTAGAGAAAAAAAGAGAAAGAAAAGAGAGAGAATGACAGGAAAGTAAAACTAGTTCCAGTGTGAGTGGAGGGATTACTGGGAGAGCAGAGAATTCCAAATAAAATTCCACAGTGATTCTAAATCAAGCACCAACATTTCTTTTGTTGAGCTGAAACCCCATTGTACAATTACGTGAAGATAATTCAGAAAAAAGTAAAAACGAAAAGAATCAGCTTTCACACATGCAAAAATTGCCTAATATTCCATAGCTTTTATGTTTTTATTGTCAGAATGGTATTTACCAGGGACCTTGTGTTTTACGCAATCTAAGTCCATTTCAACTGAAAAAATCCAAAGAAATGAATATCCTATCTGACTCTTTGTATATACACATGTGTATTAGCTAGGGGGAAAAAGCGAGCATTTTATTGAAGAATACAATTTTTTTATCTTCTTTACACTTTGATGGATATAAATTATTCTTCTCGTCTATGATCATGAGAAACATTCCAGCTCCCCACACTTTGACACCTTGCTCTTTGCAAACCTTTGTCCAATGTTTTTATTAACTCAATTTAATAGAACATTTTTATGGAGACCTTAAAAATTTAATAACTCCTCCATGCAAGGACAATACCACTTGCAGGCTCCACTGGGATTAAACTGTACTGATTCAATATGTCTGTTGGAACACATGAAAAAAGGAAGGGGGTAGGAGGGAGGGAACAGCAGCTACACTAATCAGTCTTTTCCCTCTCACCAACAAGTACTGCAGTTGCTTAGGACAGTCAATCCAAGCCATTTGCAGAGAATTTCGGTGGTTGCTAAGGTAATATGTAGCTCGCTCAAAACTTCTTAATAATATTAATCTAACTTTGATCATGTCAGAGGCTAGCAATCTTTAATTCAAAAATGTCTCCTCCTGACAGACATTCTGCATATTTTATAGATCTGATCAATATGTTATTAGTCAATAACCTGACGCTGGCTCATGAATTAATCCTTTTCTGTCAACCCAGCAGTTTATAGTCTTCTGTAACCTCATTCCCTCATTGAAGATGTTACCTGGCTTAATCCAATTAAGATAAAATTAACTTTCCCCCCTCGTGGTACTCTACTTCTATGTTAATTTAAATCTCCAAGGACAGCTACTCCAGGCAAATAATTTTATGCTTGACCTTTTATGTGCAAGATTAAAGTGGTATGGATATATGCATGGGAAGTCAATGAGCTGTCTCTCCATTTTCATCCTTCTTTAACAGTGCTGGAAAAATTCCATGTGAACGCAGAGGATTACTAAATGACAGAGATATATTTATTTAGGTTGTGAAAATAACTCTGTCACTTCAGCTTCGTATTTAGTATCTGTAGTGTTTTTGTCTTTTTTGAAAGGTAAATTAATAATAGGTGGTGGCAGCACTATCAGAGTTATTGTAGATATGGCACACCCAGGATGTTTTTAACAGTTTGCAATATGCAAAAGAAATCATCTATGCTCCTGCAACTCATGTGGCATATGACATTACCTGCTAAGAAAAAGAAAAAGGTGGGAAATATTATTTAACTTTGCATAAGATCATTAATAGACTGCCTGTACTTCTGGCCAAATACAAAAATTCCACTTGGATAACAGAACAAGATTTCTTCGTAAACATCTAGCATACATTTCTTTGAGGTTCAGTTTTAAAGTCTAGTCATCTGCAGGCCAATATTTGAAAAGAATTTGACTTTCAGGCAAAATGTTTTCTATTTCCTCTCCCTTCCTACCTAATCTCATCCACCTCCTCCACCCACCTGTCCACACATGCCTCCATACACACCCTTAGATGCCATTTTGGTATCTAACTTCTTTGAAGTCATTTAGGGGAGCTTATTTTTTCCTTTCCAAGTAACACCTAAGTCTGAAAAAATACATAAATGGCAAATCATTGCCACTGAATTGAAATGTAAAGAAATATATTGCCTCCTCATAGACTTGTAAGTATAAAATTCTTTGCCTATATAAGAGAGGAATGAAATGTCTATTAGAACACAATTATCATTTTATTTCTGTAAACATTAACTCTATAGGCTTTTGGTTGTATTTGATTAAGTATAATAAGCAATGTTTATTTTTGTTTTTGGTTTTTTGTCCGTCAAGAGGCTTGAATTCTGGGCCTGGGTGCTATCCCTCAGTATTTCAGCTCAAGGTGAGTGCTCTACCACTTGAGCCACAGCACCACTTCCAGTTTTCTGAGTGGTTTAGGGGAGATAAGAGTCTCACAGAATTTACTGCCCAGGCTGGTTTTGAACTGCAATCCTCAGATTTCAGCCTCCTGAGTAGCTAGGATGCAGGCGTGAGCCACCAACGCCGGCAATAAGCAACATTTTTACATTGCAATAGAGAAAAGAAATAATGTTCAGCAAAAACCCAAGAACGCTATTATATTTTTGATTGACTGACACATCACAATATATATTCTCTCTATGTTTCTACATGTTTTTTGTGTGTTTTGTTTTGGAGTTTGTGTGTGTGTGTGTGTGTGTGTGTGTGTGTGTGTGTGTGTGTGTGTGTGTGTGTGTGTGCATGCACACACACACCGCACCAATCCTGGGGCTTGAACTCAAGGCCTCAAACTCTCACTTGACATTTATGCACATGGGTGGCTCACTACCATTTGAACTTCACCTCCACTTCTGACATTTGTGGGTTAATTGTGCCCATTCTGTCTTCAGAACCGTGATCTCCAGTTCTCAATCTCCAGAGTAGCTAGGATTATAGCTTTATGCTATAAGTTTATTGTGAAATCTTTTGATCAAAGAGCAAAAATTTCTATATCCTCCATCCAGAGCTCATTAACAAGACAAAGGACTCTGTGAAATCCCTGAAACTGATTTCAAGTTTCCTCCACTTAAAAATACATTATTACTCTGTATTTTACCTCAATCAGTTATTTAATACTAAATATGATAAATATATTTGAATGAACTCATATATATTTTTATCTTCAATAATCATTCTTATATTTCAACCTTTGTAAGACTCACTTTTCTCTGTCTTCTTTAGTATTTCTATTTAAAAACCTATTGTCAGGGTGATGTATAAAGGGGTTACACTTACATAAGTAAGATAGTGAGTACATTTCTTATTGAACTTTTTACCCCCTCCCTCATTTTTCTCCCACTTTTCTGCCCCTCTACTCACTCCCCCGACCTTGTACTAATCATTTCCAGCATATTGTCTTGGAGTATTGCCGTTGTATTATTTCCTTCCTTGTCCTTTGTCTTATGCAGAGCTTCCATCTAAATCTCAACATTTGACATCTTTCTTCAAAGATAGATTTGTTGTTAGACACCCTAATTAGGTGTTTTTTTTCTTGGTCTATTAATTTCTTTCTAGGGTTATTTTGGTTTCCACTATGGTTATGACACATTGAATATTAGGGCTGGGATCTGAAATATCTCCCCAACTCTCAGATGCAGCAGGTATTTCTTTCAATGAAGTAGTGTTTGAAGATGAAAACGTTAGGCGGTGGAATGATTGTGATGACTCTGACTCCATCTCTGGATATTTTTTCATTGATAGTTTCATAAGTTAATGGGATATTACAGTTGGGGTTCATAGAGCTGTAATAGAGAATTTTGGAGGTGATCGAGAATTTCAGAGGTGGTGGAGACTTTTCAAAGTGGTGATGTTTTCAAGAGATACCTAGCCAGAGGAAATCCATAAATGACAGACATACGTTTGAAGTGTAATCTTTTCTATTTTTAGCAGATCTTGTCAGGTGTTTTGATTACAGCAAAGGCAAACTACCCAATCCGCTGTCTTTCCTAACCCTCACAGTCAATATTTTCTTCCTAATATGTTACAAAACCTTTGTCATAATTTGCCTACAATTTATTTTATTTTATTTTATTTTATTTTATTTGAGAACATACTGAACAGATGGGTTACAATTACATGGGCAGGATAATGCATACATTTCTTACCAAGCATTGCAGCCTCCTCCTTTGTTTACCCTTCACCTCCCTTCCCAGCCTCACCCCTCCCCCCCCACCCAATCATACCCCCCTTCCCCCCCACACCGACAATGTAAAGCTTGCTTTGACATGACATTTTGTACTTCTCATTGTTGCAACAGGTCCACCTGCATCCTTAAACGACTTGTTTGTCCCCATCTCCACCACATGTTATACTGACATCAAATAAAGTGAAAGCGGGGGTTACACTGTGGGGGAGGGACATACAAAGCAACAAAGAAATAATCTTATAAATGCGTTAGAAACACATGCATGAAAGAAACGAAAACATTAAAATACATATTTAAGGGTTCGTTTTCCTAACATCACATTATCTGACCTTTTCCGCTTGACTCATACCTATACTAGATATTGCAAATAAGGGAAACCATGGGACCGATGTTTCTTTGGGCCTGGCTTACTTCACTTAATATAATTTTTTCCAAGCCTTTCCATTTCCTAACAAATGGGGAAATGTCATTCTTTCTGATGGAGGCATAGAATTCCATTGTGAATATATGCCACAATTTCTTGATCCATTCATCTACTGAGGGGCATCTGGGTTGGTTCCATATCTTAGCTATGGTAAATAATGCTGCAATAAACATAGTTGTGCTGGTAGCTTTAGTGTGGTCTTGTTTGTATACATTTGGGTAAATAACCAAAAGTGGGATTGCTGGATCATAGGGGAGAAGTATGTGAAGTTTTTGAGGAACCTCCATACTGCTTTCCAAAGTGGTTGAACAAGTTTACATGCCCACCAACAATGAAGTAAGGTTCCTTTCTGTCTACATCCCCTCCAGCATCTGTTGTTGTTAGAGTTCTTGATTTTTGCTGTTCTAACTGGAGTGAGGTGATATCTCAATGTTGTTTTGATTTGCATTTCTTTTATGGCTAGGGATGTTGAACATTTCTTCATGTGTCTATTGGCCATCCTTCTTTCATCTTCAGAGAAGCTTCTCTTTAAGACTTTCTCCCACTTATTTATTGGGCAGTTGTTTCTTTGAGGATTTGTTGTTGGATGGTTTAATTTTTTGAGTTCCAAGTATATTTTAGATATGAGACCCTTGTCCGTTGTATGGCTAGTAAAGATCTTCTCCCAATCGGTGGGCTTTCTATTGATCTTGCTAGCTATGTCACTTGCCCTGCAGAATTTCTGCAACCTTTTGCAATCCCATTTGTCCAACCTTTCTTTGATTTGTTGTGTTTCCGGGTCTTTATTCAGAAAATTTCGGCCTGAGCCAAGGAGACCTAAGGTTTCTCCTATTCCATCCTGTAAAGTTTTCACAGTGTTTGTTTGACTTCAAGGTCTTTGATGCATTTGGAGTTGATTCTGGTGCAGGGTGATATATAAGGATCTAGCTTTAGTTTTCTACATGTAGTTAACCAATTTTGCCAGCACCATTAACTGAAGAGGCTGTCTTTCTTCCATTCTATTGTTTTAGCTCCCTTATCGAAGATTAGATGGCTATAGGTCTGTAGGTTCATTTCTGGGTTTTCAATTCTATTACATTGGTCCTGAGGTCTGTTCTTATGCCAACACCAAGCTGTTTTGATTAATATGGCTTTATAGTAGAGTTTGAAATTTGGTATTGATATTCCTCAAGCAGTGTTCTTTCCGTTGAGGAGCGTTTTTGCTATTGGGGTCTTTTATTTTTCCATATGAATTTTTGTATTGCCTCTTCTATTTCCTTGAAGAATGAGGTTGGAATTTTGATAGGTATTGCGTTGAATTTGTAGATAGCCTTGGGAAGTATTGCCATTTTCACGATGTTAATCTTGCCAATCCAGGAGCATGGGAGGTTTTGCCATTTTTTATGTTCTGTGTTGATTTCCTTTTTCAAGATTTTAAAGTTTTCATCATAGAGGTCCTTCACTTCTTTGGTTAAGTTAATTCCTATGTATTTTATTTTTTGTGGGGCTATTACAAATGGAGTTGCTTTCCTAATTTCAGCCACACTTATCTCATTGTTGACATACAGAAAAGCCATTGATTTTGGGGGGTTAATTTTATACCCTGCTACTTTGCCAAAGTTTTGAATCAGCTTGAGTAATTTGGGAGTGGAGTCTATGGGATTCTTTAAATACAAGATCATGTCATCTGCAAAGAGGGAGAGTTTTATTTCTTCTTTCCCTATTTGGATCCCCTTTATGTCTGCATCTTGTCGTATTGCTCTAGCTAGGCATTCTAATACTAGATTGAAGAGAAGTGGAGAGAGTGGGCATCTTTGCCTTGTTCCTTTGTTAGGACATGGCTTTAATTTTTCAACATTGAGTATAATGCTGGCTGTAGGTTTGTCATATACAGCCTTTATTGTATTGAGGAAGGTTCCATGGATTCCTAATTTTTCCAGAACCTTCATCATAAAGGGGTGTTGGATCTTGTCGAATGTTTTTCTGCGTCTATTGAGATAACCATGTGGTTCTTGTTCTTTCTCCTGTTGATGTGATGAATAATATTAATTGATTTGCGTATATTGAACCAGCTTTGCATCCCTGAAATGAATCCTGTTTGATAGTGGTGTATGATTTTTGGATGAATTGTTGAAGTCGATTGGCCAAAATTTTGTTGAGAAGTTTTGCATCAATGTTCATCAAAGAAATGGGTCTATAGTTCTCTTTCTTTGATGAGTCCCGGCCCGGTTTTTGGATGAGGCTTATGATGCCTTCATAGAATGTGTTCAATAGTGAGCTTTCTCTTTCAATTTCATTGAAGATTTGGAGGAGTATTGGTGTGAGCTCTGCTTTGAAGGCCTTGTAAAATTCTGCTGTAAAACCATCTGGTCCTGGACTTCTCTTAGCTGGGAGGTCTCTTATTGCTGTTTCTATTTCAATGCTTGATATGGGCCTGTTAAGATAGTTTAACTCATCTTGGTTTAGTTTTGGCATGTCAATATTTGCTAGGAAAAGGTCCATTTCTGTCAAGTTGTCAAACTTATTAGCATAAAGTTTTGAGAAGTATTCCCTTATAATGTTCTGAATCTTGGTTGTTTCCGTGGTGATGTTTCCATTCTCATCTCTGAGTTTATTAATTTGGGTGTGTTCTCTTCTTTTTCTGATAAGATTTGCTAAGGGTCTGTCAATTTTGTTAAGTTTTTCAAAGAACCAACTCTGTTTTGTTGATTCTTTCTATAGTTTTTTTGGATTCTAATTCATTTAATTCTGATTTAATTTTGATTATTTCTTTCCGTCTACTGGATTGGGGTTTATCTTGCTGCTCTTTTTCAAGGAGGTTTAGATGTGTCATTAAATTGCTAGTTTCAGATCTCTCCAATTTGTTGATGTAGGAGCTCAGAGCTATAAACTTGCCTCTGAGTACTGCCTTTGCTGTGTCCCAGAGGAGCTGGTAATTTGTGTGTTCATTTTTGTTGAATAGCATGAACATTTGAATTTCCTTTCTAATCTCTTCCATGACCCACTCATGATTCAGCAGTGTGTTGTTCAGCCTCCATGTGATACCGGACTTTCTTTGGTGGCTTTTGGTGTTGAGTTCTCATTTTATTCCCTTGTGTTCAGAGAGAATGCAAGGTATAACTTCAATGTTTCTGAATTTAGACAAGTTTGCTTTGTGGCCTAAAATGTGGTCTATTTTAGAAAATGTTCCATGTGCTGCTGAGAAGAATGTGTATTCTGATGCTGCTGGGTGAAATGTTCGGTAAATGTCTGTTAAGTCAAGTTGATCTATGCAGCTGTTTAGATCTGCAGTTTCTCTGTTGAGTTTTTGCCGAGTTGATCTATGTAGTGGGGAGAGTGGTGTGTTAAAATCCCCAACAATTAATGTCTTTGGATCTATATGGGATTTGTGGCAAAGTAGTGTTTCTTTGATAAATTTGGGTGCTCCATTTTTTGGCGAATAGATATGTAGAATTGTAATAATCTCCTGAAGGAGAGATCCTTTAATTAGTATGTAGCGACCTTCTTTATCTCTTCTCACGAATTTTAATTTGAAGTCTATTTTATGTGATATTAGGATTGCAACTCCCGCCTGTTTATGAGGGCTGTTTGCTTGGTAGATTTTGTTCCAGCCTTTAACATTGAAAATGTATTTGTTTTTACGGGCAAGATGTGACTCCTGCAGGCAGCAGATAGATGGGTCTGGTTTTTTAATCCAACTAGAGAGTCTATGTCGCTTAATTGGAGTGTTAAGTCCGTTAAAGTTAAGAGATAGGACTTAGAGGTATTTGGGAGTTCCTGCCATGTTATCTACCTTCTTGGGGGCTGCGAAAACTGGGTTCTTCCTATGGTTCTTGGATTCTCAGTTTAGGTGCAGTTTGTTGGCCTTTATTGTGTTCTTGTTGGCTTTCTATGTGTAGGACATCTTTAAGAATCTTTTGTAGGGCTGGTTTGGTGGAGATGTATTGTTTCAATTTTTCTTTGCTATGGAAGGTTTTTATTTGGCCTTCAGTTATGAAGGAGAGTTTAGCTGGGTACAGTATTCTTGGTTGATAGTTGTTTGTTTTTAGGCCATGGCATACATCATTCCAGGCTCTTCTTGCTTTGATTGTCTCTGCTGAGAACTCTGAGGTGATTCTAATTGGTTTCCCTTTATAGGTGATTCCCCTTTTCTCCCTGACAGCTTTAAGGATCTTTTCCTTGTTCTGAGTTGATCCTGTGTGGATTATAATGTGATGGTGGGATGTCCTATTCTGATCTGGTCTATTTGGGGTTCTAAAGGCTTCTTGTATCTGAATAGGCCTATCTTTTTGCATGTTTGGGAAGTTCTCTGCTAGGATCCTGTTAAACAAATTTCCTAGACCATTAACTTCTGTTTCTAGGTACTCCTCTACACACATTATCCTTAAGTTAGGACTTCTGATGGTGTCTTCCAGGTGTTGAATAGATCTATCATATTTCTTGGACTTTTCTTGGATGGTTGTATGTTCTTTCTCTATAATATCTAGGCTGTCTTCAATCCCTGAGATTCGATCTTCTGCATGGTCTAACCTGCTGTCAAGACTTTCTACTTTGTTTTTTATCTCTTTTCCTTCTAATTGGTCAGCTTTGATGGCTTCAAGTTCTTTGTTGAAGCTCTGGTTTAGGTCTTGTATGAATCTCTTTACTTCCTTAATTTGGTGTTCAGTGTTTGTCCTCAAATCACTTAGTTGATTGGATATGGTTTCTTTGGACTCCCATTCCTTCTGTTGGGTTCCATTCAGCTTTCCCTTTGTGGTCTCCCTGACTTCCTTCAGCTCCTTGTTAATGGATTCTATGGATGCCTTTACTGATCTTTGTGTGTTCTCTACCTGGTCTCTCAATTCCTGTATTACTCTTTGTTTAGCTTCCTCACGTTCGTGGGATTCCTGCAGTTCTCTTTGAGTGTTCTCAGCTTGCTCACGCCACTCCTCCCTTTCTCTTTGAGTATTCTCAAGTTGTTCACGCAAATCCTGTATCAGTTTTTGAGTAGCTTCCTCACGCTTATGATATTCCTGTATAAACTTCTGGGATGCCTCCTCTCTCTCCCTATCACGCTCATACAGAGTCAGTTGTAAGTTTTCAAACTTCTCATTTATCATGTTTGCCACCAGTGTTTGTAGAGCTATTTGGGAACTCTCCTCTGGATTGTTCATTATCTGATCTGACCCCTGATTATCAAGATTGGGAATTGAGATACCTGAATTTGCCATTTTTCTTGTGTTTTTCCGGCTTATTCTGGCATTTGAGATGAATATAGCACCAGTTTCGTGCTAGAACGCTATCTTAAGGCAACCATCAACCCCACTTCCAGCTTTTTGGGGTGTTTAATTGGAGATAAAGAGTTCTCATGGGCTTTGCTGCAAAGTGGCATCCAATTGCATCCTCAGATTTCAGTCTCCTGAAGGGAGAGGATGACAGGAATCGAAAAGTTTGTTTGGCTGGGTGCCAGTAGCTCCCAGCTACTCAGGAGGTGAGATCTGAGGATCACGGGTCAAAGCCAGCCTGGTCAGGAAAGACCCTGACACTCTTACCCAAAGGAAATGCTAGAAAACCAGAAGCTTTGGTGTGGCTCAAGCAATTGAGTGCTTGCCTTAAGCTGAAGAGCTCAGAGACAGCACCCAGGCCCAGAGTTCAAGTCCCACAACATAAAAAAAAGAAAGTAAGACATCTTTGCCTTCAAATGGTGGTGGAGGTGTGGGGTTGTGGGGAGGATGCTGTGTTTGGGAGACTAAGTGCTGGCCTCACTGTACAGATATTTGTAAGAACTCCCCATGTTTGCCCCAGTTTAAAGCCACAGCTTCAAGAGGACATGTCCTGTGACAGGCAGGGAGTGGGCGAAGGGGTGCAGGTGTGAGATTGTTGTGTCTTTATTTTCTCCATTGAAGGATAGATTTGGATGCTGGGTATCAAAATCTGAAGTGAAGGGTTGCAAAAAGTTTGGGGCCTGACGATATGGATTTCCTCTCTGTATATGAAGGTGGCTGAAGCCGGAAGCCACCCGTAGCTCACAACTCTCATCCTAGCTACTCAGAAGGCTGAGATGTGAGGACCGTGGTTACAAGTCAGCTTGGGCAGAAGAGTCTGTGAGAATTGATGATAGACCACTAGAGAACAGGAAGTGTTGCTTTGGGTCCAGTGGGAAATTGCTCACCTTCAGCTGAATTGCTGAGGGACAACACCTTGGCCCAGAGTTCAAACCCCTTGACCAACAACAAATAAAGAGGTGACTAAGTATTCCACTTAACAGTGTGTATGATAGGACATGCAATGCTTGTCTATGATACATTCCAGATATGTGTGAGGCTCAACGTTTTGTCTACAGTGGGTCTGATGTCAGTCCTGCCATCTTTTAAGGGGTGGGATCTGATCCTGATTGAGAGAGTTCATGTTTCTGTTCTTAGGGACTGCTGAATCCTTGGAATATCCTCTGTGTGTGTGTGTGTGTGTGTGTGTGTGTGTGTGTGTGTGTGTGTGTGGTGTGTGTGTGTGTGTGTGTGTGTGTGTGTGTGTGTGTCTGTCTCTCTGTCTGTCAGTCTGACTGTCTGTGTCTGTTTCTGTGTGTGTTTGGAGGTACAAGAACTGGGCCTTGAACTCAAGTCCTAGGTGCTGTCCCTGAGATATCTTACTCAAAGTAACAGCTCTGACACTTGAACCACAGCTCCACCTGTGACTATTTGGTGTTTCAGTGTAGACAGGAGCCTCACAAACTTTCCTGTGTGGCTGGATTTGTACAGTGATCCTTAGATCTCAGCCTCCTGAATAACTAGGATGACAGACAGGAGCCACCCGTGATGGCTCTGTGTGTGAGTGTTTGTGTGTGTGTGTGTGTGTGTAGAAGTTGGTTTTTACAAGGAGTTACCCTTTGGTAACTTCTAACCGCTGTCTATGGGGGGGTGCATGGACTTTGTGGCTGAAGTCTGGGGGCCTGGAAGGCTGAGACATTTGAAGGGGACTCAGTACCTTTAAATTATAAGAGCAAGGGATCTTTATGACCTTGGAACTGTCTACTCCCTTGGGCCTGGTTGGTGGCAGAGGGAGCACCGGAGGACCTGGGGTGGGGTCCTTATGGGTTGGCTCCCCATGTGGACAGAGTGCATGATCAGCACTTAAGGTTGTGAGCCCTGTTATTATGGACCTTTTTGGCATGGTTCAGAGTCTGGGTCATCTCATCATATCGTCTGATGGGCAAGGCCAACCCTACTTTAAATCTTGACCTGTGATCTTCAGATCTCAGCATCCAGAGTAGGTAGGATTATAGGCATGAGCCTCTGGCACCGGGTCTCAGATTCTTTTTGGTATATTAGTGTTTGAACTCAAGAGCTTAGGCTTTCCAGTCCGGTCTTCTTCCAAGGGAGCCAAGCCTTTCTGTCTTGTGCATTTCTGAGATAGAGACTTCATATATGCTCAGGCTTGGCTGGATCATGGTCCTCCTGTGACAGGCATGTGCCGCCATGCCTTGTCCTCTGTAGTTGGGATGGTAGATATGTATCACCATGCTCAGTCATCGGTTTAGATGACTGCCCCAAACTCTTAGTCCACAGCAGCCGATTTTTGACCACAGTTTTTTGAAGCTCGGGGTTCGGCCTGGAACCATTGGTCCTCAGTATCCTCACAGGACAGTTGTGAAGAAACAAGGGATCAAAACAAGGGGATCCCTGGGTCAGGTCCAGGTATAGAGGGAACGGTCATCAGATAAGTTTCATGACAATTCTATGAGCATATAATAAGAAGATACCTGGAAAGGACTAAGAAGGGGCCTGTTATTTATCATGCCACAGGTATGGGATTATGAAACAAAACATGGCTCTCTTTAATCCTTACCCTATCCCCATGAGGAAGGGGATACTTCACTGTTCAGCTTTGCAGCTGGGGAAAACGAGGCATGGAAAAGCTGGGTGACCTACTCATGACCCCCAGGTGACAGGAAGCTTGGCCTGACTTCTCTGCCATGCTCCCTAGGACAATGGGTGCTATTCAGTCCATTTCTTGGGGTGGGAAGTCCACTTATTGTCAGATGTGAGGCTTGACCTCTGGGCCTGGGCAATGTCCACAAGCCACTCAGATGAAATTTAGGGCTCTACCACTTGAGCCATATCACCACTTCTGGTTTTCTGGTGGTTCTTTGGAGATAAGCATCTCAAAGACGTTCCTGCCTGGGCTGGCTATGAACCATGATCCTCATATCTCAATGTGTAGTTACCATTGTAGGCCTGTGTCATTGGCAGCCGACTTAAGTGTAATTCTCTCTCTCTCTATCTCTCTTTTTCTGTCTCTGTCATTGTCTCTCTCTCTGGAGGTAGGCTGTGTGTCAGGATCATTCTCACTTGGACAGTGGAACTAGATCTCTTAGGTAAGCCCCTCTGTGCCCAGAGAAGACTGTCATGGTTACTCATTGTCAGTCTGTCTGGTGAGTCCTTTCCCACTACCCTCATCTAAGACCGTTAAAGGAAAGTGGATAAGGAGGCATTGCATTGTCCAACTGCACAGCCCTGTCCCGAGTCTCTGATCCTCACTGCCACCTATGTGGCCAGACCCTGATTATAAGAAACTCAATTCACTCTATGTCTTCTTCATGTTGCTGCAGTGTGTTGTTTCAGGGAGTGGAGGCAGTGTGCAGAGGAAAGACCCCAGATCCGACACCTCCTGGGGAACATTTGTTCTGTGACAGCGCAAAGTCATTGCTATGGATAAGGAGGAAGTCGGCATCAGACTTAGCTAGAACAATGCTCAAAGGTAGGTAGGCTATTGAAGTATCAAACCCATGCATGTCTGCTTCCCACTCACAAAAATAAGGATGCAGTGCAGGTAGCCCAGAACTGGCCCTAGGAGACTATAAATGGATGGTGGCGGTCAGGTGCCAGTGGTTCTCGCCTGTCATCCTGGCTATTTGGGAGGCTGAGTTCTGATGGTCGTGACTCAGAGACAGCCTAGCTAGGCAGGAGAGTCTGTGAGATTCTTATCTCCCATAAACTACCCCCCCCCCCGAAAAATGCCAGTTGTGGTGCTGTGACTCAAGTTATAGAGCCTCAGCCTTAAGTAAAAGAAGCTCAGGGATGACACCGAATCCCTGAGTCCATAACCTGGGACACAAACAAAATAAAATAAATGAATCGTGGGCACTTGTTATCTTACTACAAAAAAGGATGGATACATTCTTCTCTCTGGTACTTGTAGCCAAAGGTAAGGGACTTCCGTTTATGTTCCTTTAAACCTCTCCTTCTCTCTATTATCTCTCCTGCCTTCAGTTGCAGGATAGAATTCAGATCATCCCACTTGATGTGACCTTAAGTACCCTCCCCTACCCGACTTTCTTGGGGTGGGGATCCTGGATGTACTCACCTCTGGGTGAAAGAAGCAACAGAGAGATGGGGGTAGGTATCCCTGAAACTAATACACACACACACACACACACACACACAAAAAAAACCAAAAAAACAAAAAACAAAAAAACAGACACTCACTTACCTAGGCCAACTCTGACTAGCCTTTATCTCCTTGGGTTAACTGACCTAGGAGAGGAACTTGATCCCCTATAAATGACTATTTTAACTACAGCTTGCTAGTTGACATGAGAAAAAGAGAAGCCCAAAGGAAAGGTTTGGAACCTGTCTGGCTCAGGCTCACACTTGACATCCTGGTTCCTTGGTAGGCAGGAATCTGAGGATCAAAGATCAAAGCCAGTCATAAGCTGGAAAGCCGATAAGACTCTTCTCTGCATGGAACCACCAAAAATCCAGACGTGGAGCTGTGGCTCAAGTGGTAGAGTAGTAGCGTTGAGCATGAAAACTCAGAGAGACAGCTCCCAGATCCTCCGTTCAAATAACACAAGAAATGGCCCCATTTGTTGCCCCCAGACTGCCTGGGTCTCAAGTGCCCTCTCACAGGGTGTGATACTGCACTGGTCCCTGGGTAGTGTATCAGAGCCTTCCGAAATTGGGTGGTGAAAGCCAGGCCTTCTCCTTTGTGTGCTTTTAAACACACAAGTTGGAGGCAGAGCATGACAAGGCCAACAGTCTGCAGAGCGAAGAAGATCCCCCTCTGCCAGGGTGATTGGAGTGAGCTTCTTAAAGGCAGCACTTGAAAGGGGGTCTTGCTTAAGAAGGAGGATGTGACAGGAAGCACAGATAGATAAGATGCCATAGATAAAAGACAACATAGCAGAGCGTGTTCTTTTCCAGACAAGGCTGCTGGTTAGATACTCGGTAAAGATATGCAAGACTGTCCCAAGATAGGCCCAAGGGGGCACAGAAGAACTGCTATCCAATGTTGGGATTGTGTCTTAGCAGTAGTGGGCTCACCTAGCACACAGGAAATCCTGGGTTCGATTCCTAGGTCCCACATACGCAGAAAAATCCAGAAGTGGTACTGTGGCACAGGTGGAAGAGTGCTCAAATCAAGCAAAAGAAGGTCAGGCACAGCGCCTGTACCCTGAGTTCAAGGCCCAGCACTGTCAAGGTAAAACTTCACTCCAAAGGACCTGGGTGACAGGTGGATGGTGTGCCCTGTAGCACTTAGTAGATCCATCCATGCTTTGTGTCTCCTTCTTTGACAGAGGGCATCTGGACACTCTTCCTGCCCTGGGCACTCCTGGACCCGGTTATCAGGAACCCTCCCAACGTCTTCCACTGGGACATGGAGCAGCTGGCCCCAGAAATTCTCAGTTACCAGTTGGGTATGGCGGGGCGATACAGGGCAGGCCTAAGAAGTCCTAGTTGGTCTGATATGCCCCAGACAACCAAGCCATCCATAGAAAGTGTAGGGGAGCTTAGAAAGGAGTAGTGATGTGAAGGGGGCCTTTTAATGGCCATGGCCCTCCCCAGATTCTGAGCCTTCCTTTGCTGTCCCTGAGGGAGGTAGAGGAGGGTCTAGGGGTGTAGTGTCTAGTTTAAGACTAGTTGGAAATTGTAAAGAATGAGATACCATAGGCCATGTGCTGATGGCTCACGCATGTCATCCTGGCTACTCGGGAGGCTGAGATCCAGAGGGTCTTGTTTCCCAGCACAAGGAGGAAAGTCCGATGAGAGTCTCATCTCCAATCTCCAACCAGAAGTGGTGCCATGGCTCAAGTGGTAGTGCACTGACCTTGAGAAAAATTCAACATCAGGGAGAGTACCCAAGCCCTGAGTTCAATACCCTCATCCAAAAAAACAAGAACGAAAGACACCCCTTGCTTGCCAGAGATGGTGAAGGAGTGGGGTTGCTGTGGTTGGGACACCAGGTTCTGGCATCAGTGTACAGCCATTTCTAAGAACTCCCCATTTTGGCCAAGTGTGAAGTTACAACAGGCTGGGCGTTGTCTTACCATGAAGTCCAGAGGTTGTGGCCTATCGTAGGCAGGGAGTGAGAGAATGGGAGCAGGGTTGGAGGGTAGTGTCGATTATATTCTCCTCAACTAAGGAAAAATAGCTTTGGATATTGGTGTCAAAGTCTGAAAGTGAAGGGTTGCATGTGCTTTGTGGCCTGACAAGTTGGGTTTCCCCTGGTTGTAAGAAGGTGGCTGAAACCGGGCACTGCCAGTGTCTCACAACTCTCATTCTAGCTACTCATGAGGCTGAGATCTGAGGATCACGGTTCAAAGCCAGCTTGGGAAGGAAAGTCTTATAGACTTTAACTCAAGGGAAGCAACAGAAAACTGGAAGTGGTGCTGTGACTCCAGTGGTAGAGCACACACCTTCAGCTGAAGACCTGAGGGATAGCATGCAGGTCCAATGTTCAAACCCCATGACCGCCAACCAAAATATGTGGCTGAGTTTTCTTCATAGTGGTGTGTACAGTAGGAAATGCCATGCTGTTTTTGAGCCATTCCAGATGTGTGAGAGGCTCTGAGTTTTGTCAACATTTGGTCTGAGGGTGGTAGTGCCATCTTCTTGGAGTTTGGGATGTTCAGTTGCTCAGGGACTGCTGACACCTTGGGCTACCAGTGTGTGTGTGTATGTGTGTGTGTGTGTGTGTGTGTGTGTGTGTGTGTGTGTGTGTGTGTATTTTTCACTCATCATTCTCTGCCCACTTCCTGGGTGCTTGTCTGCCTCTTCCTGACCTTGGATGGTGCCCTTCCTCAATAGTAACCTTGTCTTCAGTCCCCTATCATGGTCTTCAATGAGTACTAAATTGCCAGAGACCTGCATATTCCAGCTTTTCCTTGGGACCCAAGTCTGGCTGTCCATATCTTTGTCCTCATCCAGGGGATTCTGGTTCCTCAGGGCTGGCTGGTATATGTGCTCTCCAGACTCTTGGAGCCAGGGTCAGTCATACTGTGTGCTGTCCTTTTCTCAGCTAGGCTACTGGCTGCATGTCCCACTCCCAGCAGGCTGGTAGAGGTGTGGTGGAAGGGTGGTTGCCAGTGGCTCTGGCCAACTCGACCTTGATAGCTGACTGAAGGCTTCCCAAACAAGGATAATCTGGGGCTACATGAGAGGTGAGGCTAAGGTGGCTTGGATGTATTGTTCGATGTCTAGGAAAGGTCAAAATACCTTATCGTAGGCAAATCTATTTTCTGGCCCCAACTGGGCCTCTCGGGTCCTCCTAGACAATTTTGGATTCCCAGAAAACAGATGCATATACTTTAGATTCCAGGGCCAGGGAACTGGGGGATGAGAGATTGGTATGGCCAGTACCTTGTAGTGACCGTCTACTCGACCAGCGAGGAAAAACGACCACCACTCCAGGAGTCTTCTCAGATCATGCTTTATTGGAGAGCCTTTTAGTTGTAGGAGAGCTTGGGCGCGAGAGAGCGTGCACCCGAAACACAGCTGCTTATATAGGGAATTCGAACACGGGTCTTTTCTATTGTTGGTCGCCTGCCTTTTACCGTCACCAGGTGTCATGGGATTGGCTGGGGACACTACCTTGCTCGCGCACGCGCACAGCCCAGGCGTCCCGCCAAGCACCGTCTGGAGTGGTAATCCTCAAAACTGCAAGGGAGTGGGCGGAGTCTCGCCTCGGCTCCCTACAGTTCCCCCTTCTTTGTTTTATGGCAACAGGTAAGAGTAGAGGTTGGGCCTCTGTCTAAGACATTAATGAGAGGACCTTGCACTGGCCTTCGCCTGAGGGGCGCCTTCCCCAGTGATGACCAGGCCCATCCGATGCCTTTTTTGCAGAGGTGGGATCTTGGGCATCAACCCACTTGTTACCCAGCATGCTCTTCTTGAGGAGATGGTACCCTCAAGTGCAGTGCACTTGCCTGGCACCCTGTCCCAAATTGCAAATTGCATACCTGTCCCGGTGCAATGGGATCCCCTGATCCCTCGGGGTGCTAAGGCTATGCAGATTGGTAAGGCTTAACTGCCTCTTAGGGCCGACAGCCAAATCTGGGGTGAGGATCCACTCTCCAAAGCGGTTAATGCTTGCGAGATAACAACCTTGTCCCTTCTGGTTTGGGCTCGAAGGCGACAGACCAACCATAGGCAGACCACGCATCCTCCCAAGCAGCAGGCTAAAAACATTCTGACTCCCACCCGCTCTTTGAAAAAGGACACCGCAGAGGCAATCCAGTCAGTAAATTGTAACAGCCCACAGCATCATTGGTTTAGCTATCACAGGGATTGCTATTAGCACTGTTGCTAACAGCAGGAAGATCAGCTGCATCTTCAAGAGGGGGTTCTTCTGCAGTCTCCACTGGCCTGGTCAGTCTCGTTGGCACCCAGTGAGGTACTTCTTGACTCTGTGGAAAAACACAAACAGCTCCCCTGGACCTCGTTATTACCAGATCCGGTCCATACCATTTATTATTAATAACATCCTTCCACATAACCATGTCTTTAGTATCCATGGAGTCTCTTGTCATATGCCGATCTGCGGCACACTGATCGTTGTCATTTAGAATTAAAAAATTAAGGGTAAAGAGCGCAAGAGAAAGTCTTTCCCTTGGGGACGCGGACTCAGCAACTCCCCCTTTTTGTTTTTGAAGCATTTCTTTTATGCTTCTATTAGCTCTTTCCACTATACCTTGTCCTTGAGGATTGTAGGGCAATCCGGTGGTGTGGGCAACCTGCATTTGTGCGCAAAAGGCGCGAAAACCATGGGAAGTATAAGCAGGGCCATTATCCGTCTTAAGTCTAAGGGGCTTTCCCCAAGCTGCCCAAGCTTCTAAGCAGTGTATTCTGACGTGAGACACCTTTTCTCCTGCCAAAGGTGTGGCATGAATGACACCAGAAAAGGTGTCCACAGACACATGTAAATATTTCAACTTACCAAATTCCGTCAGATGAGTAACATCCATTTGCCATAGGGCGTTTGGTCTCAACCCCCTGGGGTTTACCCCCACATGGGGAGGATGAAGAAAGGTAACACAAGATTTACAGGCTTTAACAATATCTCTTGCCACATGCCTGGACAAATTATATCTTTTCCTAAGGGTATTAGCAGGTACTTGATACAATCTATGAAAGTCTTTTGCCAATTCTACAGGATCAGCAGCAACCAGAGCCATAGCCCGAGTTGCCTGGTCCACCAAATCATTACACTTTGCCATCGGGCCCGGCAACATAGAGTGGGCACGAATATGTCCAATATAAAAAGGATGTTTTCTGTTTAAGATAAGGGATTGAATCTGTAACAAAACATTAGAAATTGTACTGGCCTGCTTAATTGAAGCAGCAACTTCAAGAGAAGCAACGGCATTTACAACATATAATGAATCAGAAAATAAATTAAAAGGTTGGTCAAATCTTTTAAAAACTTCAAGCACAATTAAACATTCAACAGCCTGTGGGACATTCGGCCAAAAATTAAAAACTACCGGCTGTTTGTGTCCTTGAACAAAAAAGGCACCTTGTCCAGATTTTGATCCATCCGTAAAGATGGTTAGAGCATCAACCAAGGGCTCCTTTGAAGTGACAACAGGAAAATACACTAAATTTTTGTTAACTATGGCAAGCAGAGGATGCTTAGGATAATGATTATCAATTACATATGGAAATGAGCAAACAAGAATTGCCCACATATCCATTGTGGCTGCTAAAATTTCAACTTGCTCATGGGTGTATGGAATAATTAATTTATCTGGAATTTTTGCAAAATGCATTAAACAATACTTTATACCCAAAATTGCCTCTTTTTTTATTTTTTTATTTTTTTTTTATTTTTTTTTATTTATTTTTTTTTCTCAGATCAAAATTGCCTGTTTAGCCACTAATTCAGGAAAATATTGAACAGTTTTTGCTCCCACAGAATCATAGCATTAATAGTTAGCCTTTGAAGCAAGGCAGTGGTATAATTGGCCGTCACCCCATAAGTCCTGACTGCCTCAACTAAATCTTTTAACTGGGAGTAGGAAACCGGCTCAAAATTTCTTTCAGCAGTAATGGGATTCTCAAAAACTGGAAAGGCGGCCGCTAACGGCGACCAGGTGCTGCCTTTTATAAAGTGACTCTTCCCTGCCGGCGGGCACGGCGGGGGGGCCGACGGGTGAGGGGCAGCTCCGCTTCCTCTCCCTGGCTGCTGCGGTACTCCCACCCCTAGGGGGCGCCACCCTCCATATCTGTCTGCCACGTGCTCCGCTGCAGCCTCTTCTAACTCTTCACTATCAGCTGGATCGAGCTGCTCTCCCTCCTCCTCTAACATTTCTTCCTCTGAGTCACTCACAAGATTACTATATTCTTGGTCCCGCCCTTCCACATGTAGGGCTGAGAACCGGTTTGCTTTTAAAGAAGGGCACGGGAGTCTCCTTGAGACCCCCCCCTCTCTGAAACCCTTCTCCTTTTGTGAGGGCTGCAGCCCCTCTCGCTTTAATTCTTTAGGATCCTTCTGTCTTTTTTCCCTTTTTCTTTTAGGCCTCTTTTCCTCCCCATTACTGTATACTGACTCTGATAGACTATCCTGATGCTGCGTTAGTACTTTGCGTCCTTCCTGGATTAAATCAAACCCTCCCTCCTGGAGGCAACTGCGCACCATCAAAAAGACAAGCCACAAGGGAAGAAGCAATGCAAGCAACCAATAAATATCTAAATCTACAGTGAACAGCATACCGGGGGATATTTACCGACGTCTCCTCTCCGCGTGTTGAGTTCTGGCTCCGATTCGGCCTCTCGGGCGGGTCCCGTCCCAGGTTCGTTCCCGGGTTTCGGCACCAGTTGTAGTGACCATCTACTCGACCAGCGAGGAAAAACGACCACCACTCCAGGAGTCTTCTCAGATCACGCTTTATTGGAGAGCCTTTTAGTTGTAGGAGAGCTTGGGCGCGAGAGAGCGTGCACCCGAAACACAGCCGCTTATATAGGGAATTCGAACACGGGTCTTTTCTATTGTTGGTCGCCTGCCTTTTACCGTCACCAGGTGTCATGGGATTGGCTGGGGACACTACCTTGCTCGCGCACGCGCACAGCCCAGGCGTCCCGCCAAGCACTGTCTGGAGTGGTAATCCTCAAAACTGCAAGGGAGTGGGCGGAGTCTCGCCTCGGCTCCCTACAGTACCTCAAGGTTTTGGGGCATTAATTTCGACCTGTATGAACTGAGCTACAATTGGGGCCAGTCCTGAGTCATAGTTACAGTAAACTCTCAAAGCAGATCAAGTGGTTTCTCCCTAAGTCCTTCTTGGGCTGAGGGGTTTGGGCCATGGCAGTAAGTTCCATGGAACCTGCCCTTCGATGTCAACATGGAGCTACAGGATTAAGGGAAGTACAATAGGATTGCTCCTTGGTAGTCGGCCCATGATTGCAGACCTTCATCTGCCCCCCTTCCCAAAGCAGGGAAAGTAGGGGAGCGAGCCCTGAGACTCCTGGGATAGTGACTGCTAAAAGTAGCATTCAGTTGGCTGTGCATTCCTGAGCCTACAATACTTTCATGAACCCAACTCAACACCTGCCCAAGGTCTGACTAACAAATTTGCACTCTTGTGATACTCGTATGACTGGGCATTATCTGGTGTGACATCTTGTAGCTCCTGCCCCTCCTGGGCCAGAACTGTGGTCTGAGAAAGTAATTTACTGCTCTGATGCACATTGCACCCATGACAGATGCCATTCTGATGATCTTCATGCCTCAAGGCTCAATACTTCTCTGGTAGTGTGGCCTGCTCTTTAGGCAATGGCCTAGAAAGAGGCTGCTACCAAGACTTATAGGACATCTAGACATTAGGGGACCCTCAGGGGCCCACTAGAAAGAACTCTGCCTAGAGCTAAATAGTAAGGTCTAAGCAGGCCAGGTGTTGGTCATGGGGCTTGAACTCTGGGACTGGGCGCTGTCCTCCAGTTCTTCACCATACCACTTGAGCCACAGAGCAACTTCCGATTTTCTGTAGGTTTCTTGGACATCAGAGTCTCCCAGACATTCCTTCCTGGGCTCGCTTTCAAACATGATCCTCACATCTCAGCCTCCTGAGAAGCTAGGAGGACAGGCGTGAGCCACCTCTGCCTGGATGATCTGGCCTTACACCACAGTGGACTAGGAGCTCCTGAAATCTTTTCTTTAATTTTCCTCTGCTAGTATTGGGGCTTGAACTCAGGGTCTGGGCTCTGGTATCTAAACTTTTTCCTTCAAGGTTACCACTTTAGCATTTGAGCCACAGCTCCTATTCTGGATTTTGGTAGATAATCAGCAAGAAGAGTATCATTAACTTTCCTCTCCTGAGCAGGCTTGACCCTCAATCTCTATCTTAGTCTCCTGAATAGCTAGGATTTACAGGGGTTGAGCCACTGGTGGCATTGGGCTAGAAGCTTTTCTTTCTTTCTTTCTTTTTTTTTTTTTTTTTTTTTTGGGTCCAGTCGTGGGCCTGAACTCTGGGCCTGGGCGCTGTCCCTCAGCTCTTCAGCTCAAGGCTAGCACTCTACCATTTGAGCCACAGTGCCACTTCCGGCTTTTTTCTTTTTGCTTATGTGGTGCTGAGGAATCGAACCCAGGGCCTCATGCATGCAAGGCAAGCACTCTACCACTGAGCCACCTTCCCTGGGCTAGAAGCTTTTCTAAAGCAAGAGTTCTTCCCTGCATTTGCCCTGACTCTTCCATGCAAAGGAGGCCTAAGGGTCAGGAGCTGTAAAAACAGGTTTCCAACCACAGGAAATGTCTTTGGGTCCCTGGCGAAAAGCCAAGTTAATCTTCCCCCTGGGCGCTATTCTGGAACCCCACCCTCTGCCCTGTGATTCAAGTCAACATTGACCCAGCCTTGAATTTCCTACTAGACTTTTCTGAAGCCATAGAACCTTCATACCACTCAGACCACCTGCTCTACAGCACACCTCAGGACCTTTGCCCATGCTATACCTTCTGTCTGAGGCTCTCTGTCTTGTACCCACATATTAGAACTACTGTGGAATTTTGGCACTGGCTATATCACTTCCTGGAGCAAATCTTTCCTTCCCTTCTACAGTTGGGATCTTCAGATCTCTTCCTCTTGAGTAGATTACAGGAGTGAGCCACCAGCACCTGCCCTCTAACCTACTTCTTATCTATAACCTTGGCCCTCCTCTGAGTCCCAGAAGAATATGTCTCACCAGGCTCATTTTTTTTTTTGCCCATCTTGGGTTTGAACTCAAACCTCACATGTAGGAGAGACTCTAAACATGTGAAGACTGGGACAAATGCTTCCATTTATTACATTTGTATAGAAATATTTTTCCCATTGCAGGGCCTTCATTCAGGCCCTGGGAACATTTTCCTGATTTTCTTTTCCTCAAGGACAATGAGCTTCGCCTTCACCCATGGTGCAAAAGAGTTACTTAGATGGTGAGTTCAAAAACTAGCAATGGCAGAAATACTGGCCCCAGTTCCAAGACAGTGACTTAATTTTTTTGATGGAAGCAGTTATGTTTATTCTGTTCCATACTGAACATTTAAAAAAAGCAGTGTAGAGTTTTTTACAGCTATTCAAACCTCCTTCCCTTACCTGCAAATTGCTTCTCTAAGAACTACATTGTTTCTCTTTTTTGTATGTTTTTTTTTTGTAAAAATATTCTACAGTGGGGTTACACTTCCAGGAGCAAGGTAATGAGAATAATTCCTATTGAGCATTGTTTACTCCTCCTGTGTTTTTCCCCTACCATCCTTCCCTCCCATCTCCACAACTATCTCTGCTTGCCGAGGTCAGTGGCGTAGTTTTTCATTTTTGGTTGGCATGGGGTTTGAACGCAAGTAATGACAACTCTTCATTCACATTGCTACAGATTTACCAAGACCCTGAGTTCAAATCCCTGGCTAGAAAAAGAAACTGGAAGAAATTCCAAACCAGGGAGCTTTATCTTTTTAATGTAGTGAAATTATATATATATATATATATATATATATATATATATATATATATATATATACATACATACATACATACATACATATATTGTTTTTTTGGACAAGCATGGGGTTTGAACACAGGTCGTGGAAATTCTACTTCAGCTTGGATCTCCCTTGGCTGGGGTGCAGTCTCTGGACCCATAGCCAATACTTGGATCCTGGGCCCAGAGGGCTTTCAGGAAGAAACACAATTTGGAAAGCACCAAAATTGGTGAGCTGCAGAGAGCTGGGGTTTTACGATATTTTCCTTTGGACAGTGACCATCCTGGGTCCAAATGACAAAGCTGCAATGTGGACCTGACCTGCCATTTCTGGTGGCTGGTGAGCTATCAGTGAAGCCATAGACCAACCTGTCAACATAGGCCCTGGGTTCAAATCGCAGTCTTGACATCAATCGCTGGAGATCACAAGAGACTCATTCCTATGCATAGGAATACTGATTGAAAGAGTAGTTTAAACATCGGTCTAAGCTAAAATTGGATGCAATAATCCTGGAATGCTGAATGAGCTTAATTATTAGTTTATTAAGCATGAAAAGAATAATATTCCTTCAATGGCAGTATAATAAATACTTAAGAGTTGGTAGGAACATAGTAGGTGTCATTCTATCATAGAGAGATGATTGTAGAACTCTTTATCAATATATATATATATATATATATATATATATATATATATATATATATATATATTTATTTGTATTCCTTCATCTGTCTATCCATGTATTGCTGTTTTGGCCAAACCTGGGGGTCAATCTCTGAGCCTGGGAACCACCTGACATCTTCATTGGCTAGAGGCTGCCATGTTCAAACTCACCCAATCATAAATTGGGTCAATCTCTGAGCCTGGGAACCACCTGACATCTTCATTGGCTAGTGGCTGCCATGTTCAAACTCACCCAATCATAAATTGGGCCTGCTAGGCACAAAGCTCAGATCCTGGCACTGCCAGGCATGATGGAGAACACATCTAACATCTAGATGTTGTGTGATAGGATGTAAACAATGTAATAAATGGTATAGGTGTCATCAGAGTCAATAAAATAAATTCTAAATAAATGAATGACACAATAAATAAAATAAATAACCATAGCAAAAACAATATGACCTGACCATCTGTATGGAAGTATAAATCCTATCTTTAACATATATATAAGGATGGCTGGGAAGGTGGCTCAGTGGTAGAGCCCTTGCCTTGCATGCATGAGGCCGTGGGCTGGATTCCTCAGAAGCACATAAGCAGAAAAAAAGCTGGCAGTGGCGCTGTGGCTCAAGAGGTACAGCACTAGCCTTGAGATGAATATCTGAGGGACAACACCCTGACCCAGTGTTCAGGCTTATGAGTGGACCCAAAAAAATAAAAAAAAGAACAAAAGAAAAGAAAAGTATATAACGAATATCTTTTCCAGGCCTGAGGCATGAATTCAGCCCCCCTATGCCGAGGGAATGCCTGGAGATCCTGAGATACTCGTTTCTGGACCTGGGATGAGTCATGGAATGTGATCTATCTCATCCTTGAATGAGTATTTCGTGCATGATGCAAGTAGGAAATTATAGGCAAGACTCATGGGGTATCGATTATTTGTAAAGAAGTTGATGAAGCATGACAATAATCATCACAGTCATGAAATGGAGGCATCAGGAAATATCCAAGAATTGTTAGTCACACAGATTGGATTCTACCACAGGTTACCAACTCTCCTAATCTATACAAATGTGTACTTATTTGCATAGTACCTTCAGCTTATGAATGGATGACTGTTGTGCTCCCCACTGTCCCCTCAGGGGCAGGGGCTCAATCGCAGGTCCCAAAGGCTGGTGTGCTCATGTGGACCCATTCACCACTTGGTCCTGCTAGGTCCCGAGTTCAGATTCCCCGCCCTGCCAAAAGATTCATCTTGATGTCAGAAGTCACTCGTTGCACTTATTTTCTTTCCTTTGAAAGTCCTGTATCTCAGCGAGGATGGAGAATGCACGGGCTACCCTGTGGCCATGGGAATAAGTTGTTATTCATGTCAGCCCAGTTATACCTGTCATCATATACTCCAGAAAATACACAACACTCCCATGAATAGCATACAAAATAAAGAGAATAACTACACTCAATGCACAATGAAGTCCACACACGGATGTGAATATACATCCCATGTTTCAATGATCATTGAGGACTATTTTGGCCTCCCTGGAGCTTGATCATAGTTCCTGGAAACGGCCCAGATCTTTAGTGGCTCACATTCTGGTGTGATCACGTGGACCCATTGGGCGGTTGGGCCTCCTAGGCTCAAAGTTCGAATCCCAGCACTGCCAAAAATTCACCCTGATGTGAGAAGCCAGTCGTTGCACCTGTTTTCCTGTACTGTGCAAGTTCTGGGTCTCAGCTAGGAAGGAGAATGTATATGGGACTCTATACTCATGGGAATAGATTGTCATCCAGTTCACCACAGTTGTATCTGTCATACTATACTCAAGGAAATACACAATACATCAACGAATAAGACACAAAACAAAGAGAATGACTACTCCAAAAGCAAGAGGCCTCCCACTCATGTTTGGAAATATATATTCACTCTTTAATTATGAATTTTTGACTATATTGGCCTCCATCTGGGTTCCATCTCAGGTCCCAGGAATGGCCTAGTTCCTTAGTGGCTCACAGCCTGGTATGCTCACCATGACCCATTCACCAATTGGGCCTGTTAGGCTTTGAGTTGAAATTTCAGCACTACCAAAAGATTCATTCTGATGTGAGAAGGCTATGGTGGCACATGTTTTCCTGTCCTGTGAATACCCTGGGTCTCATCGAGGATCGAGAATGCTATATTGGCAACTCTTACCATGGGAATAAGTTGTCATCCATGTCAGCACTGTTATATCTGTCACCATATGCAATAAAATACACAATACCTCCATGAATAATACACAAAATAGAATGAATAACTACATTAAATGCAAGATGCATACCACACCTGTAGGTAAAAAGAAATCCTACTTTTAAAAAAGGATGGCTTGTTATTTTGTTCAGTGCTGGAGCTTCAAATCAGGCCCTGCACAAGGCCTGACATTCTAGTCTTCAAAGATGGTGAGCTTCCTCTTCCCCGACAGTGCAACAGAGTTACCCAGACCTGAGCTCAAATCCCAGCACTGACAAAAGATTCATCCTGATATCAGAAGCCAGTTGTTGTGCCTTTTATCCTCTCCTGTGAGAGTCCTGGGTCTCAAATACGATGGAGAATGCATAGACAACCCAGTAACCATGGGAACAGGTTGTCATCCATGTCAGGACAGTTATACCTGTCACCATACTTATTAAAATACACAATACCTCCATGAATTAGAGACAAACTAAGGAAAATAATTGCACTTAACACAAGATGCTGTCCACACATGTATGTCAATATAGATCCTATGTTTAAATTATGAATTTCTGACTATAGTAGACCACCCTGGGGATCAATGTCAGATTCTGGGATTGGCCACACTCCTTAGTTGCTCACAGGTTTGTATGATCACCTTGACTGATTGGCCAATTGGTTTTGCTCTCCCCAGAGTTCAGATCCCAGCACTACCAACAAGTGGATCATGGAGTAAGAAGGAGAGTGTGAAACTTAATTTCCTTTTCTCTGAGAATCCTGGAAGTCAGGCATGATGGAGAACATTTCTACAGATCTAGATGTTCTGTGATAGGTTGTCATCAATGTAATAAACAGAATGGGTTTTATCATAGTAAAATCAATGGTAAATAAATGAATAAAACAAAAGATGCAAGGAACACACGAAACATGTATGTATGGGTAAGTATAAATCCTATCTTTACAATACATATAAATAGTATTTTTTCCAGGGCTGGGTCTTGAATTCAGGACTAGTGAACAGGCTGATATTTTTATCTTCATGTAAGGTGACCTTCCTTCCCGTTTATCCACATTGCTGCAGATTTACCCAGATCCTGAGTTCAAATCCAAAGCCTGTAAGAATAAACTGTGTGAATTGCAAGCCAGGGAGCTATTTTTTTTTTCTCAGCATGAGGCTTAAACTCAGGTCATGGCAAGTCCACCTCAGCTTCGATCATACTAGGATGTGGTGAAGCCACTGGACACGCAGGTGCTCCTGTGATCCTAGAACCCCAGGTCTTACAAGAAAAACAATGCACAGAAAAAATGTGGCCTTTTATGTTTTCTTCCTTTGCAGTGACACTTCTGGGTCTGAATGACACTGTTGCAAAGGGTACTTCACCTTGCACTGCTGAAGGCTGACAGACTATCAGGGAACCTTTATCCACGTGGCAACATAGGCCCTCATTTCGAATCTCCGTCCTGACACCAACCAATGTCAGGTGATACTAAGAAACTGGCTCCCATCCAAAGGAACAACATTGGAATTTTGTCAATGTCACAGTTGAATGAGTTCATCGTGCATGATGATCCTATAAAATTAAAAAGCATCATTTCAGAAGTCTGGTTGATTTTATTTACTATTTATGAAGCATTAAAAGAATATTATTATTTACAGGAACACAATAATTTCAGGATAGTGAGTGCTTTCTTTAATAGTTTAAGGATTTTAACAATAACATTAATTACATGGATGTATAATGAATACTTGGGATTTGGAAGGAATATAGTCTATATAACTGAATAATGTATAGACATCTCTGGAATTCTATTTAGATATATATTTATTAGCATACTGCCATCTGCATGTTAATCTGTTTTTAGTTTGTTAAAACCTGGGGCTTGTTCTCAAGTCTTTGGAACAACCTGTCAGCTCAAATTGCCCCAGTATGGACTGTTGACACTCAGCAATTCTGCTTGCTTCACAGGATTCTGGCCACACCCCCATTCTTTCTTGTATCTTTCTGACCAATGGGATACAAGAATGCTGGCCATGCCCACATTCCATGCTGCCAGGTAGCACTGGGATTCCCTCTGTTTGTTTACACCACTAACAGTAGTTGAAAAAGGTAGAGGTGGCTAAGTGGTGAGGAAGAGACTCTAGGTGACTTTGGAGTATAGTAAGAAATTGATTCTCCCACCCCCACCCGGCCCCTTCCCTCCCTTCATGTGGTGCCACGTTTCAAACCTCAGGCAATGGCGTGCTGCCAACAGGTATAAATCCCAACCTGGTCCCTTCCCCTAGTCATCTGCTCTGGGCCCATGTGTCCGCAATGATGCTGCCATCGCTGCTGCCCCACTTGGAGCAGCTGCCAACAGTTTCTCTCAGCAGCACAGGTGAGTGGCTACCCCAACACCAACTCAATCCGGGTCAAACACTCCTCTGGGGGCACCATGACCCCCCTGCTTGTTTCCTCTCCCGGCTCTGATGAGCCACCTTTCTGCCTTGAGCATTTCTGAGATAGAAACTAAATATTTGCTCAGGCTGGGATGGATTGCATTCCTCCTGTGAAAGATATGCTCTACCAGGCCTGCTCCTCTCTAGTTGGGATGGTAGACATGTGGCACCATGCTCAGTCGTTGGTTTAGATGGATTATCCCAAGATAATCACATGTGGATTCTTGACCACATGTGAAGCTCTTGGTAGGGCCTCAACCATTGGACTTCATTCTCCTCACAGGATAGTTGTGAGGAGACAAGGGATTTATACAGAGAGATCACTAGAGAATGGCTAGGCAGAGAGGGAGGGGCCTTCACATAAGGTTTTGGCAATTCTGTGAGCTTATGACAGGAAGATACCAGAAAGAGCTCAGATGGGGCCTGTTATTCATCGTGCATCAGGTGTGGGATTATGAACTGAAACTTGGCTCTCTTTCATTATTACACTATCCCCATGAGGAAGAGGATCCTTCACTTTGTTCAGTTTTGAAGCTGGGGAAACTGAAGCACAGAGAAGCCAGGTGACCTACTTATGACCTCAAGTTCACAGGAAGCTCGGCCTGACTTCTCTACCATGCTCCTTAGGACAATGGGTGATATTCAGTCCACTTCTTATGGTGGGAACTCCATTTCTTTTCTGTCGTGGGTCTTGATCTCTAGGATTAGCCACAGTTCCTGAGCTCCTCAGCTCAAGGCTAGCACTCTATCACTTGAACCCACAGTGCCCCTTCCACTTTTCTGGTGGTTCTTTGGAATAAGATTATCACAGCTGTTCCTGCCTGTGCTGTCTATGAACCATGATCCTCATATCTCAGCTTCCTGTTTAGTTAGGATTAGATTTCTAAGCCTCTGGCACCAGATTTAACTGTAATTCTGGTTCTCTCTCTCTCTTTCTCTCTCTCTCTCTTTCTCTCTTTCTCTCTCATTCTCTCTCTCAGGAACTAGTTGAATGGGTGCTATATGAAGTGGCCCAACGTCCCCTGGTGGCTGGAACCCAAGATGGCCTACTCATTCTGGTTCTGGAGGTGGGCTGTGGGTCAGGAGCGGTCTCACTCAGAGTGTTGATACATCTCCATGAAATAAGCCTTCTGTGCCCTTGCTAGACTGTGAGGATTATTCATTGTCCATCTAGCCTTACTGGATTTATTTTATTGTATTCTTTTCTACATTTTCCAGCACCTGGCCAATATTATGGTTATGGAATGAAAATATAATGACAACTTAAGAAAGTCATTATGGCTCTGGGAATGTGGCTTCATGATATGGTGATTGCCTAGCATGCATGAAACCCTGAGTTCATTTCCTCAGTACCACATAAACAGAAAACCATTGGAAGTCGTGCTGTGCCTCAAGTGGTAGAGTGATAGACTTGAGCAAAAAAAAAAATTCAGGAATTATTCCCAAGCACTGAGTTTAAGCCCCTTGACTAGCAAAAAAGAAAAAAAAAACCAAAAAAGAGAAAAACACAAAAAACATTTAGTTAGTAAATACAAAATAAGGAACCTATACTTGGAATATATAATTGCTCCTGCCATACTGACACCTGACAATAGTCCCTAATTCATGTACTTTACTTTTATTAGGATATTGTGTTGAAAAAAAAAAGTTTTGTTCATTAGGTCACAGAAATTAATGGCTTGAATGTGCTTAGATGTCCGGTGAAGATTAATTCTGGATATTCAAAAATTCCAGGTTTTTGAATGATCACTGCTAATCACAATGAGAACGATAATCTAAGTGAGATTTGGAAATATTTTTGGTCATTTATGGCACCAAAATGGCAGAGGCAAATTAACAGTTGTGACAAAAGAGAAGGAACTCCAGAGTTAAGTAATAAATGTTAGTAACTACGGTATACCAGAAACTGTTTTAGAAAACCACTTTTGGTTATTGAACAAATAGTTATCAACTAGACTTATTCCTCATTACCTTTAGCATTCTAAATCTCTTAGGCTACTTGTAATCTGTGTGTAATAAATGTGTCTCCTTCTGTGTTGTTTTTTCTCACCTTCTTTGCTTTCTAAAAATTTCAGTCTTTCTATATTTCTCTATGAACATTTCCTGATACTAAATACACCTACACAGATGGGAGAGAATGCTAATTTAAGGGTCCCATAGCTCATGAGTCATTAATGAAACAACATGGAAAAAGAGGACATATTTATTGTTACCTCAAGTTTTCTGAAAAGCTGCAATGCCATCATTTGATTCAAATTTCCAATATTTGACTACATAGTGTCATTCAGTGCACATAAACGCAGATATGACCTAGGCTCTGGTGGTTCACCCCTGTAATCCTAGCTAGTCAGGAGGTTGAGACCAAAATATTGTGATTCTAAGCCAGCCTGGTCAGGAATGTTCATGAGACACTTATCTTCAATTAACCACCTGAAAGCCTGAAGTGGTGGTGTAGCTTAAGCGGTAGAGCACTCAACTTGAGCTGAAGACCTGAGGCAGTGCGCCCAAGATCAGAGATCAAGCCCCACAACCAACAAAAAGTGCAAATATTACCTTAAGTTTCCCCAAAAGGAAGGACAAGATCAATAATCTTCCCAAGCAGAAAAAAGAATTTCAAAATGATGCAGTGCACCTACTTTTGCTGAGTTATTTAAGTTATGCCTTCTTTGCTAGACATATTCTCTTCCTTTAAAAATTGTCAAATATTAGCTTTACAATAAACTTCATCTAATATTTCTTGTTTCAAAAGAGAAGACTATACAATTAATACCACTTAGCTTTCTTACTATCTTAATTCAAAGCCAAACCAGGCAGGAGAGTATGTCAAAATCTTATCGCAAATTAAACACCAAAAAACCAGAAGTGGAGTTTTGGCTCAAGCAGTAGAGTACTAGCTTTGGGGGCAGGTGGGCAGGAAAGACAACTGTTCAGGGACAGGATCCAGCCTCTGAGTTCGAGCCCCAGAACCATCACAAACTAAACAAACAAACAAAAATCCCAGATATTTCTTTGGGACCCTCCTTAAAGGAGTACTGGTCAGAGAAGAGGCTCCTTTTGCTGATCATACTCAATGCATCCTGCTTTTTTGGAATCCTTCTTGCTCTGTAGAACTCAGGACCAGACCCAAGGAATTGATAACTGACTCCTGCATCAAGAGAATCATCTCAGGGGTGAAATATCCATCCATAAGTCACTTTAAAACCTCCATGTCTTTGTTCCTTTGCAGGAGAACACTTTTAAAACAATGTTATTTCCTTTTGTTCTATGCTGGCCTTCAAATGGTACATTATTTCCTTTTGTAATATTCTGAAGTAGAAGTTTAGAGAAAAAATTTATATGAGTAAAGAGCACACTCGGAAAACCCAGGGACAGAGTTTCCTTCAAACCTTGGGATACTTTTCTTGTACAGTAAAAAGGAAATACAAGGTAATTGAACTTTGTTATTCCTCTATGTTCCATTCCCCTCCTGGTTTCAGTTTTCATATCCAGTAACGGTTACTTCCAGTAACAATCGATGGTGCTGCTTGAGGTATAACGAATGTTTTCTGGCTTCACTGAAATAACACTAGGACACCTTTGGACCTGAGGTAACACGTGTTTCAGAGACAACTTAGTAAAGAGAAAATATGAAATTTATATTGCTTAAAAATACATTATACATGAGTACATTGAGTTCAAACTTTTTAAGTTCTCTGTAAATTAAGGCGAATTTTAAATGGGAAGAAGATTCTCAGAACATTCTTTTTGTGAGTGTACGTGCTGTTCATTATTTCCCAAGTTTACATGTGCTAACAATAAGGGAAACAATAGCAATAATAGGAGAAAGAGAAGTTCTGAGTTTAAGTATAAGGGTTCAATACAATATAGAAGACTACAAAAAGACAACATTGAAACAATACAGCCAAGTCCAGTATGTAGATTTATGGGAGTGATATACAGAATGCAAGACTCCTACTTGGAACATGAAGTATGAGGCCACTCTCATTCTAAATCATGCTTGCTAATCATGCATCTTTGTAGAAAGTAGAATGGAAGAATAATCCTGTTTCCAAAGCAAATCAGATATAAGAGCACGGATGGTGCGATTGCCTACAGCCTGGCTTTCACTCCTGTGCATATAGACTGTTTTGCCATCGACATTGGGGGGTAGGAATGATTACTGTTTAGCCTTTTTTTGGGGGGGCGGTCTAGTCTGGGGCCTGAAATCTGGGCCTGGGTGTTGTCCCTCAGCTCTTCAGCTCAAGGCTAGCACTCTACCACTTGAGCCACAGTGCCACTTCTGGCTTTTTTATTTTTGCTTATGTGGTGCTGAGGAATCAAACCCAGGACCTCAGGCATGTAAGCCAAGCGCTCTACCACTGAGCAAACTTTCCATCCCTAGCCTTTTTTCTTAAAATAGTTGGTTTTTAAAGTTGATCTACTTATTTAATCTAGGAAATCAAAAGTTAATATTTGGGTTTTTTGATGAAATTTGAAACTAGGCAATTAAAAACACTCGTTGTCCTCAAATTCAACATTTAAAATTATTAAAACTTTGTTCATATGTTTTAGTTGTCAGAAATTTGAGCCATGGATGGGAGCTCATACTTGAAATGCTAGCTGCTGGGTCTTGACTGATACAGAGAGGATTATGATTTGACCCTAGCCCAGGGAAACATTCAAAATTTTGGATCTCAATCAATATCTGAACCCAATGCTTTGTGTTTTATATTTCATCTACTCAGAAAAGGTAAAAAGAAGGATTGTGGACCATGCTGGCCTGGTCATAAAGAGAAAACCCTGCCATAAAAATGGATAAAGTAGGGCTGGGAAGGTGGTTCAGTGTTAGAGCTCTTGCCTTGCATGCATGAGGCCCTGTGTTCGATTCCTCAGCACTACATAAGCAGAATAAAAAAAAAAGCCGGAAGTGTAACTGTGGCTCAAGTGGTAGAGTGCTAGCCTTGAGCTGAAGAGCTGAGGGACAGTGGCCAGGCCCAGAGTTCAGCCCCCCCCCCAAAAAAAAATAAGGCTAAATCAGAGCTGGGTGCAGGTGCCTCATGCCTGTAATCTTAGCTACTCAGGAGGCTGAGATCTGAAGATCACAGTTCAAAGCCAGTCTTGGCAGGAAAGTCTGTGAGACTCTTATTTCCATTAAACCACCAGAAAATCAGAAGTGACACTGAGGCTCAAACAGTAGAGCACTTGCCTTGAGCTGAAAATTGCAAGGACAGTCTCCAGGCCCAGAGTTCAAGGCACATGACCAACAAAAACAAAAGTGTCTAAAGCAAAAACAGCCGGCATGTGCCTCACCTTTTAGAGGACCTACCTTTAAGTGCATGAAGCCCTTAATTTAACTGCTAGTATAGAAAGGAAGAAAGGATATGAAGAAAAGAAGTAAGGGAGGAATTATGATATAATCAAATACTGGAATGATAAGTACTAAATAAAGGGATTACAGGTATTTTATATGAAAAGATACTGATTGTTTACTAAAAGGAAAATTATAAAATGTGGAATTCAGGCTGAAATACATGTACAACTTTTGTTTTTCTGTAAAATGATACTAATGTGCCCCTTTAGTTTTAAAGTAGTAAATGAGTTTAAAACAATATGAGTGGTTAGAAATGAATCATTATTTCTTATCACTTTTTCTGCTATATTCACCACTTACAAAATCGAAATAATGTTGATCATTTTAATTATTAATTCATTAATTTAATCTTTCATCTTTAGTGTATAGTCTATCGCGCACATCATTTAAATGTTTGAACTATCTTTGTTTGTTTGTTTTTTATCCACCATGGATCTTGGACCCTGGCCTGGGCACTGTCCCTTAGCTCTTTACCTTAAGGCTAGCACTCTACCACTTGAGCAACAATGTCACTTCTGGCTTTTTCTGCTTATGTGGTATTGAGGAATTGAACCCAAAGTTTCAACATGCAAGGCAAGCACTCTAGCACTGAGCCAAATTCCCAGCCTTGATTTCTATTTTTCCTTCAGACATGGGACTTGAACACAGGCCATGAGTATTGTCCCAGAATTCTTTTGCTCTACCATACCAGTTTAAACCACAGTGCCATTTCTTGTTTTGTAGTGGATAATTGGAAATACCAGTCTCATGGGAACTTCTCTGCCCAGGCTGTCTTTAAGCCACCATATTCATTTCTCAGCCTCTTGAAAAGGTAGGATTACAGGCATGAGCCAACTGAACCCAGCTGCTCATTTTTTGAAAAATGTTTAGTTCCCTCTCAAGTACGTACAAAGTGAGATGCAAATTAATTTTAAATGAACCACCAATTGAGGATGTTGAGATTACAAGTGATTGCAATTTTTTTTTACATTTTTTATATGTGTGGCTTGAACTCAGGGCCTGGCGGCAGTCCCTGTTCTTTTGTGCTCAAGGCTATCACTCTACCATTTTGAGCCAGTGCCCCTTCTGGTTTCTTGCTAACCAGTTTATGAGATAATACTCTCACAGACTTTCTTACCCAGGTTGTCTTTAAACCTCAGTTATCAGATCTCAGCCTCCTGTGGTGCTACGATTACAGGCATGAGCCACTGGCACCAGCTTTTTTAAAAAGGGACAACAATTCATAAGCCATAAGCCTTGACTCATGCCTATAATACTACCTACTGCAGAGGTTAAGATCTGAAGATGATGATTTGAATCTAGAGGTGCAAAAATGTCTCTATGAATCCATTATCTCCCATAAACTGTTCAAGAAAACCAGATGTGAAGCTTTGGCTCAAGTGGTAGAGTGTACTCTTGAGCAAAAAAGAAACTCAGGGATAGCACCTAGATCCTGCGATCAAACTCCATTTCTTATACACACACACACACACACACACACACACACACACACACACACACACACACACACACACAAACACAAACACACCACAAAAAGTAAATAGAAAATATGAAGAAATGAATGAAAAATTTGAATATTGTAAGGACATTTGGGTTTAGAGGTATGACTCAGTGGGTAGGACAATAGCTACTGATTGAAACTGTCAGGTACCAAGGACATAAAAATGAATTATCTGCTCTGTATTTTCCTATTCTCATATGTTCTCATTTGGGAACTCTCTTCTTTAAAAAAAATTGTTTTAGCTGTGATATAGAGCAGGGTTACCTTTCTGTATGTCAGGTAATTAGTACATTTCCTTCCTTTTACATAATCTTATCTGTTCCCCCATTCTCTTCCATACCCTCCCTCCCATCTTGACCCTCGACTTGCATGGTTCACTTTCATCAATGTCCAGTACAGCCAGAGGGCTCTGCTGCTGCAATTTTTCACCCAGTTCCCACTAATTCTGTGCCCTTCCCCCATCTTCCGTGTATATTAGGTGAAGAATACAGACTCATCAGAAAATGAAAAGACAAGTTAAGAAAAGATCCTTTGTTTCCTTATCATTGCAATTCAATTCAGTATATATATATATATATATATATATATATATATATATATATATATATATATATAGTATTATATAGAAATGGTCCTTGGGTATTACAACTTGGTTATTTTCTCCAAAGGCTTCCTCTTCTGTTCTTACTGTATATGATGCCTAGAGTCCTGCACAGTATGTCAAATCCCATTGTGTTTTAAACCTTTCTTCCACATATCAGGGGAACATGTACCATTTGTCAATTTGATGTTGGCTTAACTTTCTTAACATGATTTATTCTAGTGTCATCCATTTCCCTGCAAATGACATTATTTAATCCTTTCTAATGGCTCTGTAAAATTTCATTGTATATAGATAGCATAATTATTGGTTCCATTCATTTATTGTGGGGCATCTGCGTTGTGTACATTTCTTGTCACTGTGAATTGAGCAGCAAGGAACATGGTTGTGCAAATGTCCTTGCCATTTTCCAGTTTCTCCACTTCCCCACCAACATTTGTTGCCTGAATTCAAGATATTTGGGTAAGATGGTATCTCAGGATTACTTTGATTTATATTTTCTTCATGGCCAGGGATGATGAACCTTTTCTGATATGTTTCTTTGCCATTTTTCCCTCTTCTTCTGAGAAGTCTCTCCTTAGATCCTCTGCCCATTTGGTGGTTGGTTTATTAGTTTTGGGAGGGGTAGTTTCCTGAGTTCCATGTATACATTGAAAATTAGCCCTTTGTCTGATGTATTGCAGGTAAAAATCTTTCCCAATTTGTTGGCTGTCTTTTTAGTTTACTGCCTATTTCCCTAGCCTGTGTAGGTTTTTTCCTTTGATGTAGTCCCATTTGTTGTATCTCTTTCCTATCTGTTGTGCCCCTGGGATTCTATTCAGGAAGTTCCTGCCAGTACCTATAAGTTCTTTTTTTTAAATTATTGTATTAATGGTAAAAACATTATTTGCTTTTATAAATACATCCCAAGACAAAACTTTTCAAAAATACTTTCCCCACCAAAAAAAATTTAAAAAATAAAGGAAAGCTTGTAATAGGTAGGCAGACTGTCTTGAGACCTGTTTTTGTTCTTAAGGAGAGCAGTGTAGGGCAGGACAATCGCCACACCCCAAACACTGCCATGGGTTTGGCCTTGGGGATAGAAAAGCCCAGCCTGGACTGAGTGTCCTCTCCGTGTCACGGCCATAGTTACACCTTCTAGTATCTATAACACTATCTAGGATTATCTAGTATGGATCTTGTTATAATGGGGCTATGCTGTATACAATGTTAACCATTGAGAACATATCTCTCTCTCTGCATATATGTGTGAATTATAAAGTATAAGTTGGACTCCAAGTTCAACGAACACAAGTTATTCTCTATGTGTTCCCAGTGTCCCTATGAGGCTCTCTCAACAAGCTGTTCATCTTTCCTGTTTAGCTAACATTAAACACCATTGTTTTGTTAGGTCAAGAATAAAGATGAGGGGTGAAAATAAACTTTTGCCTTTAAATAGCTTAGTATCCTCAACCCCAAACTATGAGTTAATTTAGAAAACATTTTGTTGTTATTGTTGTCTCCAGAGTGATTACTCCATTACTGGTGAGGCCTGTGAGGTGTGGGTACATTCCCAGCCTTCCCCATGCCTTGCTGGACCACAGCCAAGGCAACCCTCGGCCTTCCACTGGGCTCCATCCTTGAAAAGCTGCCTGATGGAGGGAGGTCAGAAAGATCTGCATTTACAAGTTTCCCAGAATGTGCTAGAACTTTTTGGTCAGTTTTATAGAACTTTCTTGGTCAGTTAAGATTCCACCTCAATCTCTCTAGTATTTTCCAAGCAGATCAGGTCACTTGCAGAAAATGAAGAAGCTTTGTCGTCCAGGGTTCCAAGCCTTGGAATCAAAGATAGGACCAGGATGGCCAGGGGTCTCGTGTATGGTAGAGATGGCCAGGTGACTGGAGTTTCTGACTTTCCTGTTCTCCATGAGGCCTGAGCAGGGTGGAGGGCAACGAGGAGGTGTCTTCTACAATAGCCACTGAAGTGAGGGGGGCAGAAGGTCAGGTGTTCCAGTGGGCAGATGTGGAGAGGATTCTAGAAGGGGATCAAGTCCGCTGCTTTGGGCAGGAGTATCAGTTATTTTTACAGAAAGAAACAGAGAAATTAATTTTCTTTTCTGACTATTGAAAACTGAAAAGATGCTCAAGTTTACCATTTAAAGGAACAATAGACATTTCAAAAATCTGTCTAAACTTTGGTTTTCTTTAAAAAACACACACACAAAAAAAACCAGTTCATCACAAAAAGAAATATAAGTTGAAGCTGTAGCCAGGTGTTTTTCTGTCCGTGGCAGTGTTTTGTGCAAAGTAAAGCGTATTGGAGCTCCAATTTAACGGATGCAGTGGGGTTTACTGGCTCTGCATGCCGAAGCAGTGCATGTCGTGCATGCCCTTGCTGTCCCAGCCTGGGAGGGGCTGACCATACTTGTCCACGGACCAGCAGAAGCCCCGCTTTCTGCCTTTGGAGGGGCAACAATGCTTCTTCTTATAAAGTCCTTTCTTGTCGCAGTTGGGGATGTGCACACCCCTAGGACTCAGCACATTGAGGAACTTCAGGTGATTCAGGGTATCTTCCATCTCTCTAAGGCAGGGACCATATTCTGTCTCCCGTTTGGACTCTGAGGAGAAGTTCTGGGTGTCCGTGCTCTGGGACTCATAGTCGACTTTGTAGCGCTGGCTGTCCTTCACGTGACCTTTCTTGATGGTGTCTAGATATGAATGAATGGAGTGATACTTGGAGTCAGACACCCTATGTGTGCTGGGCGGGGCATGGCTCTCCATGCTCCCCGTGCCTCGGTCCTCCTCCGACTCACTAGCATTTCCTGAGGCAGAGGGCACCGGCAGCAGGTTGGTGCTCAGGCGGCCAGGGGACGCTGGCATTGGCGCAGAACCCCCGGCCGTCCAGCAGCGCCTGCAGGAGGCGTGGCTCGGCCCGTGGCAGCTGGCAGCTGAGCCCCAAGTTGCAGCATTCGGTGTAGACATGACATAGCTGGCCCTCGCGCAGCGCTCAGTTCAAGCAGCACCCACAGCCTGGCTCGCGCACCAGCTCTGCACACGTGGGTGTGGCAGGCGGAGGCATGCACTGGGCCAGGGAGTTCGCATCACAGGGCTCTCAACGCACTAAGGGGCCGCGTCACCGGCGGCCCATGGAGCAGGGCCAGTGCGGTGAGCAGAGCTGCCCAGAGCGCGGGGTGCGCCCAATGCATGGAGCCTGTTGCAGGGGCCAACTGGAGTAAGCGGTTATCAGGTCGAGGCACGCAGTGCGAGATTGCGGGATCTGGAGTGCAACTGCTAGGCGTGCAGCTGCCCAGCTCGCACCTCAGTACCTATAAGTTCTAATGTCACCCTTATTCTGTCTTATAGTAGTTTGGCTGATTTTAATGTAGTTAATCCATTTTGACTTGATGTTAGTGGAAGCAGAGATCCACTTCTAGTTTTCTGCCTATGGATGTCCAGTTTTCCCAACACCAATAGTTGAAGAAGCTATGATGCGTGTGTAAGTGTGGTGTGTGTGTGTGTGTGTGTGTGTGTGTATGTGTGTGTGTGTGTGTGTGTGTGTGTGTATGTGTGTGTCAGTGTGTGTGTGTGTGTGTGTGTGTGTCTGTCGTGGGGCTTGAACTCTGGGCCTTGGAGCTACCCCTCAGCATTTCATCTTCAGGCTAGTTCTTGAACCACAGTTCCACTTCCCATTTTCTTGTGGTTTATTGGAGCTAAGAGTCTCACTGACTTCCCTGGCCCTGCTGGCTTTCAACAACCATCCTCAGATCTCAGCCTCTGAGTAGCTAGGATTAAAGGCATGAGCCAAGGGCATCCGGCAAGGCTATGTTTTTTTTTGTTTTTTGTTTTTTTTCACATTACATCTTTCGCTCTTTTGCCGAATATCAGATGATTGTAAGTATGTAGTTTTATTTCTGGTTCTTTTCATCTTTTTTAATATGTTTTTTATTGTAAAAATAATGTACAAAGGGGTTACATTTACATAAGGTAGGTAATGAGTTCATTTCCTCTCAAGCATTGTTACCTTCTCCTTTGTTTTTTCCCTACCATCCCTACCCTTCCACCTCCACAACTACTCCTCTCCATCCCCCCTCACACTCCCTGCCTAAATTGTACAGTTCGTTTTTGAACATAGTGTCTTGATCTCATTGTTAAAATGGGTCAAACTGTATCCCTAGTTAAGCATTTGGTTTTTTTCCCTTCACCTCCCAAAGCTAGAGAAATGTATATACAAGATACAGGGCACCAACATCAAAGAAACAAAAAAAACCCACATAACTTAGATTATAAGATTGGGTGGGAGAATGATGACTGTTGACTTAATTTAATAAGTATTCTATAGTTTTTAATGGTAAGGCTTATTAACTCAAAGGGGGAGCAAAAACATTCAGAATAATGGAATGTGGCTATTACTCATTTGATGTGTCTGGATAGATTATGATTAATAAAAATATATCTATTAATTCCCAGTGGTAGACTGCTATGCTAACTGGGAGGAGACTTTGGTAATACCAGGGATTTGAATACTGGTAATGAAGCAGAATATGAGGGGAGAGCATTTGCTAAGGATGTAACTTCCTAGGCTCATACCAAATACATTGAAGTAGAATGCTAAGTGATGATCGACTGAGCACCAAATTTTATTTGTTGACTTCTTTGATTTCTGAAGTCCAGGGATTTGGACCTAAAGCCTGGGTTTTGTCCCTTAATTTTTTCTCAAGGCTAGTGCTCTAGCAGTTGAACCACAGCTTCATGTCCATAATTTTGGTGGTTAATTGGAGATTAGTCTTTCCAAATTTCCTCTTTGGGCTTGCTTCAAACCTGATCCTCAGATATCAGCCTCCCGAGTAGCTTGCATTCCAGTTGTGAGCCACCAGAGCCTGGCTAGAATCACATTTTAAAAGTATTCTCTAGGTGAATCAGATGTGTCTAGCTACTATTTGAGCACTTTGGTTCCAGTGGGTCATGTCAGATTTAGAATAACAGATTTTTTTTTCTTGTAACCAGCAGCATCCAGTATCTATATAATTTATTCCGATCTTCATGTCTGACTTTTTTTCTTTGTTGTGCCTTTTTTTCTTACTTCACAAGCAAGCACATCAGTGATGTTTTCCTTTTCTGAAGCAAGTTATGTCCTTTCCCATCACTGAGGGATGTACTTGCTGTTCCTACTGCCTGGAGTATCTGCTTCTAGTTAATTGCACGGATGATGGCTGTCAGATTAACTATCTCCTCCTCAAGGATATGTACTCACATACCCACTTTGAAGTTGTTGCCACCAAACTACCAATGTCATGTCTCTGATTTATAGAAATTATCATTATGATTTCTGGTTTTCTTTTGAGCATGAAATTTATGAGGAGAGAAACACATTCAATTGTTTCTCCAACACCTATAATAGTGCCTGGTCCTTAGTGCTCAGGAGCCTTGTCTGGGGATCAGCCTTCTCCAGCTCAATTTATCCTAGCTTCTGGTCAGGACAGCTCTTGAAGCTGGTGTCTGGTGTCTAGCTGTCATTTCCTCTAGTTCTTTGTGCCTTTCTGTGTTGCTTAGTCCACCTCAGAGAAGGATCAGTGCCTGACACCTATTTGCTGCTATGGAAAGATGGCTATGACATCATACAAGTTATGGGCATTGTTTTGTGAAGCTGTGTGTGGAGACGCATCCTCACACAAGTTCTCAGAGGCAAGTGACACCCATGCCCAGGAGTGTATTCCACAACTCAGCATCCAAACTATCACCTACTCCCTGATGCACTCAGTGTATATTCCCATTTCCATTAAAAAAAAGAAAAATTCAAGATATGCCTTTGATGATTTGTCATTGAATTACTGAAACAAAGTATATAATTTGGGGGCTGGGAAGGTGGCTCAGTGGTAGAGTGCTTGCCTTGCATGCATGAGGCCCTGGGTTCGATTCCTCAGCACCACATAAGCAAAAAGAAAATAAGCCAGAAGTGGCGCTGTGGCTCAAGTGGTAGAGCACTAGCCTTGAGCTGAAGAGCTGAGAGATAGCGCCCAGGCCCATAGTTCAAGCTGACAACCGGAACCCCCCCCCAAAAAAAGTATATAATTTTATGTATTTGTAAGTCTTTGTCCATCTCTCTTTAGCCCTTGGCATAATTCTATTTGTTTGCAGGTTGGGAAGGGAAATAAGGTTTAATTCAGGATAGTGAAAAACATTTTGGGAGGGAATGTCAACTTTCCATCTGATGTTCTACAGATGCCCATCTTGGCACAGGAACTGAGTAGACTGTCCTAACATAATAAGCTTGTCCTGATTTCTACTGACTTTCCTCTGGGGTCACTGAGTGTGATCCTACTACATATGTGTTGCTTGGCTACACTCGAGGGACCAGGTCTCCTCTGAAAATCTAATGGCATGGGGGTAAGAGAAACTAAAACTCAGAACCCAGCTTCCCACATAACTAGGATTACAGGCCTGAGTCTCATATACTAACTCATAACTGCCTTTTTATACATTGTGTAGCCTGTTTCATTATATTCACCTCATAGGCAGATATACAAATATATGTTTACATTTATTCATCTATTTATAATCAATGTTATATCTAGAAACACAAAAATATATATTCATATAATTATAATCAAAGTTTTATTACCACGTTCACCCAATAATGTTTTACACTAATATTATGTGAAAAAAATACTTAAGATTAAAAATGTTAAAAGCCCTTGTAGTATGAAAAATCATATTCGATCTTATATATCATATATTATACTATATAAAATGTAATGAATATAACATGTATTTCCATATAACTGATTTAATTGCTTCCTGATTTTGTGTTTGTCCATCTATATAAGCCTTCTTTCTTCTATTGATGATGGCTTATAATTTCCAGTGTCGATATTTCCTATGTATTTTGTCAAATATATTCAGCCCTAAGTAGAATTTTTATGTTAATGGAGCTAAATTTTTCTTCAATATTTCCCAAAGCACAGTGAATATATATACAGATTTGAACTCACTGTTGGAAGAAAGTCCCACATACCACTATAAGTATTGTAGCGTTTGTCCCAATTGACAGAACAGCTTTCTAAGTCATCTGATCTGGTATGTCCTAGAGCTTTTGTAGCCACCTTATCACCCCATGAAGGCATGGCCTGGCTTCCTCGCAACTCCCTGTGCATTTAACCGTTCCCTTTATGTCCAGTAGGCTCTCTTGTTCAGCCCCCCTGTCACTCTGTGTTTGCCCACACACAGAACACATGTGCATGGTGCTTTATATTGTAGGTTGAAAAAAAAACACATTTAAGATTCATGAATTGTATAACATAACATAAACACTGACATTTTAATAACGTTAGAAAAATAACTAGACTGATCATTTTACAACAACCAGGACCAAAAATAAATATAAAGATTTTCTAAAGAAGGGGGGAAAAGCAATCTCTAAATATGGATTGTCTTCTAATTGCCTTCAGACACAAATTCTGCCTCAGAGTCCTCAAAAGGATCTACTTCCTTATTAAAGGCACTATTTTCTTCCTGAATCTAGGGAGGGACAGATCTTATTTCTCAATGGGAAATTGGATCCCCAGCAGCAGGACAAATTGGTCTGGATATTCTGTGAGGACAGATTCCCTTTCCTCAACTGAATCTAAACTTTGGACCTAAAGTATTGGTTTTTCTGAACGTAGACTGGGGTCATTTTCCATTAGCACATATTTATCCTGCACTCCAAGACCAATACTTTTTTAATGGTTTGGATGTGATCTATGTGAATTGTGAACATCAATAGAAGACATTCTGGATCATCTTCTTCCTTGGTGGTATGTGCAGGTTCACATACATCACATGTGGAGTTCAGAACTAGTGGGATGTCTACAGGACTCAAAACCTACTTGGTCCTTTCTATACATTGAAAAAAGCCTCTATGTTCACATGGTTTCTGGAGTCCAGTGTTAGCTTCCAATCTCCATCACTCACCATAGGACACATCTCTGATGGGTTCTTTATCTGGAGTTCAGCAGGAAGTTCTCTACAGTGACACAAACATAAGAATGGAAATAGGTACAAGAGTCTTAGAGTAGACTCTAGAAGTTAAAGTGTGAATAAACTTCTATGAGGATGTAATAGGGGAAGCTGTAGAACTTGAGTTTGGACTGAACACTGATGAGAAGGTAGAGTGTTTCTAATGAGTGGTTATGTCCAAGTTCTTTTAAAAAGGGCACAGACATTACCCGGCATAGAACATCCATAAAAGGACATTTTGTCAAGCTGGATAGTACAAAGGGCTATTGGCCAAGCAGGCCCATCCCTTGAGATCTAGGTTCCATCCCTACTCACAAGCTCTAAGGCATCTAAACAAGTACTACTTACTCTTTTTCTTGGTCTCATGGGTCATTCGTTGCTCCAGCTGGTCCAGAAGAATATGGAAGCAGAACAGCAAGTTTGAAGAGGGCGTGTTGAGTTTGTCATACTATGTAAGTGTTTTCAGGATGTCAAGTTTCTTGTGCTCATAAAAATCATCAGGGTAGAAGTCCATCCAAATAGTTAAGATGGAACAATCACTGCTGTGGGCAGATTGGTGACAAGGAAAATGAGAGTCTGCCTTCTCCATCCTGAGCCTTCTACCATAGAACCTTTCTGGCAGGACTAGAATGTTGGGAAGTGGGAAGAGACTGCTCATCACAAACCACTCCTAGACATTTCTAATACAGTCCTCGAAAATTCTCCATGTGATGGACAGAGAAAGTTGTTTCCTCACTGTATCTGACTTGTTACACACAACCCTCCCTGTCATCGAGGGATTGTGATCCATGCTAGCCTGGTCATAAACAGAAAACCCTGTCATAAAAATGGCTAAAGCAGCGCTAAGCGCAGGTGGCTCATGCCTGTAATCTTAGCTGCTCAGGAGGCTGAGATCTGAAGATCCCAGTTAAAAGCCAATTTAGGCAGGAAAGTGTGTGAGACTCCTATCTCAATAAACCACTAGAAAACCAGAAGTGGCACTGTGGCTCAAACAGTAGAGCACTCGCCTTGAGCTGAAGAATGCAGGAACAGTGTCCAGGCGCAGAGTTCAAGCCACATGACCAACAAAAAAAAAAGTGACTAAAGCGAAAAGAACAAGTGTATGGCTCACTTTGTAGAGCATCTACATAAAATGCATGAAGCCCTGAGTTTAATTGCTAGGATTGAAAGGAGGAAAGGATATGAAGGAATGGAAGGAAGAAAAAGAAGGGAGGGGTTTTGTTATAACCAAATACTGGAAAGATGTGAAGTATTAAATAAAGGTATCACATGTATTTTATAAGAAAAGATACTGATTGTTTACTAAAAGGCAAATTATAAAATGTGGAATTCAGGCTAAAGCACATGTTCAATTTTGTTTTTCAATAAAGTGATACTTAAGTGCTTCTTTATTTTTTTTTATTTTTTATTTTTATTTTTTTTTTGTCGGTCGTGGGGCTTGAACTCTGGGCCTGGGCGCTGTCCCTCAGCTCTTCAGCTCAAGGCGAGCGCTCTACCACTTGAGGTACAGCGCCACTTCCGGTTTTCTGGTGGTTTATTGGAGATAGGAGTGTCACGGTCTCTCCGGCCCGGGCTGGCTTTGAACCGCGATCCTCAGATCTCAGCCTCCTGAGTAGCTAGGATTACAGGCGTGAGCCACCAGCACCCGGCGCTTAAGTGCTTCTTTAGTTTAAAATAGTAAATGAGTTTAACAAATGGAAGAGTTGTTAGAAATGAATCATTATTTCTTATCACTTTTTCTGCTACATTCACCACCTACAAAATTGAAACAATGTTGATCATTTTAATTATTAATTTAATCTTTCATCTTTAGTGTATAGTCTATTGTGCACATCATTTAATTGTTTGAACTCTTTTTTTGTTTGTTTTTTGTCCATCATGGGTCCTGAATTCTTGGCTTGGGCCCTGTCCCTTAGCTCTTCACCTCAAGGATATCACCCTACCAGTTGTACCACAATGCAACTTCTGGATTTTCTGCTTATGTGGTACTAAGAAATTGAACCAAAGGCTCATACCTGCATGGCAAGCACTCTACCACTTAGCCACCTTCCCAGCCCTGAAATCTTTTTTTTTTTTCCTTCAGACATGGGGCTTTAAAACAGGGCATGGGTGCTGTCCCAGAGCTTCTTTGCTCAAGGTTAGCACTCTACCATACAAGTTTAAACCACAGTTCCATTTCTTGTTTTTTAGTGGTTAATTGGAAATAGCAGTCTCATGGGAACGTTTCTGCCCAGGGCTGGCTTTAAACCACCATCCTCATTTCTCAGCCTCCTGAGAAGGTAAGATTACATGCCTGAGACACCTGTACCCTTGTGTTCATTTTTTTTTCTTTTAACTGTTATATAAGTTTAGTTCCCCTACCCAAATACGTGCAAACTGAGATACAAATTGGCTATAAATAAACCACTAGTTGAGGATGCTGAGATTACAAATGATGGCAAATTCTTTTTAACTTTTTTTAATATGTGAAGCTTGAACTGAGGGCCTGGTTGAAACCCCTGTTCTCTTGTGCTCAAGGCTATCACTCTACTAGTTTGGCCCCCAATGCCCCTTTTAGGTTCTTGGTAACTGGTTAATGAGATAATAGTCTCACAGACCTTCTTACCCTGGCTGTTATTAATCCTCGATTATCAGATCTCAGCCACCTGAGTTGTTATGATTACAGGCATGAGCCACTGGCACCAGTTTTTTAAAAAGCAACAACAAATTACTTTAGGGGAGGATGGAGGAGAAGAAGCTAGAGGCTAAAAAAGCTGTCACATAGAAAATAGTTGTAGTGTTCCAGTGAAGAGTCCTAGGCCAGAGAATTACCAAGTGTGCCATCACAGTACAGAGATTTTGGCCAGAGAGAGAAAATCTAGGCAAGGAGACAGATCTGAGCTCTTGCCATTAGCTGCAGCTGCGGTGGCGGTGGTAACAGCAGCAGCCTAGCCGCCAAGCGAACAACACAGAGTCTGGGACAATGGTGCCAGACACAGCAGGTGACCGGATTCTACTTAAAACCAGAAAGAACTGACAAGTAGCAAATATCTTCATCCTGCAGATCACAGACCAGAGACAACCAAGGAACCAAGACTTCAGCGTGAGTAGAATCCTGACATACTCACTCCTTCTCAGGGAGCAGAGGAGGGAAGGCCACCCCTCCCGCCCTCACCCCCGGAGATCTCTATATTTGATATTGAAAAGGCCCAGCTGAGAAGCTAGCTCCAACTCAGGCCTTGGAAAAAAAAAACAAAAGTCATTTAGGAGGTCACAGGCACTTGACCTGACTTGCCAGGCTCAGCTCCTCCCTGGGAAAAGTCACCCAGCCCAGGCAGAAAAAGCTCTGCCCCGAGGGGAGTGACTTTCTTCACTGGGTAATCAGAGCCAGAGGCTGCCCCTCTCTACAGCAGCCTAGACAATCAAGTGAAATTCAGTAAGCAGAAACCCTGAGAATGGCTCCAGGCTGGGCTCTGTGAGTGTCTCAGAGCTACCCCTCAGGGAAAAGCTACAATTTGTTGAAAGGCCTCAACTCTATCCAGAACCTAGCCTCATCAGAGCATCTTCAAACTAGAGGAAACATCCATCTCCCTATTTTGTGAAACTCAAAGCAGATCTCCCTCTAATTGAACTAGCCTGGGAGGAGGATCACAAAATCCTGGGTAAAGCAGAGCATTTTTCTGCCTGCTCAAACAAATTGACTTAAGAAACCAATCAAGCCACAGGCAAACCAAACACCACAAGCAGACTAGAGACTCCACCAAGAGACTGGTTATATACACAGGGAGATACAGGATCTTCCCATCTACTTTCCCCCCAAAAAAGAACTCTTTTTTGTACTTTTTTTAATTTTTAGTTTTTAAAAAATATTGTTTTCTATTAATCTTTTTTCTCCCCTCCTAATTTTTAATTTAGGTGTGTGTGTGTGTGTGTGTGTGTGTGTGTGTGTGTGTGTGTGTGTGTGTGTGTGTGTGTGTGTGTGTGTGTGTGTGCTTTGTTTAAATCTCTACTGACCTTTTGGTCCTTTTTTTCTTTTTCATTCTTTTCATTTTTTCTTCTGTTTCCTTCTTTTTCTGTGACTTATTTGCTGTTCTGCTCATCCTCAGATATATGCTCATCCTCGAATATTAAACCTTACCCACATTGTATACACACTTAATCAAGAATTTTATTACTCAATTCAAAATTTCTTATCCTTAAATTCTGTAATAGCAGTATTATCTCTTTAAACCTATATAATTTTTGAGAATTTTTATTTTTTAGTATTTCATATCTCCTTTCTATCACTCGTATCCTTTTCTTCTCTCAATATCACCTTAAACTTAATTTTTAAGATTCATTTATTAAACTTAAATATTTGTTTTTCCCATTTTTCCTTGTCTGTTTTTTCTCTCTCCTACTATTCTGTCCAATCCATTTCGTTCTTTGAGATTAGAACTTGGTTAAATTCACTCTCCTTTTACCTCTCCACCTTCTTCTAATCCTATTTTTCCTCACATTTGTCCCTAAATATAATAATTTCTGGTTTGCCAAATTAGTCCTTGCTGTTGTTAGCCCATTAATCCATAGTTGTTTGATGTTGAATAGATTGTATCTGTTGAACTAGATTATATCTGCATCTTTTTGCCTGTGCAACTGCAGGACTTTGGGGGATGCATGACTTGAAACATTATTCAAGCAGAAAATTGGTATTACTTTTATATCAAATGGGCAGAACCAGCCAGAAAAACACAAGAAAAATGCAAGTCCTGGTATCTCAACTTCCACTCATGATAACCAGGTGACAGAACAGATAATGTGTATTCCAGAGGAGAGTTCCCCAAAAGCTCTATAAATATTACTGGGAAACATGGTGAATGAACAGATAGAAAACCTGCAAAGGACTCAGTGTGAACATGGTAGGGAGAGAGAGGAGGTAAACCAAAGATCAATACAGTAATCTCATGAGCATGAGGAATCTACTCAAAGATTGATACAGAATTGCATGATCAGGATGAGAACACTCAAAGAGAATTAAAGGAATTGTGTGAGCAGGCTGAGAACCATCAGAGAAATACAGGAATTGCATGAGCAGGCTGTAAACAGACAAAGAGAATGTCAGGAATTGATTGAGCAGGCTGAGAACAGTCAAAGAGAACTACAGGAATTGCATGAACATGAGGAAGCTAATCAAAGAGTAAAACAGGAATTGCAAGGGAGGGATGAGAATAAACAAAGATTAATAGAGACATTAATGGAATCCATAAACAGACAGCTGAAAGAATTCAGGGAGACCACAAAGGGAATGCTGAATCTAACCCGACAGAAGGAATGGGAGTATAAGGAAACCATAACCAAACAACTAAGTGATTTGAGAATAAGCACTGAACACCAAATTAAGGAAGTAAAGAAGTTCATACAAGATCTAAAACAAAGCTCCAACAAAGAATACGAAGTCATCAAAGCCACACAATTAGAAGGAAAGTGAATAAAAAACAAAGAAGAAAGTCTTTACAGTAGGTTAGACCATGCAGAAATCGAATCTCAGTTAATGAAGACAGCCTAGATATTATAAAGAATGTACACTTATCCAAGACAAATAAAGAAATATGATAGATATATTCAGCAACTGGAAGGCACCATCAGAAGGCCTAATCAGAGAATAATGGGTGTAGAGGAACACCTAGAGTCAAAAGGTAATGGTCTAGGAAATTTGTTTAACAGGATCCTAGCAGAGAAATTCCCAAACATGCAAAAAGATAGGCCTATTCAGATACAAGAAACTTTTAGAACCCCAAATAGACCAGACGAGGGCAGGACATCCCACTGTCACATTATAATATGCATAAGATCAATTCAGACCAAGGAAAAGATCCTTAAAGCTGTCAAGGAGAAAAGATCAATCATCTATGAAGGGAAACCAATTAGAATAACTTCATTTTTTCAGCAGAGAAAATTAAAGCAAGAAGAGCCTGGAATTATGCATGCCATGACCTAAAGACAAAGTGTGATACTGTAAATACCGTAAACAGCTAAATTCTCCTTCATAACCGAAGGTGAAATAAAAACCTTCGATAGCAAAGAAAAACATAAAAAATATATCTCCACCAAACAGATTATACAAAAGATACTTTAAGATGTCCTACACAGACAGAACCAACAAGACCACAATAAAGGCAAAGAAAGGCATCCAAACTGAGAATCCAAAAACCAAAGGAAGAACCAAGTTGCCACAGCCCCCAAAAAGGTGGATAAAATGGCAGAAACTACCAAACACTTCTCAGTCCTTTCTCTCAACATTAACGGTCTTAACTCTCCAATTAAGCAACATAGACTGTCTGGTTGGATTAAAAAGAAACATTCTTTTATCTGCTGCCTACAGGAATCACACCTTGCCCATAAAAACAAACACACTTTGAAAGTGAAACTCTGGAACAAAATGTACCAAGAAAATGGCCCCCATAAACAGACGGGAGTTGCAGTCATAATATCAGATAAAATAGACTTCAAATTAAAATTCGTGAGAATAGATAAAGAAGGTCATTACATAGGAATTAAGGGATCTTTCTTTCAGGAGGTTATTGCAATAATAAATTCTATTCGCCAAACAATGGATCACCGAAATTTATCCAACAAACACTAGTTTCCCCAAAGTCTCAAATTGATCCAAAGACAAGAATTGTTGGGGACTTTAACAGACCACTATCCACACTATGTAGATCAACTCGACAAAAACTCAACAGAGAAACAGCAGATCTAAAGAACTGCCTAGATCAACTATATCTAACAGACAATTACTGAATATTTCACCCAGCAGCATCAGAATACACTTTATTCTCACCACTACATGGAACATTTTCAAAAATAGACCCCTTTTTATTGTGAAAATACTGTACATAGGTGTTACAATTACATGGGCAAGACAATGAGTACATTTCCCATAAAGCATTGTAGCCTCCTCCTTTGTTTCCCCTTCCCATCCCATCCTCCCTCCGTCCCACTACCCAACCCTCCTCCCCCTACCAAAGTTTTAAAGTTCATTTTTGACATAATGACTTGTACGTCTCCTTGCAATGGGTTCACCTGTATGCCTATTTAAACCATTTGTTTTTTTTCCCATCCCCTCCACAAATGATAGCAACATCAAATACTGTGAAAGCAGGGGGTATACAGTGGGGGAGGCACATACAAAGCAACAAAGAAATAATCTTATAAATTTGTTATAAACAATTGCATGAAAGAAAAAAAAACATTTGAATAAATATCTTAGGGTTCATTTCCCTACCATCAACTTATCTGACCTTTTCTGTTTGACTCAGACATATACTAGTTATTACAAATAGGGGAAACCATGGGACCTATGTTTATTTGGGCCTGGCTTACTTCACTTAATACAATTTTTCCCAAGTCTTTCCATTTCCTAACAAATGGGACAATGTCATTCTTTCTGACGGAGGCATTGAATTACATTGTGTATATATACGACATTTTCTTGATCCATTCATCTGCTGAGGGGCATCTGGGTTGGTTCCATATCTTAGCTATGGTAAATAAGGCGGCAATAAACATAGTTGTGCTGGTAACTTTCTTGTAGTTTTGTTTGTGAACATTTGGTTAAATGCCCCAACGTGGGATTGCTGGGTCATAGGGCAGCTGTATGTGGAGTCTTCTTAGGAAACTCCATACTACTTTCCAAAGTGTTTGTACAAGTTTATACTCCCACCAACAATGCAGTAAGGTTCCCATCTGTCCACATGCCCTCCAGCATCTGTTGTTATTAGAGTTCTTGATTCTAGCCATTCTAACTGGGGTGAGGTGATATCTCAATGCTGTTTTGATTTGCATTTCTTTTATGGCTAGAGAGGTTGAGCATTTCTTCATGTGTCTATTGGCCATCCTTCTTTCCTCTTGAGAGAAGTTTCTCTTTAAGTCTTTATCTCATTTTTACTGGGCAGTTTTTTCTTTGAAGGTTTGTTGTTGGGGGGTTTAATTTTTTGAGTTGCAGGTATATTTTAGATATGAGACCCTTGTCCATTGTATGGCTAGTGAAGACTTTCTCCCAATCCGTGGGGTTTCTATTGATCTTGCTAGCTATGTCCTTTGCCATGCAGAATCTCTGCAACTTCATGCAATCCCATTTGTCCAACCCTTCTTAGATTTGTTGTGTTTCTGGGTTTCTATTAAGAAAATTTCGGCCTGTGTCTTTGGATATATGTGGGATTTGAGGGAATTTAGTGTTTCTTGGGTAATTTAGGTGCTCCGTTGTTTGGCTAATAGATATTTAGAATTGTAATATCCTCCTGAAGGAGAGATCCCTTAATTACACTATGTGGCGACTTTCTTTATCTTTTCTCACTAATTTTAATTTGAATTCTATTTTATCTGATATTATGATTGCAACTCCTGCCTGGCTATGGGGGCCATTTGCTTGGTAGATTTTTTTTCTACCTTTCAGATTGAAAATGTGTTTGTTTTTACGGGAAAGTGTGACTCCTGAAAGGAGCAGATAGAAGGATGTTGCTTTTTAATCCAAGTAGACAGTCTATGTCTTTTAATTGGAGAGTTAAGTCCGTTAATGTTGAGAGATTGGACTGAGGTATTTGGGAGTTGCTGCCATTTTTTCCTCTTTCTTGGGGGCTGCGGCAACTTGGTTCTTCCTGTGGTTCTTAGATTCTCATTTTGGGTGCGGTTGCTTGGCATTTATTGTGATCTAGTTGGCTATGAAGAAGAGTTTATCTGGGTACAGTATTCTTGGTGGATAGTTGTTTGTCGTTAGGGCATGGCATACATCATTCCAGGCTCTCCGGAATTAATCGTCTCTGCTGAGAAATTTGAGGTGATTCTAATTGGTGATTGAGCTTTTCTCCTTGACAGCTTTAAGCAACTTTTCCTTGGTCTGACTTGATCCTGTATGGATTAAAATGTGACGGTGGCATGTCCTATCCTAGTCTAGTCTATTTGGTGTTCTAAAAGCTTCTTGTATCTGAATAGACCTATGTCTTTGCGTTATTTGGCTCTACAAACACTAATAGCAAACATGATAAATGAGAAGTTTGACAATGTACAAAGGACTCTGAATGAGCGTGATAGGGAGAGAGAGGAGGCATCTCAGAAGTTTATACAGAAATATCACAAGCGTGAGGAAGCTACTCAAAAACTGATACAGGATTTGTGTGAACAACTTGAGAATACTGAAAGAAAAAGGGAGGAATGGCGTGAGCAGGCAGAGAACACTCAAAGAGAACTGCAGGAATCCCACAGAAAGGAAGGAAGCTAATCAAAGAGTAATTCAGGAATTGAGAGACCAGGTAGAGAATACACAAAGATCACTAAAGGCATTCATGGAATCCATTAACAAAGAGCTGAAGGAAGTCAGGGAGACCACAAAGGGAATACTGAATGGAACCCAACAGAAGGAATGGGAGTCCAAAGAAACCGTAACCAATCAACTAAGTGATTTGAGAACAAACAGTGAACACCAAATTAAGGAAGTAAAGAAATTCATACAAGACCTAAAACAGAGCTTCAACAAAGAACTTGAAGCCATCAAAGCTGACCAATTAGAAGGAAAAGAGATAAAAAACAAAGTAGAGAGTCTTGACAGAAGGTTAGACCATGCAGAAGATCGAATCTCAGGGATTGAAGACAGCCTAGATATTATAGAGAAAGAACATACAACCATCCAAGACAAGTCCAAAAAATATGATAGGTCTATCCAACACCTGGAAGACACCATCAGAAGGAACAATCTAAGGATAATGGGTGTAGAGGAGCACCTAGAAACAGAAGTTAATGGTCTAGGAAATTTGTTTAACAGGATCCTAGCAGAGAACTTCCCAAACATACAAAAAGATAGGCCTATTCAGATACAAGAAACTTTTAGAACCCCAAATAGACCAGACCAGAATAGGACATCCCACTGTCACATTATAATCCACACAGGATCAACCCAGACCAAGGAAAAGATCCTTAAAGCTGTCAAGGAGAAAAGGGTAATCACCTACAAAGGGAAACCAATTAGAATTACCTCAGATTTCTCAGCAGAGACAATCAAAGCAAGAAGAGCCTGGAATGATGTATGCCATGGCCTAAAAACAAACAACTATCAACCAAGAATACTGTACCCAGCTAAACTCTCCTTCATAACTGAAGGCCAAATAAAAACCTTCCATAGCAAAGAAAAATTGAAACAATACATCTCCACCAAACCAGCCCTACAAAAGATTCCTAAAGATGTCCTACACATAGAAAACCAAGCAGACCGCAACAAAGGCCAAGAAACTGCACTCAAACTGAGAATCCAAGAACCTTAGGAAGAACCCAGTTTTCGCAGCCCCAAGAAGGTGGATAACATGGCAGGAACTCCCAAATACCTCTCAGTCCTATCTCTTAACGTTAACGGACTGAACTCTACAATTAAGCGACATAGACTGTCTAGTTGGAATAAAAAACAAGACCCTTCTATCTGCTGCCTGCAGGAGTCACATCTTGCCCATAAAAACAAACACATTTTCAATGTTAAAGTCTGGAACAAAATCTACCAAGCAAACGGCCCTCATAAACAGGCGGGAGTTGCAATCCTAATATCACATAAAATAGACTTCAAATTAAAATTCGTGAGAAGAGATAAAGAAGGTCGCTACATACTAATTAAAGGATCTCTCCTTCAGGAGATTATTACAATTCTAAATATCTATTCGCCAAACAATTGAGCACCCAAATTTATCAAAGAAACACTACTTTCCCTCAAATCCCATATAGATCCAAAGACATTAATAGTTGGGGATTTTAACACACCACTCTCCCCACTACATAGATCAACTCGGCAAAAACTCAGCAGAGAAACCGCAGATTTAAACAGCTGCACAGATCAACTAGACTTAACAGACATCTACCGAACATTTCACCCAGCAGCATCAGAATACACGTTCTTCTCAGCAGCACATGGAACGTTTTCTAAAATAGACCACATTTTAGGCCACAAAGCAAACTTGTCTAAATTCAGAAACATTGAAGTTATACCTTGCATTCTCTCTGACCACAAGGGAATAAAATTAGAACTCAACACCAAAAGCCACCAAAGAAAGTGTGGTATCACATGGAGGCTGAACAACACACTGCTGAATCATGAGTGGGTCATGGAAGAGATTAGAAAGGAAATTCAAATGTTCATGCTATTCAACAAAAATGAACACACAAATTACCAGCTCCTCTGGGACACAGCAAAGGCAGTACTCAGAGGCAAGTTTATAGCTCTGAGCTCCTACATCAACAAATTGGAGAGATCTGAAACTAACAATTTAATGACACATCTAAACCTCCTTGAAAAAGAGCAGCAAGATAAACCCCAATCCAGTAGACGGAAAGAAATAATCAAAATTAAATCAGAATTAAATGAATTAGAATCCAAAAAAACTATAGAAAGAATCAACAAAAAAAAGATTTGGTTCTTCGAAAAACTTAACAAAATTGACCGACCCTTAGCAAACCTTATCAGAAAAAGGAGAGAACACACCCAAATTAATAAACTCAGAGATGAGAATGGAAACATCACCACGGAAACAACCAAGATTCAGAACATTATAAGGGAATACTTCTCAAAACTTTATGCTAATAAGTTTGACAACTTGACAGAAATGGACCTTTTCCTAGCAAATATTGACATGCCAAAACTAAACCAAGATGAGTTAAACCAGCTTAACAGGCCCATATCAAGCATTGAAATAGAAACAGCAATAAGAGACCTCCCAGCTAAGAAAAGTCCAGGACCAGATGGTTTTAAAACGGAATTTTACAAAGCCTTCAAAGCAGAGCTCACACCAATACTCCTCCAACGCTTCAATGAAATTGAAAGAGAAAGCTCACTACCGAACACATTCTATGAAGCCATCATAACCCTCATCCCAAAACCAGCCAGGGACTCATCAAAGAAAGAGAACTATAGACCCATTTCTTTGATGAACATTGATGCAAAACTTCTCCACAAAATTTTGGCCAATCGACTTCAACAATTCATCCAAAAAATCATACACCATGATCAAACAGGATTTATTTCAGGGATGCAAAGCTGGTTCAATATACGCAAATCAATTAATATTATTCATCACATCAACAGGAGCAAGAATAAGAACCACATGGTTATCTCAATAGATGCAGAAAAAGCATTCGACAAGATCCAACACCCCTTCATGATGAAGGTTTTGGAAAAATTAGAAATCCTTGGAACATTCCTCAATACAATAAAGGCTGTATATGACAAACCTACAGCCAGCATTATATTCAATGGTGAAAAACTAAAGCCATTTCCTCTTAACTCAGGAACAAGACAAGCATGCCCACTCTCTCCACTTCTCTTCAATCTAGTATTAGAATGCCTAGCTACAGCAATAAGACAAGATGCAGACATAAAGGGGATCCAAGTAGGGAAAGAAGAAATAAAACTCTCCCTCTTTGCAGATGACATGATCTTGTATTTAAAGAATCCCATAGACTCCACTCCCAAATTACTCAAGCTGATTCAAAACTTTGGCAAAGTAGCAGGTTATAAAATTAACCCCCAAAAATCAATGGATTTTCTATATGCCAACAATGAGAAAAGTGTGGCTGAAATTAGGAAAGCAACTCCATTTGTAATAGCCCCACAAAAAATAAAATACCTAGGAATTAACTTAACCAAAGAAGTTAAGGACCTCTATGATGACAACTTTAAAATCTCGAAAAAGGAAATCAACACAGAACTTAAAAAATGGCAAAACCTCCCATGCTCCTGGATTGGAAAGATTAACATCGTGAAAATGGCAATACTTCCCAAGGCTATCTACAAATTCAACGCGATACCTATTAAAATTCCAACCTCATTCTTCAAGGAAATAGAAGAGGCAATCCAAAAATTCATATGGAACAATAAAAGACCCCGAATAGCAAAAACGCTCCTCAATGGAAAGAACACTGCTTGAGGAATATCAATACCAAATTTCAAACTCTACTATAAAGCCATAGTAATCAAAACAGCTTGGTATTGGCATAAGAACAGACCTCAGTACCAATGGAATAGACTTGAAAACCCAGAAATGAACCTACAGACCTATAGCCATCTAATCTTCGATAAGGGAGCTAAAACAATAGAATGGAAGAAAGACAGCCTCTTCAGTAAATGGTGCTGGCAAAACTGGTTAACTACATGTAGAAAACTAAAGCTAGATTCTTATATATCACCCTGCACCAGAATCAACTCCAAATGGATCAAAGACCTTGAACTCAAGCAGACATTCTGAAAACATTACAGGATGGAATAGGAGAAACCTTAGGTCTCCTTGGCTCAAGCCGAAATTTTCTGAATAGAGATCCGGAAGCACAAAAAATCAAAGAAAGATTGGACAAATGGGATTGCATACGGTTGCAGAGCTTCTGCAGGGCAAATGACATAGCTAGCAAGATCAATAGAAAGCCCACCGATTGGGAGAAGATCTTTACTAGCCATACAACGGACAAGCGTCTCATATCTAAAATATACTTGGAACTCAAAAAATTAAACCACCCAACAACAAATCCTCAAAGAAACAACTGCCCAATAAATAAGTGGGAGAAAGACTTAAAGAGAAGCTTCTCTGAAGAGAAAGAAGAATGGCCAATAGACACATGAAGAAATGATCAACATCCCTAGCCATAAAAGAAATGCAAATCAAAACAACATTGAGATATCACCTCACTCCAGTTAGAACAGCAAAAATCAAGAATTCTAACAACAACAGATGCTGGAGGGGATGTGGACAGAAAGGAACCTTACTTCATTGTTGGTGGGAATGTAAACTTGTTCAACCACTTTGGAAAGCAGTATGGAGGTTCCTCAAAAGACTTCACATACATCTCCCTTATGATCCAGCAATCCCACTTTTGGGCATTTACCCAAATGTTTATAAACAAGACCACACTAAAGCTACCAGTACAACTATGTTTATTGCAGCATTATTTACCATAGCTAAGATATGGAACCAACCCAGATGCCCCTCAGTAGATGAATGTATCAAGAAAATGTGGTATATATACACAATGGAATTCTATGCCTCCATCAGAAAGAATGACATTTCCCCATTTGTTAGGAAATGGAAAGGTTTGGAAAAAATTATATTAAGTGAAGTAAGCCAGGCCCAAAGAAGCATAGGTCCCATGGTTTCCCTTATTTGCAATATCTAGTATAGGTATGAGTCAAGCGGAAAAGGTCAGATAATGTGATGTTAGGAATATGAACCCTTAAATATGTATTTTAATGTTTTCGTTTCTTTCATGCATGTGTTTCTAACGCATTTATAAGATTATTTCTTTGTTGCTTTGTATGTCCCTCCCCCACATTGTAACCCCCGCTTTCACTATATTTGATGTCAATATAACATGTGGAGGAGATGGGGACAAACAAGTCGTTTAAGTATTCAGGTGGACCTGTTGCAACAATGAGAAGTACAAAATGTCATGTCAAAACCAGCTTTACAATGTCGGTGTGGGGGGGAGGGGGGTATAATTGGGTGGGGGGAGGGGGGAGGCTGGGAAGGGAGGTGAAGGGTAAACAAAGAAGGAGGCTGCAATGCTTGGTAAGAAATGTATGCATTATCCTGCCCATGTAATTGTAGCCCCTCTGTAAAGTATGTTCTCAAATAAAATAAAATAATATTAAAAAAAAAAAAAAGAGAACAGGAGGGATAGAAAGGATATGTGGAAAATTTAAAAATAAAAATGCTTAAAATATACAAGTCTTAAGAGGTAGTACTGCTATTAAGGAAGTAAAGTCTAAGCAGTTTTAAATTGAGTAATAAATTTCTGGATTAAGTGTATATACAATGTTGCTAAAGTCAAAATATCAACTACGGGTATATATGAGGTTGCGAACAGCAATTAAGTCATGCAAAGAAGGAAAGAGAAGAAAATGTGAAAAGAAGGGCAGGAAAGAAAAAAAAGGATCAATTGGTCACTAGAGATAAACAAAAAATGTATTTTAAAAGAAAAAAAGTAAAAAATACACACACATATAACCCCCAAATAAAAATTATAAGAGGAAGAAAAAAAAGTTAATAGAAAACAAATATTTTTAAAGTTAAAAATTAAAAAAAATGTTTAGAAAAAAATTTATAAAAAGTACAAAAAAAGAGATCTTTGATTTTTTTTAGGGGGATGGGACGATCCTTTATCTCCCTTGTGTCCATAACCAGTTTCTTGTTGGAGTATCTGGTCTGCTTATGGTGTTTGATTTTCCTATGGCTTGGATGGTATCTTAAGTCAATTTGTTTGAGCACACAGAAAAATGCTCTGCTTTACCAAGGATTTTGTGATCCTCCTCCCAGGCTAGTTCAATGGGACAGAGATCTACTTTGAGTTTCACAAAAAGAGGAGATGGCTGTTTCCTCTAGTTTGGAAATGCTGTGATGAGGCTAGGTTCTGGGTAGAGTTGAGGCCTTTCAGCAAACAGCAGCTTTTCCCTGAGGAGTTAGCTTCTGAGAAACTCACAGAGCTCAGCCTGGAGCTATTCTCAGTGTTTATGTTTACTGAATTTCAATTGATTGTCAAAGCTGCTTTAGAGAGGGGCAGCCTCTGGCTCTGTTTACCCAGTGAAGAAAGCCACTCCTGGGGCTGCCTGCCCAAGCTGGGTGACTTTTCCCAGGGAGGAGCTGAGCCTGGTAGGCCAGGTTAGATTCCTGTGACCTGCTAAATGACTCTTGTTTTCTTCCAAGGCCTGAGTTGCAGCTATCAGCTCAGCTGTGCCTTTGTCAGTATCAAAGATGGAGATCTCCAGTAATGGGGGGGGAGGGTTGGCCTTCCCTCATTGCTCCCTGCGAAGGAGTGAGGATGTCAGGCTTCTACTCATGCCAGAGCCTTGGGTCCTGGGTCATCTCTGGTCTGCGAACTTCAGGATGAAGATGTCTGCTCCTTGTCAGTTCTTGCTGGTGTTAAGTAGAAACCGTTCACTTGCTGCATCTGGAACCTAAGTCCCGGACTCTCTGTGTTGCAGGTATGACAGCTGCCGCCACTGCCGCCACATCCGTGGCTACTGGCAAGTGCTCATATCTGTCTCCATGCCTGGATTTTCCCTCTCTGGCCTAACTCTCTGTACTGTGTTGACACACTTGGTGTTATTCTCTGGCTTAGGACTGTACATTGGAACACAAAAATTGCTTTCTATGCGAGAGCTTGTTTGTCCTACAGCTTCTCCTCTGCCATCTTCCCAGAACTCATCAGAAAATAACATTTAAAGGCAAGCCCATGCAGGAAAGTACATGGGATATTTTTTCTCTGTGTTCCAGTCATGGGGGTTGAATTTGTTCTACTTTACTCAAGGCTGGTGTTCTATTACTCTCAGCTAATTGGTGGGATCACTACCAGCTAATTGGAGTTAAAGAGTCTCATGGAATTCTCTGTGCAGGCTGACTTCAAACTGATAATCAGATCTCAGCTTCCTGAGACATTCTGTGCTTTGCATGAGACACTTATCTCCAATGAACCACCAAAAAGAAGAAAAAAATACACCTGGGGTTGTGCTGTGGCTCCAATGGCAGAAATGAGACAATGATTTCTGGGACAGCACCCACACCTTGAGATCAAGCTCCAGGACCAGCACACACAAGAATAAAATAAATAAATGAAAAGAAATGTGGAACAAGAAAAGGGAGAGCCTATTTCAGAGGTTAAAATGAGCAAAATTGAGTTAGCTTACACTTGTTACTTTACTTACTCAAGGGTCTCCCATCTGAGGGTCAGTGTTCAAGGCCAGCCAAGGCAGGGGAGTCCATGAACTACTGTAATTAGCTAACTACAGTTTTTTTTAAAAGCTTCACATTGTGCTGTGGCTCGCATATTAGAGGGCTAGTATTAAAAATGTTCTGGGACGGGTCTGGGAAGGTGACACAGTGGGGGAGTGTTTGGCTTGCATGCATGAGGCTCTGGGATTAATTCCTAAACAACACATGAGCAGGAAAAGTCAGAAGTGGCACAGTAGCACAAGTGGTACGGCTCTAGCCTCAAGCTGAAGAGCTGAGGGACAGCGCCCATGACAGACAAAAAAAAAAAAAAAAAAGAACTGGGACAATTCCTAGGCTCTGATTTATAGCTCAAAGCCCAGCATACATATGGAAATAAAAAGAAATTTAAAAATGTATAAGAAAATGCAATTAAATTTTCAAAATGAGTCATGAGTTTTTGGGTTTTGTGTGTAATCCTCTTTTTTTGATCAGTTGTAGGGCTTGAACACTGGGCCTGAGCTCTGTCCCTCAGAACTTCAGTTCAAGGCTAGTGCTCTACCACTTGAGCTACAGTGCCACTTCATTTTGTGTGTAATCCTAAATACTAAGATTAAATCTGAGGGCTATGGTCTCTCATCTTCAAATCACCAGCAAAACAAATAAACAAGAAAACAGTAGTGAATCCGTGATAGAGTTGTAAAGCACCAGGCTGAGTGAGAAAGCTATGAAACAGTGCCCTGGCTCAGAGATCCAGCCTCAGGATCACAAAAATGTAAATAAGAAGAGAACCTGGGGCTATTGACTCATGCCTGTAATTCTCCAGGAGGCAGAGATATGGGTATCCATTGTAAAGGCCAATTCTAGCAGGAAAGTCCAGAAGACAGTTACTTGTGGGCCATCCTGGGGCTAGAACTGTAGTACTCCCAGATTTTTGGCAGTTAATTGGAGGTAAGGATCTTAGACTTTCCTGCTCAGCCTGGCTTTGAACCATGATGGTCAGATTTCAGCCTCCTGAAACAGGCCAGGCCTTGCATGAGTTCTGGCTCCAGCACTAGCATACTCACAAAAAAATGAAATGAATAGATGCAAAGAAGACTAGATGAGAAAGAAGAACCAATAACTGAGGCTGCAATGAGCCAATCAGCCCAACACTGGTGGCTCATAATTGTAATTCTGTTTACTCAAGAGGCTAAAATGTGTGGATAATATTTTAAGGCCAGAACAAGTAGGAAAGTAAATAAGACTTGTCTTTTTGTAAGTATGTCTGTGTGTGAGTCCTGTTGCTTGAACTTGTACTGTTTTGCACAAAGCTCTACTAATCTCAGCTTTTTAGTGGTTATAATTGGAGATATCATGTGCTTTCTTGCCCAGGCTGGCACCAGCTTTGATTCTCAGATTTCAGCCTCGTAAATCTGGTCTGGCTCTACATTATATTCATTTCTAATTAAACACCAAAGCAGAAAAAAAAATCCTGGAGTTTAGCTGTGGTTCAACTGGCAGAGCTGGGAAAATTTCTGGGACAGCACCCAGACTCTGAGTTCAAGCTGGAGGACAAACACAGAAGAAATAAAAAGAGAATAGAAGTACCAAAGGAAGAGTCAGTGACAGAGGTTGAAATGAATCAAACATTGGTTTCTCTCACATGTTGTACAAGGTACTCAGGAGGGCAGGAGGGTCCATGAGACTCATATAACTAATTTCCCACAAAAAATAAGATACAATTTGTACTTTGGCACATTCGGTTGAGTGCTAGTCTCAAATACAAACTTTGGGACAAAACCTAGGCCCTGAGTTGAAGTCCTAGACATACACTGCAAAACAAACAAAAAAAATACCCTCACAAATTAAAAAATGATGGGTAAAAGAAAACTAAGGTTTAAAATGAGCCATGGTTTTTGGTTCATGTGTGTATTCCTATCCATTCTAGGTTCAAAGCTAGGAAGGAAAGTACATGAAACTGTTAACCCCAACTACCCAGCCAAAAGCTGGAAGTGCAGATATGACTGTAGATGTAAAGCACTGTATTTGGTGCTAAAGCTAATTAAAAAAAACTGCTGACCCAGAGTTCAATTCTTAGTGCTAAAAAATTTTAGGAGAAATGAAGAAAGGCCAATTTTAAATTTAAATATAAGCCTGGTGTTTGTTGATCATGGCTTTAGTTGATCCCTGGCTACAACAATCTTAAGCAAAGTCCAGGAGACTTATGTGTGTGTATGTGGGAATGTTTGTGTGTGTGTGTGTGTGTGTGTGTGTGTGTGTGTGTTACTATGTGTGATGTGTGTGTTTCTGTAGTATCCTTTGCCTAATGCCCTAGCACTCTCAGCTTTTGGGTGGTGAATTGGAGATAAGAGGGTCATGGACTTTCCTGCCCAGGCTGGCTTTGAAACATGGTCCTCAGATTTCAGGTACCTTATTTAGCTGGAAGTTGAGCTGTAACTTTAGTGGCAAACAGGGCAAATATTTTCTGAAACTGCATGCAGACCCTGAGTTCAAGCCACAGGACATGCACAGAAGAAATAAAGAAGAGTAGAAGTAACCAATGAAGAGCAAGTGACAAAGGCTTAAATCAATAAAGCATCAGTGGCTCATACATGTTTTACTAGCTATTCAAGAGCCTGAAATTTGAGGATGATGGTTCATGGCCAACCTAGGCAGGAGAGTCCATGACTCTTGTCTCTAATTAAATCAACCCCCCCAAAAAAGTGCCAAAAAGTTATGATGTTTCTCATGTAATAGAGGATATCCTTGGATACAAATTTCTAGACAAAATTCGTAGACCCCCAATTCGTAGACCCAGGAACAGCACAAACATGCAAAAAATAAAAAGTAAACAAAAGAAGGAAGTGGCAAGCATATATTAAAGTTTTAAAATGAGACAAGGGTTGTTGGTCCTGAGTATAATCCTAACTACACAAGAGCCTGACATCTGAGGATTGTGGTATCAAGTCAGCCTGAGTAGGAACGTGTTTGAGATGCTTATCCCAGCTACCTAGCACAAAGCCCTAAGCTGGAGCTGAGGTGGTAAAGCAACAGCCTTCAGTTAAAAAGCTAAGAAACAGTCCCCAGAACCAGAGTTCAATCTGCAGGGCCACTAAAAATTACAAATAACAAACAATCAATACAAAGGAGAGCGGAAAATGAGAGACTGAAATCTGAGGATCCACATTTCAAAGTTAATGCAGGCAAGAAAATCCATGAGACATCCTATGTATGTGTGCATCTGTGTGCCATCTTACAGCTTGTGTGTGCCTTCTTGAACGTGTGCTGGTTTGTTCAAGGACAGAGCTCTACCACTCCAAGATTTTCAGTGGTTAATTGGAGGTCATGGTCTCATGGACTTTCCTTCTCCGCCTGGCTTGATTCATGGTAGACTTTCCTCAGACTCTTATCTCCAATTGTCAAAAAGAAAAACACAAAGCCAAGGAATTGAGTTATGGCTCAAGTGGCAAAATTGGGCAATCCGTTTCTGGGACAGCAACCAGGCCCTGAGTTCAAGCCCCAGGACAATCACAGAAGGATTAAAGAAGGAGAGGCTAGAAGTGCAGAAGGAAGATCCAATGACAGAGGTTTAAATAAATCAAGCATTGGTAGCTCACCGATGTTCTATCAGCTACTCAGGAGGATGAAATCTGAGTATCACCATTTTTTGAAGGCCAGCCCAGGTAGGAGAATCCATGAGACCCTTATGTCTCATTTGTCACCGAAAATATGACACTAGCTGTGCTCTGGTTCATGTAGTATATTCCTAGTCTTAAACAGAAAACTCTGGTACAGCACACAGGCCCTGGTGTTGAGGTCCCAGCACAAAAACATACAAAGACAAAGAAAAAAGAGCACAAATTATTAAAGATGAGAGAAAGAGAAAATTAACATGTCAAAATGAGCCATGGGTTGTTGGTTTATTTGTGTATTCCCAGCTACTGAGGAAATTGAAATATGAGGATCACAACTCAAAGCCAGCCTGGGTAGGAAAGTGATTGAAATTCTTATCTTCAACTACCCAGCTAAAGCTGGAAATGAAGGTGTGACAGTAGTTGTAAAGTACTGAAATTTGGCGAAAACCTGGGAAACAGATTCCTGGTGCATAATTCAGCTCAAAGTCGACCAAAAACAAAACTGAAAGAAGAGAAGAAATGACCATTTGATATTTAAAAATAAGCCTGGCGCTGGTGATTCATGCTTATAATTTTAGCTTTCAGGAGGCTGAAGTTTGAGGATAGTATTTAAATTCCAGTCCAAACAGGAAAGGCCATGGGTCTTTTTTTCTGTGTGTGCCAACCTAGGACTTGAATTTGTGTAGGTCTACCACTCCCAGCATCTTGGTAGTTGATGAAAAGAATCTCATGAACTTTCCTTCTCAGGCTGGCTTCAAACTATGATACTCAGATTTCAGCCTCCTGACTCTTGCTGGGCATTACATGAGACTCATCTCCAAATGGAAGAAAAATGAAACCTGGCTATTGAGGTGTGGCTCCAATGGCAGAAATGAGAAAATAATTTCTGAAACAGCACCCAGACCTTGATATTAACTTCAGGGCCAACACACATACAAAGAATGAAATAAATGTGGAGGAGGGTGGGAGAAGAAAGAGCCAATTCCAGAGTTTAAAATGAACCAAGCATAGGTGGCACACACCTGTGATGGTAGCTACTCAGGAGTCTCAAATCTGAAGCTTACAGTTGCAAGCCAGCCCAGATAGGAGAATTCATATACTCAACTCTAAGTAGCTACTTAAAACCAAGCAACATCAAAAAATAGCCAAAGTTGTGCGGTGGCTCATGACTTAATTTGCTAATCTTGAGTAAACACCTCGGGGATAGCACCGGGGCTGATTTGTAGACCCAGGACTAGCATACACAAGGAAATAAAAATACAAATAAAAAGGTGTAAGAATGGCAGGAAATATGGTTTAGTGATAGAGTGCTTGCCTAGCATGTTTGATTTCCTGGGTCTGTTTCCTCAGTACCACACAAATAGGAAAGGCTGGAAGTGACACTGTGGCTCAAGTAATAGAGTCCTCACCTTCAGTAAAAGAAGCTCAGGAACAGTGCCCAAGCCCTGATTTCAAGCCTCAAGGCTAGGGAAAAAAAGATGTGAGAAAATCCAATTAAAGTTTCAAAATTATCCATGAATTTTTGGTTAATGTATTTAA